>NC_061862.1:134168585-134509418 GCF_907164915.1 Impatiens glandulifera
CCCTACATCACTAGCATTCAAACCACTTTTAGAATTAATCTTTTAATTGCTTTTTTATAAATAACATATCTAAACAAATGATGTTGTTAAGGTTAGTGACATTTATCTTATAAAGTAAAATATCTATGCGTACAATAAAAATATATACATTGAAATTCACTTAATTGAATTTATTGTTAGTTTATATTAGTTTAATTATTTATTTTATTTTATAAAATATTTTAATTTGTGCAATTTTTAATTAATTTTTTATCCTATTTTTAATTTGTTTAATATATTTATCCAAAATATATCATATATTTTTATTGACAATCAGCCATGCACAATTTATGATTAAGCTTCACCTAATTCTTGGGACACCATTTATGTCATAAATTCAATTATATGCCTACAATTCTTTAAAAATACATGAGGAACTAAGTTAGATACATTCCTTTACATAACAATCATTGTCTATAATTGACAATCTTATGAAAATATAGGATAAAATAGTGTATGAAATTCTGCCCATGTATTTGTTAAAATTATAATTGATTTTTATAAATAAATATGATTTTAAATTGCACGGCTATTTATAAAAATAAGAGTTTTGGTGGCAGAGTTTAAGAATTTCAAGTTCATGCATGGAATTATGATCTCAGGTATATATTTCAGGACATATTTGAATATTCCCTTTCTTTCTTTATTTTGACGTTCTTCTTTCAAATTAATTAGTTTATTTTTTTAATTTATTTAAAAATTGATTTTTTTTAGAGGGGAGGGTATTAATATATAATAAAATATTAAAATATAGAGTATTTTAATATTTTATTTAATAAAAAAAATTACTTTAATAAAATAAAATAATTATTTAAATAACTAAAACTAAATATATATATATATATATATATATATATATATATATATATATATATATATATATATATATATATATATATATATATATATATATATATATATATATATATATATATTAGAGTTCATCTCATTGTTTAGAATAAAATAAATAAAAAAATGAATGATAAACTCTACCAAAATTTCAGCAAAAACAAGTACGTGAATCTGACTTTGCTTGGCACGTTGTTTCCATGTTCTGAAACGCGTATTTTAGGTTCCGAAAACGTTCATTTTGGGACCAACTTATTTTTTTCATTTTTTTTTTCTCGAAATGACCGTTTTGATACAATTTTTTATTTTCTCTCTTCTACCACACGGAATTCAAAATAAATGTTTCGAGACATTTTTAAATATTTTTCTCTTCTACCCACCTAACATGTCACATCGATTTATGTATTTGCTTCTTTTGAAATTTTCGGTTGAGTTTATCATTTTTTTTTTTCGAAAAAAATAAAGGAAAAATGAATTGTTTGTTAGGAATTCGCAGCAAAAGCCAAAAGCACCTTTAAGGCTCAAACTCCAAACCCAAGGTTACGGGTCACGTGATTCCATCGTTTATCATGGATTTCAAGCTCACTTGTTGAGAGCTGTAGAGAGAGAGAGAGTGCGCGCGTGTGTGTGAAGGTGTTATTGATCTTGAATTCTCAGATCGAGGTACCAGTGGAATGAGATTGAGAAAGAAAGAGATATAGAGATCCTCGCCTGAATTTGACTTATAATTATGGCGGATTTAGATTTTCTGCCGGAAGGTTGGACTGTAGAAGTGAAAGTACGGAAAAACGGGAAGAAGGACAAGGTGAATCACATAGACTCCTTTTCACTAAGTCAATTTTCATTGTTAGATATACACTTAACTTGGTAGAACTACGGTTTGTTTCTGCTACTCCCTATCGTTTCATATTTTGGATAGATTAAGTAAGTTTTGTTGTTTGAAATAAAAACGTTAGATTTGTATTGCCTTCTTTGGTTAAATTAAATATATATATATGGGTACTGCTTATATGCTAATTTTTTTTTCCTTTTTTAGCAAATTTTGTGAATTGATGTCAAAAGCTAACAGTTTATTGATGATTGAGACGATTTTGTTGTGCTAAACTTGAACTGAAAGGGGGTATTTGTTGGAATACCATATTGTGCTTATGCAAATGTAATACTAAAAGTACAAGATGTTTAATTTGGTTCATATAGACAACCGGATGCTGATCTCACTATGAGAAACCTAATTGCTTTGAAACAAGAGATTTTATTTTTAATCTTCCTGTTGGGGATTGACAGATCTTAGAAAATGAAAAAGATTGAAAATTAGGGTTCATGTGTCTAGCTTGTTATATCTGGAGGAATTAACTGCTTGGTCCAGTTATTAAGGTTACCTAGTTTGTGATTTGAAGAAGCAAAAAGCACAATTAGCTTTAGAGGTTGTTTGCTTTCTCTTTAAGTATGAAATAACAAATATTACACAGAAAAAGTTTGATGAAAGTCCTAAGAAGATCACTTGGGTTATCATGGACTTCCCTAACAGAGACAAATTTGGAGGTTCCCAACTAGGGAAAGATGATACAAGGTGAAACAGTTTTAGGGTTATGCCCTATGGTGGAACTGAACGGTTGGAAACCTAGCTATTGGAAAGCCTACCGGTTAGGATAAGTGGCGAGAATAAAGTGGTTGTTATTAGTAGAGTAGTATAAATAGAATATTAGTTGTTAAGTGTACTATGAAATGAATTAGTTAAATACTCTTATTAGGCTTCCCAACCGCATACTTTTAACCATACTGTTAGGTTTCTAACCATTCACTTCTACCATAGAGCATTAACCCTAAAACCGTTTTCCCTTATATCAGAATCTTGCTTTGTCCACTTGTTAGGTCTCCTTATGGACATTTTGAATGGAGGGAATTCAAAACAGGGTTGCAATCTTGAATAAAGGAAACAGAAAAAAATAACAACCCATTTGGAGATGACTTCTAGGATTTTGATCACCTCCTTCAGTTTTGTTTCAATATGGAAACTGTCCACTCCAATGTCCAATTGTAGGATATTGATGCTGAAAAAGTACTAGAGTTCCAAAGTATGACATGTTAAAAATAGGTTTTGTATGATTGACCATTCAGAACCTTAGGTCTCCGCCTATATCTGTTACGGAACAGGGATTAGGGTTCTGAATGGCCAATCACACGAGGACATGTGGCTGGAAAATTAGAAGAATTATATTCTTATTATTAAGTAGGATAATTATGTTAGCCATTTAGAACCCTAGTCTCCATTCTGTATCATATACTACATGATTAAGGACAATGGAAAACTGAGATGCCTTTTCCTCTCCAGTGTCTGTGTGGTTCACCAATTTAAGCCGAAACTATATATTTTAAGAGCATAACATATATATAATTTTTTTTAAAAGTGAGACTCTTTTTCATAGATCCACAACACTTCTAAGGTCGCATGTCCCGTGGGAAAACCCAAGCCAGTACAGATAGATTATGATATGTGTAATCATGATCCACCAAAAAACCAAATCAGTACCAAATAGAGCATAGAAACAGAAAAGAAACTCTTAAGAGAGCAATATCAAAATACTCAAATAGAATCATCAAAAGGGAAAAGAGTAGGAGATCGGAACTCAACAACCTAGTGATACTTCCTTTTACAGGGCATCTCATGATTTCTTTCGGTTCTAATTGATGTTGTATGTAAAAGTTTATTTATCCAATAAGAAGCAAATTCTGAAACTTGGTAGAGTTTCCCTTAATTGTAAATATAATTCATGTTTTGCTGGAGAATTCAGTTCAGCCTGTTTCTATAACCAGTTTGCAAATCATTAAGCTCTGGTGAGAGTTTCCTTTTGGGTTTTTGGTATTAAATAAATTTATCTTGCTTGTCAATGCCTGTTCGTTTTTTCTGAAAAAAAATCAAGTATAAGAAATCGAGAGGATCAAAGAGATGCTCTGAGAAGGCTAAGATAATCTTTACATCACAGAAGATCTATTAGGACAAAGGAACAATGAGTAGTTGAGTTTGATCATCATTTATATTCATGTAATTTCCTTTTTATTACCTACCTTCTTCTCTTGACGCACCTAATCCAAATTTCCATGAATCTGCTTGGAGATGATCACAGGTATTCATAATGTTTAGTATATTTAGACAAACATAATATGGTAATTGACAAAAATCCAATTTTATGCTATGGGTATATAAAGTATTGAACTTAAGGAGTCTTTAGTTTACTCCTATAATCTTTCTTGTTGATGTTGTTATGTATTTGTCGCTCTTCATGTGACAACTCTTGTCATGACTTGTTCTAGATTGTATTTTTGTTTGATTTCTATTTACAGACATCACTTTCCTCTTAAAGCACTCTTTTACTCTCTTTTTTGATTTAATCATAAAAAAATAATATATGTTTCAAGTCCTTGCTTTGTTTTCTCTTTTATTAATTCAGTTTTAGTGCCATTTGATGGAACTGTCAATGAAAACTAAGTTGGCGTTATTTTTGCAGTACTACATTGATCCTCTAAAGGGATACATATTCCAGTCTAGAAAGGATGTATTGCGATATTGTGAAAATGGAGAACTGGGAAAGTATGTAAAATCCAAAGACAAAGACATTGCTGATGGGGAAATGGAGGATGATAAGGTTTGTACTGGCTGTCCAAACATGCTAATCCTATTCATTTTAACTTTTCAGTTGTATGTTTAGAAGAGTTCTGAAGTTCTTGGTTACCAATCAATCACAATGCATAGAACATCCTTGCACCTGCAGTTCAAATACGCAATTAAAACATTTTCTTAGTGAGAAAATATCAGTGTTTCGTAATTCAAACCTACAAAGTCTTGATAGTATGTTATTTTTGCTGAAAATTTGTGGTCACTTGGTGAATATTTCTAATCCCCATTTGAAAACACTTGAAAATATGTTTCTGTATTCCGATATGGATTCAGATGATAAACAACCAATAAATTTCATAATTTGTCTACGACTAATTTTAGTTTTCAAACGTATCTTGATCCAGATACATTAACAAAAATAAATAGTGTTTCCAAATGGGAATGATATTTTTCCTTTTCCTGTATATATTATCTAGAGTGTAGGTTCTATTGCAACTTGGTTCATTTTCAAATAATTGGTCTTTTCCTGGAATGTTAGACAGTTAATTTACTTCTATGTGGTATTATATCACCTTTTTGCTTATAGGTATTAATACCAGTTGCCAAGGAACAAAGTTTATCAGATAGCTCACCAAAAACAGAGGTATCCCTGAACCGGGATTCAATTCTGAACGAAGCTGTAGAGAACAAAAAGACTTGTGAATCCACCAACCCTAAAAAGAGTTCCCCAGATGCAGAGCTCATAGAAAATCAATGTACGCTTTATAAACTTCCTATTCACATAAAACTCTTATTGTTGCTCGGAGTTATATTGTGCAAATTCCCCACCTTTTCTTTCTCTACTTTAATGTGTCACTTTCTTTCTTAACTTTCAATTGATTTCTAGAATATATATGCGGTTTGCTGGTTTTGTTACAAACCCTAAATTGGGTTTGTAGAATTCAATTGACAAAGGAGAAGACTTAGAGAATTTGAGACGACACTTTCATAAACTTCCTTCATATTAATCGAGAGCAGTTTGTCATTAGGGGACTAGTGACTATTTTTTGAACTAAAACCTAATCCTAATTGAAATCAAATACTAAGAAGATAATCTAAAATACTAACATAATTATCCCAACCAACATTAATATAACTAGGGTTTATTCCCTAAAGGTGGCTAGCATAGCATCCCACCACCATAACCCTCACTTCATTTGAGGTATTTATAGTGGAAATCCTTATACCAATAATATCTACTAATAATTATTATAATTATCTAATACTTCTAATCAACTGGTCACATGTCATTGTGTGATTGGCCATACACAGATTAGGTGAGGATCTAAGCCTTTAGATGAGAAAACAAAGATGAGAGACCAAAACTCCTTTCTTCATTCAATTCATTTGATAGATATCTTTCATGGAAGGCATTACATTCTATTTATAACATAATAATATATAGTTAACTATTAAAGAAAGAGTAATATGTAGATCAGATTTATTTTTTTTGTTGAGAAAACGGCGAACCATATTATTAAATATTCCCAAAAGAGAGTTTCAACTTTGCAAAGACAAAACATGCTTTGTCTTCAACACAAATTGAAAGCAACATCAATTTTGAAACAAACACTATGAAATGATTATCTTCTCACATGGCTGATATCTTTCATGACTTTCTCAATATCGATGCTCCATTCTTTTCAAATGAGCAAATTCTGATACTGTATAATATCTAGATCAGTTATCCTTTGGCCAATGTTCCTTTAAAGGAAACAATTATCTGCCGTTGATGTGGGCATTATGTGTTTGAATTCATGAATACCTTTTCACAAAATTATGGAGATTCTGAGCTCTTATAACTTTGTACTTTAATATATAAATTGTACTTCATGAATTGATTAATTTGACTTCATATTATCTAGTTATTTGAGGATCTTTCTTGTGATATGATTAATACAGGTAAACAAAGCTCTGTAACGTCATGCCCTATCTCATCAGAAAGTGGGCAGAAGGGTGAGTCTTCCATGCACAATTCAATCACAGATCTTTTAGGCGAAGAAATTCCAACCGACGACAAGCGAGGAAAAAATGTAAATGGAGATAGCAAGCCCAGACTTGTTGGTAAGTTGAAATGCAGAAAACCAACTGAATTTCCTCGCCGTTCTTCAAAGCGACTTGCAGGCCTTCAAATTGACCAACCACTGGAGATTAAAACCAAGACTCGAGCTGGTGGCAATTTAGAAACCGAGAATACAACTAAGAAGTTAGAGCCAAATTGCGAAAACCAGACTGATTTGCCTCGACGGGCTTCAAAGAGACTTGCTGGCATCGATATCGGTCCACAACTGGAACAGAAACCGACCACTCGTGCTCGTCAGGTTTCATCTAAATCGTTAATCGACGAAAAAGTGCAAGAATCATCTAAGGTCATGCCAGCACCAGCAATCTTATCTATTCCTGGAAACGATAAAACAGTTGAAGAATCCGGATTACCATCCGAACCGGTGTTGAGCGATATCTGGATGGATCCGTGTTTTGAGTTTGCGGTAAAAACTCTTACAGATGTGATTCCAGTTGAAGATCATCTAAAAACTCTACAACCATCCGAACACTTGTGGGAAGAAGACCCGTGTATTCAATTTGCTGTCAAAACACTGACTGGCGATATCCCATTAGTAGATGATTTTGGTGTTGAAGAATTCCTCAGAAAACATATGACCAAGAATCAGACTGGTGGTATTCAAAACACACTCTTTCCAGCTTTTCATTCAGATTCTAGCTCATATCTTGATTCTATGGAGAAAAATGCATCGAAGCAACCAATTATGAATCATTCCCGAAACAGTTCGACGAAAACTCCAGTTGAGAACAAAATAAATTGACATTTGCTAACGGAATGGAATGGAAATATGGAATGGATCATCAATGAAAAGGAAAAGCAATGTTGTTGTACAGGTTAGACATCAAATTTAGCTAAAATATGTGACTCCCTTTTATTAACTTGTTTATTTGGTTGGAGTTTTCTTAGTCTTTTCAATAAACAGATGAGATATAGGCGGTTTGACTGTTGAAATTTCAGATTAAACTTCTTTTTAGGTGAAGAATGGTTGATGAGGGATGATTTCTAGAAAGAAAATATAATCTGAATTTATGGGTCAATCTTCTTTCCATCACATGTATGTTGTACTCTTAAATATTGCTGGATTTTGGTGCATTATCAGATTTTACAATTAATGTAAATATGTTCTTAAATAAAACTACTTCAATTGGAAGTATTAGTTGCTTATGTTCTTATATCTCTCGGTCCTAATCTAATTTCAAGAACTTATTTGAACCAAAAGAATAGGGAAAACTTAGAACTTCTTTCATTTACCTACCTTATCTTAAAGCTGCCTTGTTGGTCCATGTGATAGAATTACCTACAAGAATGAATCCATTCTTGGAGGCAAAACTATACCTCTTTAATTTTGGCTAAGCTTTATCCGTCTTTGCTCCACCAAAATCATTTCGTCAATCACTTCAACTAAACTGTACAATTTTGATAAAAAAAAAAAAAAAATACTTGACCTTGGCTCAATGCTTTGTCTTTTTTTAGTTTGAATTCACGCAATGGAATATATATATATATATATAAGAAATGATCGAGGGAATTTGGGTGAAGAAATTAAATAATTTCTCTATCTTTTCACTTTTTTTTCGTTCTTTTTTAAATTTTTTTCTCTTAACACTCATCAATATATATTTATTGAGTGGGGTAAAAAATACAAATCCACCACACAATTTATATTCTTGATTCTCAAACTTGATAAGGTGTTCTTAAATAATTAATGAATTAACTTAAAATTAAAATAGCTATATTATTATTATTATTATTATATATATATATATTTTAGGAATTAGTTCTCATTAATTTAATTGGGATGGAGTATAGGTATAAAAATCAATTAGTAAATAATATTTAAAAAAAATCTATAAAATAAAAAAAATAATAATAATCTAGATATCAAATTATATGATTAATTTATAATAGTTATAATACTCCTTGTATATTTATTTTAATTTGTTATTTGCATATTTGTTTTTGTTTGAAATTACTCTTTATATATTTTTTATATATTTATTTTTGTTGGAATTTATATTTTAAATATTAAAAACATATAGAATTGTATAAAATCGTTAATTTGTATTGAAAATAGGTACATATTTCTCTTATAGGTGGATATCTACTTTTTTTTTCTTAGTGTTATTATGGGCACAACTTTCATCTTCATCTTAAAATGATTTCTTCAACTCTACTTTTAAACGACGACGCATCTGATTTGTTCTATTTCCAGACAAAGATCGATGTTGCAGACTAAGGCAGTAATGAGGTTGTTTACTCATTCGTCTACTCAATATTTAAATATTGTGTGTGTGATATGTCCCCAAAATCATCATAAACAATAAAGAATATTGATATTGAATGAAAATAAGATGTTTAACATGCATATAGTTAAAATATATATAATATGATATCGAAATACAAAACTCGTAATATGTTTGAATCAGTTTGCTAAATAGGACTTACACTAAAATAGTGGATATCTTCTTAGTGAGAATGAATATTATTTGATTTGAAGACGAAATGAGTTTATTAATTAAAATAAACTATAATCTAAATCTAAGAAACAGAATCTAGTTGGAATTTTAGGCAATCGATTGTTGTAAATTAGTATCAAAAGGGTTCAAATTTCTACCATAGAATAAGAATTGTTCATACTTAAAGTTAGGTTCTTTATTTGTACTGCTTGAAAGAGCCTAACTATTTTAAACCAAAATAAATGTAAAAAATAAACAAAATAATATAAATGGAGATATTTAAAACTTAGTTAGATGTATATGGAGTATTATATCTATTACCCCTTATAAAAATATATTTTTCAATAAAAAATATTTAATTAATCAATTTGTTGAATGTCACTCTAAATAAGAACTCATTTGATTTCCTAAACAATAAATAATAAGGAATAATGTAGAGTAAGCATGAACGAACCAATAAAACATGTCGAAAGAATCTCTACAAATATTTTGAACACAATTAAATTATTATTAACCGATGATGGGTAAACTACATCAGAAAGTATCCAATCAAATAAAAATTAATCATCTACCTATATTATCGAAATAATGAGAAACTCTTTAAATCATAGAAAAATATTTATGAGGGAGCATTCATGTAAAAGATAAGTTCTACTAACTCTTGTTAAAAATATGAAAAATAATTTTACATTCGATAATTTCGTCTCATTTGATATTAAGAAGAATGCGGACGCATACTTAATAAATTATTATCAACACAATTAGAGAGTATGCATCAATAACTGTGTAACCCCCGAGGATGTTTCCTTGGTCCATAGCTTAACACGTGGACACGTGGCAATACGGAGAATCGCGGGTTGGCTCGAAGTTCGATGTGTTTCAACCTTAGGTTGCGTCTTGGTTTGCGTGTCAGGTCTCTTTACAAGAAAATATTATTTTAAAAGATTTTGACAGTAATGGAAGTTTTTTAAAATTAACTACGTAAAAATAATTAATTTAATTCAAATTTTTATAATTTGGGGATTAAAACAACAATTTAATTAAAGTCATGTTTAAATTAATCAAATATAATTAATTTAACAGATTATTTATTTGAAAACAGAGTCTCCAAATGATTTTAGAAAAATTAGTAAAAGGATATGTGTATGTTTGTATTTTATACTAGAGTTTGGGATTTATTTCTTGGTTATGCTCGGGGAAGAGTTTTCGCACTATGTTTTCCGCGCCCATCCGATTTTATTTTTAAAGTAAAAATATGATTATCAAAAATTTTATTTATAACATTTATTTTTTTTTAATTATTAGTTCGGGGATCCTAAACGGGGATAAGTTTATATTATGTAAATAATTGTACAAAATTATTTAGAAAGGCACACATACGATTGCATTGATATAAGATTAAGTATAACTAGGGGTGTTTAATATTTGGTTTGAACCGAATATCCAACCGAATTCGAATTCACTGAATTCGAATTTTATTTTCGGTTTTCAAATCAAATTTCAAACTAATTTGAATTCAAATACGGTTTTCGAATTGGTTTTCGAGTTTGGATTTCAACTCGAAAACCGAATTCATTTTATTATTTATTCTTCCAAACTTAGCTTAAGAAGAAGTTTAAAATAATCAAATTAGAATATTTTGAATTCAAGATTTAATAATAAAAGAAAAAAGAAAGAAAAGCACTAGTGGTCTAGTGGTAGAATAGCACTCTGCCACGGTATAGACCCGAGTTCAATTCTCGGTTGGTGCAATTGATTTTGAGTTATGCTAAAAATAAAAATTCAAATAACCGAACTGAAGAACCCGAAAACCGAACCGATGAACACCCTAAAGTATAAAACCTACAAAATACCAGAAAAGTGTTAGAATTTAAAATAAATTCCAAACGGAGCCTTAGCTAAAATTCTTGTACGGAAAATATCCCAAAAATATTTAAAATTTACTTTCTGAACTTTCGGAATTATTTGAAAATGAATTAGGGTTCAAAAATTATAAAAATAATTTTGGATTTTGAAAAGGTGGAACCAAACAAGCCTTAGAACTGAAGTCCTAAGGTTTGGGTCCGTTTTTACCGATCTAGGCTCGGACGTGTTCGGTCTAGATCAGGGTGGTCTAGACTAGGGTGGTCTAGATCAAGGTGGTCTAGATTGGGGTAGTCTAGATCGGGGCTCAAGACACTTGGTCAAGGGACTGGAGGTTTCGACCTTGGGGTTCAAGAGGCTCGGTCATAAAGTCATGTAATTCGGTCCTATGTGTGGGAGGCTCAGTCCCAGGTTTAGCTTCCTCGTTCATGGGACTTGGGAGTCTCGGTCCCAAATAAGACCTCTCGGTCCTATGTTAAAATCCTCGTTCGGATTCCTTGGTCATAACTCAATAACATCGGCCCTTAGTCTCGGTCCTAACTTAAGAGCATCGGTCATTGGTCTCAGTCCTCAGTCGATTTTCTCGGTCCTATTTCTTGGTCCCGATCCTACATGACTCGGTCGTTGGGGACCGAGTGTTCTTCATTTGATATGAAGAATTGTAAGTTTGTATCTTTTGATATAGACCATGAAATCATGATCTGTAAATTGCAAACAACTCATGTGAATGTAGGGATCGTAATCTCTAGCCCTAAACACGATCAATCAAACTCTATAACAATTGATTTTAAAAAAGATTTTTAGGGCAAAATTTGAGAACTTTTGATTTAGGTCATTTCATGACCTAATTCTTGTTTCAACAGCTTCGAAATGATGTTTATAGTCAAACACAACAAAAATAAGAACATCAATCAAGCTCTATAACGACTTTCAAAACTGAAATTTAAACTTTTTATTTCAAAATTTTTAGTTGGATCAAACATGATCAGAATGGATGTAATATGATCTAAAAATCATCTTATCATGTTTACAAACGTGTTTAGTAACTATTTAAATAAAAAAATCAAGCTTTAAAGCTCAAAAACACAAAATTCAATTTTTTCAAATTTTTAAATCAAATTTAGGTTTTTTGGAATAAGGTTGAATTGATCAAATCTATTTCGCAGAAAGCTTATAAATCATATTGGGATTGGTTTCAAACCAAAAAAAAACACAAAATTGAACCCTAAATATGATCAACCCGATCAAACTTGGAAAATTCAATTTCAAATCATAACTCAAATTAGAGTGAAACGGGAAGCTTACAAGTGATTGGAGAACACTTCAATGATGTGTAGGAAGTTTTTCTCAAGCCCTAGATCGAAGTTTGAATCGCCGGAGAAGATTTCTACAAAAACCAGTTCGTCGAAGTTCTTGTAATGTTTGATGGGTCAGAAAAAGATCATCTAGGGGCTATTTATACCAAGCTAGGTTGGTTGTGGTGAACGAATTCAACTTCAATTTGGCCACTGAAGTTCTTCTTCCTCGTTTCTCTTTTGTCCTTAGCCGCCTAGGTTAGTATAGGATTTGACTTCTAGATGTAAACTAGGGTTAGTTGTAAAAGTAAATAGTTTATGACTAAAAAAATGTTTGATGTAGTTTTTAGAAGAAAAAACAGTGTATTTGGATCTTTTATTAAAAAATAATATTTAAAATTTAAAATATAAAAAATAAATAAATTAAAATATTTTAATTGATAATTTAAAAGTGTTTAAAAAAATAAATTTATATATGATAAGAAGGTAATTTATTAAAGGTTCAAAGTTAATATAATTTTCTTCCTACAAAATTAGTCAATGTCAAATATATTATTAATTTAATCCTTACACGAAAATGCTTCAATTTATTTTTTTAAATCTGGAAGACTTTTACTAAGATATATCGATATATAATTTTATAAGCAAGTTTAAGTATAAATAAGTCTTATTTTATACATTAAAAGTTTAAATTTAATTTTAACTATGAACTTTCTAACTAAAGGGATGTGAGATTCATGCTAGTTAAAAAATTCTCAAATACTTTGTAAAATTTATTTCTCAAATACTCTGTTAAGTTTCATGTGTGTTGTTAATTAATTGTAGAACCACTTTAAATTTTAAGAAGAAGGATTAAGTTTACACATAATAAATAAAACTATCTTGGTTTGGATTTTATTTATAAATAAATTGTAACAACTTAATTGTTTAAAAATATATTAATTGATAATGATTTGGAGATAATAGTGATTTTTTTTATTTTTTTGTGTTAAAAGACTTAAATGATATTAATATATATATATATATATATATAATGATAAAATAGAATGTAATTTGATTAATGTATTGAGTAATATGATTAGACAGAGGAATGAAGTTATAATTATTTTATTTTTTGTTTAAATAATTTAAACTAGTGAGGCCTAAATTTAAAATAAAAAAAATTAATATTTGATTAATAAATTAATTTATTTGAAAGAGGGAGAGTGGATAATTTTTTTTATTCAAATAATTCAAATCACTTCTCAACAATCACACTCTTTTGAATGAGAGTGTTCATCGGTTCGGTTTTCGGGTTATTCGAGTTTTCGGTTCGGGTTCTTCGAATTTTTATTTTTTTTAAGCAAATTCGAAAACCGAACTGATTTGAATAAATTCGAATTCGGTTTATTCGAATTCGGTGAATTCGAATTCGGTTCGAATTCGGTCGGATATTCGGTTTAGACCAAATATAGAACATCACCTACCCATAAGATAATTTTTTTAAAAGAGTTAACAAAATAAATAATTTGTTAAAGAGATCTTATATACTTAAATTATAAAAAAATATAAATCACGCAAACTTAGTGACTAACGCTAATATATATTCGATAATTAAACGACGAAAATAAAACAGTATCGACGACGACAATATATGACGGTTGAGAGGTGTGGACAACTAGAGAAAGGGGAAAATGAAATAGGGATTATGGATTTAATGTAGGGATCTAATAGAAGGCCCATGATAATTTAATATATAATATGTAATAAGTTATATAATATATAATAAAAATAAATAATAAAAATGAATTCGGTTTTCGGTTTGGTTTTCGAGTTAAAACTTAAACTCGAAAACCAAACCGAAAACCGTATTTGAATTCGAATCGGTTTAAAATTCGATTCGAAAACCGAAAATGTAATTCGAATTCGGTTTATTCGAATTCGGTGAATTCGAATTCGGTCGGATATTCGGTTCAGACCAAATATTGAACACCCCTAGGTTCTTCCTCTCTCATCCATCAAATCAATCAATTCATTAACTAAAATATCTTATATTTTAAATTATTATTATTTATTTTATTTATATATATATGAATACCTTTAGGTCTTTTTATAAAAAAAAAACATCATCATTTTCTCAAAATCATCACATATAATCATTATTTTCTCCTTCTAGGTTATTTAAATAACCGAACAATGTCAAATTGAGTTTTTTTAATCAATCACTTCTCAACAATCACATCACTCATTTCATTAACCAAAATACTAAAATACTCTATATTTTAAATTATTATTTTTTATTTTATTCATATATATCAATCTCTTTAGGTCTTTTTACCAAAAATAATAATAACCTTCTCAAAATTATCACCTATCATTACTTTTTTTTTTTTTCTTACTATGTTTTTTTTTTCTTTTGTAAAACTTCAATCCGAATCGGGCCTATGAATTGTAAATGTTGTTATAATTTTAAGGGATATATGAATATTATTGAGCAAGTTAGTAAAACAAATTCATATTTTTAAATAGAAGGACTAATTTGTAATTTTATAATAATAAAGTAGAGAGTAAAGAAGATAGGAAAAGCATGACATGATTGACAGTTGGAATTTGGAAAAATTGTTTAATATATAAAAAGATATCGGGACAGCAGCTAACAGAAAAGTGTGGAAGGTTCGGGAACCATTCATTTATCTTTTATCATTATTAATATTTTAAATTTGTAAACATTAATAATTATATCATAGTAATTTAATAATTATATCATAGTAATAATTTTACTTGCAAGTTAAACTTTAAAGTAATTTTTTTATTGGCTTATGATTATGTTTTTAAATATTATCTAGATTAGTTTTTCTAATCATAATTTTATTTAAAAAATATTTTTTTTTATGATTATATAAATTATCGTAATTTATTTTATTTTATTCAAAATTATTTTGTAAATTTCTAAATTAATTATTTACTTTAAAAGATTTTGTAAATTTTTTTATATCAAAAATTAATAATTGTATTTGTTTAAGTGATAAAAAATATTCTAATTTATTTCTAAATAATCATGTTAGTTTCGAATTTTGTGATCATATGAACTAGCATAGGGGAAAAATCAAACTGTATTTTTTTAATGCAATTAGAAATATAGAAATATTTCAAAATAAAGTTTTCATACATATTTTCATTTTGAAGCTGCTTGAAAATAATATGCAACTACCCTGCATATTATTTCATATAATCTCCTAATCAATTAAATAATTAAATGGTCGGCAAAAATAACAAAAATATATTATGATACTCAGTCAACACACGTATTCCAACAACGAGCTTTTAATGGAAATCATTATTTTATTAAAATTATTTACACTTAACTATTTCAATTAATTTTAAATAATATCTTTAAAAAAAATTAAAATTATATATTTAATACTATTTAAATCTCTTTATCCAACTAACTTTAAATAATTTGGAATAACTCATTCAATATATATTTATACTATTATGGATTAAAAGAAAATAATCTTGTCACTTAAAATAATACATATTAATCAAAATGGATTATTAATTTTTTTTTAAATGATCATTAACATTATAAAATAATTAATCATTTAAGTACTCAACAATAAAAACATAATAATGGTAATCTGAAAAATAAAATTAACTCATACTAAAATCCCTTAAAATACAACTTAAAAAAACAATTATTATATAATATATTTTATATGATACAATCTCCCTCCAAAAAATATAAAAAATAAAAAATAATTTTTTTTCACTCTTCCTCAATTTATCTTCTTTTATCATTATTCTATTTGAAAATCTAATTAACTGAAAAAATAAAAATAAAAAATTATATTTTTTTCTTTTTTTTATAAAAAATGATTTTATCTATTAAAAAATTAAGAATAAAAAGTTAAATAATAAACAAACATGAAAAAACCTTTTTCTTTCTTTTTAAATAAGATAAAATTATTTCTATACCACAAAATTTATAATAAAAAATATTTCTCTAAATTTTATAATAAACAAAAAAAAAAGTGTGGACCCAAAAATAAATTAATCATAACTAATTATGTGACTATTAAAATTAAAATAGATATAAGTTTATAAGAAAAAAATTTAATATTTTTGAATTAAAAAGAGAATAAATAATACTAAATTTGTCTATGAAATTTAACAAGATGTCAGATACTCATATGATATCCTTTGAAATATTCTATTTAAATCAATTAAGTTGTCAAAATGTGTATATTTAATAAATTAACTAAAAAGAGTTTAATTTTTTACATTAGCAAGTTTCAAACACTAAATCACACCAAACTAAAAACTTCTACATAAACTCATTATATTGTTAAAATATATTTATTTAACCTACATAACTTCAATTTTTAATAAATAATTAAATACATTGAAATTATAATTTTATTTTAAATTTTAATATATATATATACTTATAATTGTAAATCAATCAATATTTTTATTCCCAATAAAAAAAACATTGACTTGAAAATATGGTTACTGCGTCGATTGCGGAAAACTGGTTAAACCGAGAGTCGTCGGAGAAACATTCCGATCACAATCTCCGTCTGATTTCCAAAAATGGTATCACCTCCACCGGCAGCACAATCTCCTGGTGCCGTAGAAAAACAAAATGCTTTCTTCAGCTTTAATGGCGGTTTGTTTTCATTATCATACGTTATACATTACAGTTCAAACTGCAAAACTCCTGACATCAAGACATGTCTTTTCTTTCACCGCAGACACTAATTCTCTTCTGTCTCTTCACACTAGCTATACACACACCGAACAGTTTCGTACTAATCGCTTCTTCTTCTTTTTCCACCTCCACCGGCAACAGATCCAGCGGTTTCATCGCCGGAGAACAATTTCCCGACAATTGTTGATGATTATCAACATAGTTCGAAGTCAAAGATTGTATTGTTTGAAATAAACTTGTAATCTGACTCAAATCCCTTTTAAGTTTACAATTCTCATTCCTTAACCTTTCGTTTTCTTCAATCAGTTCCGAATTATTAACAGATATCGAAATCGACGAAGGTGCAGAACTAGATCTACATGATCCAGAAGAATTACTTACTTGTTCTTCTTCACTCAACGGTGGTAGAGTTACAGGAACCATTGTAACAGACTTCCGTCGTGAAATCTGACTGAGAAGATCTTTCTTCCCTCTCCGGAAATTCTCATTCGAAAATTCCCATTGATCAGGCGATATCTTTCTAAATTGCTACAAATCAGAATGAACAAATAAGATTGATTGTTTGATTAAACATACTGATATTGTAAATACTTACATAGATGTTGAGTTGACGAACGAAACTGGAAAAGTTTTCGTGTTTGAAGAACTTTGGAAGAAGGGTTTTAGCGAATTCGGATTGATCCCATACTATGAAACTGGATCCATCTTTACTCCATGAAATTATTCCGTCTGTTGAAGGATCATCGACTAAACTGTACGTTTTTGATAGAAACGGGGTCGTGGAATTTGAGGTCGTCGGAGCTCCGGCTGCCATTGCTCCGTTGAAAGAGAAGAATCGTGGAAAGATCTGGAAAGAAATTGAATAGACTCAATGTATTTATATATATTTGTTGATTAGGGTTAGAAAATACAAATTTGACTCTCTAATTTCTATTGAAATTTTATCTTGATTCTCAAACTTTTAAAGATAAAATAAGAAAAAAATTAAAATTTATTAATGTTTTGTTTTAAAATTAAAAGATAGGGAATGACTTGTATATGAAAAAATTATATTTTTTAAATGTTTAATTTTGGAAGAGATCTAGAAAGTTCCTATATTTTCTCTTCATGTTGAAAACTTAAATTAGTCCCTTAACTTATCAACATGTTACATATTTAATATATTGTATTTTTAGTTTATTATTTAATTAGTATGATGCAGATGGATTCAAGAGATTCTTTGGAAAGATCTGGAAGAAGATTGTTCAAGAATGGAAATGGTAAATATCCTTTGGGAAATTATTAAATGGGAACAAATTAAAATGAAAATAAAGAGACTAATTTAGTAATTTAGCATAGTTGTATAAAAGTTTAAAGGAAACATTTGTTATTTGGAGACATTTTAGTGAATTTTATAGAAAGGGTTCTAACCTAACTTTAAATAGTGTGGTATAAGTTTAAATTATTATAATTTTAATAATTTAAAAAAAAAATGTAAAAGAATGAAGGATTGTTTACTTATTTTTAACCTAGCCAGTCTATTTAAAAATACTTAAAATTAGAGAGAAGTTGGATTTATCCAAAAACTATATTAAATTTAGATATATTTCAAAACATACTCATATAAATCAATATTAGATGGGATTTTTTTAAATAAAGTTTTTAAATTCATAAATATATAGAGAGATTCAAACACTAATCTAATTTTGAATTTATGTCATTTTTTTAATTAATTTATCATATGAGGAAAAAAGTTGTAATTTTTTTTAAATTATTCTCCTATATTATCCAGTATTCAAATAGTATTTAATTTTTTAAAGATATATATAAAAAATTATCTCTATTCAATTTTTTTCAAATATTATCTTTGCATATTTTTTAGTCACTTAAATTAATTTTGACACGTGTAAATCCTAAAAATAATACTCAATTTTTAAAAAAATCATTTAAAATGTCTCTAAATATAATTTTAATTTAAAAAAGTGACAAATTAATTAGAAGAAAAAATTATCCGTTAAAAATAGACTACAGACATTTTGTTAATTTAGAAGAAAAAAAAACTCTAATAACTAAAATTACAATAATATAGACCTTTATTTGATACAATTCAAAGCTTAATTCTTTTTTAAGAAACAACACAAATTCAAAAAATAACAGTTATAAAAAAATTTAATATCCTTAACTTTAGAACTATTAAAAAAAAAAATAGAGCCTTAATTATCCTTCCCTGTTTGTCGGTGAGTTCAAATTTAAATTTACCCATAATAATTCACTAAGTTTCACATTTAATAGTAATAGATAAAAAGAAATTAAAAATAAAATAAATTAATTGAATCATTTAGTAAATAAGAATACCTAATACATAAATAATAATAAAAATTGAATATTTTTTATTCATATATATTTCTTGTATTTAAAATAAAAATATTATAATAATAAAAAGTCAATATTTAACCACTTAAATATTATAAATATTTATTAAGAATAAAATTTATAAACTATAAAATTTTAAATTAATATATGTAAAAGAAATAACAATTATAATATTAACTAATATATTTTAATTGTGAATAATATTTAATTAGATTATAAATAAAAATTATTTGAATAATTCATTTGAGTTATTTAAATAATTTATTATCTTCCTACTTTATATTTTAATCAATCAAATAAATAAATTTATTAATTAAAATATTTTATATTTTTTTTAATATTTATTTTTCAATAAATATTTATTTTTATTTTTTTCAGTAATAACTTAGTTTTTTTATAATAGTAATAGATAAAAAAAAATTAAGTTTTTAATTGAATTATTCAGTAAATATAACATTTAAGAAGAACTAATACATAAATAACAATAAAAATTGAACTTTTTTTATTCATATATTTCTTATATTTAAAACAAAAATATTATAATAAAAAAAATCAATATTTAACTTCTTATATTATAAATATTTCTTAAAATTATAATTTATGAACTATAATATTTTAAATTGATATATCTAAAAAGTATTTAATATATGTTATATATTAATGAATATATATATATATATATATATATTATTTAATTAAGAGTTGTTTGAATAATTTATTATTATTTTTATTTATACTTTTATTAATTAATTTAATTATTTATCAATTAAAATATTTTCTATTTTTTTATTAAATAATTTACTTTATTATTAAATATTAATATTTTTTAAGTTTTTTCAACACTAACTTATTTATTCATAATCTTATATTAAATAATTCAAATTTAAATAAGGTGTTAATCATATTTTTTTATTAGTTATGCAGTTCAATTTAAATACTAACCCCTAATTTTGTTAGTTTTTTTTTTAAGAAGAAAAAATGATAAAAGCTTCAATATTTAAGTGTTCAAAGTTGTTTTAACAAATACAATTATCATTAACAACCGGATCAAAAACATAACAGAGCTAATTTTAAATTGTAAGATAAAATAAATGTAAAGAGAGAGAATTTATGATATGACATGACAGTTGGAATTAATTGTTTAGAAAATAAAATATATGGGGATTGGGGATAGACGATAATAGAAATGTGTAGAATGTTCTTAGATAAAAGAAATGTGTGGAAGGTTCACGAATCATTTTCCCGATAATATAATATATTTTTCTTAATGGCTTGTTTGATGTTGGTTACTTTAGACTTGTTCGGTATTATTTAAAAATTTAGAAATAATTTTTTTTAATTATTAGTGATAATTTTGAATAAATAATGATTTTTTTTTTAATAAAATGTATTAATAATATAAATAATAATTATTTTTTTTGTTAATAAATTTAATGATAGATGTGATAGAGTGAAATAATGTTTGATCAGGTAAGGTTTGAATTGATTTTTCATTATTTTAATAAAAAATAATATTAAATTTATAATGGATTAATTATTATAATATTTGATTTTTATTTAAAATTTAAATATTATAAAAAATAAAATAAGACAATTTTAATATTTGGAAATGAAAAAGATATGATATAAGAAATGTGTATAAAATCTTTCAAATAATAAAATTGAAGTTTGTATTTTCTTCTTCAACATACTTTTTTATATTATTGATTACTGTTTAATAAATAAAAAAAACACTGTAAGAGATCAGTTTCACGTTTTTTTTAGAGTTTTTATTTTTTAATTTTATTAAGACTTTCTAAAAATTCTTTTTATTACATCATTTTATTTTTTATAAATATTATTCATTTTATCAACCAAAATACATTCACTTTATTTTAACAAATTTAAATACTAAAAAAAGTTATAGTAATAACATATATTTTTAATAAATTATTTGTTTAAAAAAAATTTAAAAATAGACCAGCTCTATATATACAAAATCATTCTGAAAAAACTAAGATCTGAAGAAGATCTTATCAACATGCATGTAATAAGATGGAATAAAAGATTAGCTAGGGTCTATTTCGATTATGTCTTATAAATATAAATAAATTGCAATTGCATAATAAGATTGTATACTTTCAACGAATAAATTATAGCTTATAAATAAAATCAAATATATTTAAATATTTAACAAATAAATTCATAAATTATGTGACAAATAAATTATAACTTATAAATAAGATTGTTTTGTGTTTTTTATCCACTTCAAATTATGTGACAAACCAAATACGTTTCAACGAATTGAAAAATTCATACATAAATTTAGATTTTGTTTTAGTAAAAAATAAATTGGGACTCTTATAATATTTTTGTTGCATTTGGTCAAAAATTATTGTTTAGGGAAATTATTAACGATCTTTTTTTTTATTTCCTTTCATTAAGTTCTTTTATTTCATCCTTCTTTTGTTCTTCTTAGATTAATATCAACTTGAAATATGAAATAATAATACTTTGAAAATATATTTTGTGCCTTAGTTGTTTAAGCATGAAAATGTGTTGATTTTTGCAAACAACTATGTTATTGTGTTAAGTAATAGTAAGAAATTAGTAGTTAGATTGTTAGAATTTATTTGTGATGGGAGCAATTCTCAACCCATTGTTGTAATTAATGGTGGTGTTACATTATTATATTATTGTTGTAATAGATTAACCCATCATAGCAAGTTTACTATGACTTCAACATTTCATCATTTGACATGTCATTTTCTAATTATTTTGCTGAAATAGTTGAAACCATCAAGTTAGTTTAGGATGGCTTCCACATTTCATCTTTGACATTTTATATAAATTGAGTGTTTTATTATTACTGTTTTTTTTTAAGAAATGATAAGATAGGGAAGTTTGAAAATAGAATGTGAGAGATTACCGCTAAAAAAATCATCTCTCCTATCCACTATATATTTTATTTATGAACTAGTTTCTTATTATAATTAACAAAATAATATAATTTAATTGATTATTTGTTATGTTAATTTTTATTGTGGCTAAAGATTCAAATCTTTTATTGTACTTTTTTTATTGGGAAGAGTGTCATATGCAGAGTCTAAAGCCACATTTGATTGTATTTATACAATATTTAATCTTATGTTATAATAATTTTGCTAAATTAACTCACACAACAAATTATAATCAAATACATGTTTAAACTGAAATTTCTCTATACCATATCGTTTAAATTTTTTATAATTTTAACATTTTTCTCTCTTATCAATTTTAAATATATTTTTATTCATTATTTCTCATTTATTACATTCCTTTTTAATTATTTTATTATTATTTCTCATCTATTTCATTTTTTTATAATCATTTTATTCAATCTCTCATTTATTTAATTTATTTCTAATTATTTTATTTATTATTTTTCATTTATTTTATTTTAATAATTTCATTCATTATCTCTTATATATTTTTAATTTTTTATATATTAATATAAAATTATTATATTAAAAATAAAATATATATATATATATATATATATATAAATGAGAGTGGGAATAATAAAATTTAAATTAGGGACAATTTGATAATAAATAATATTATTTTATATATATATTATTAAATCACTAGTAAAACCCTTCTATGTAGATCAATATGGAAATGAGGAGTGTTGAGTTGGTTTGATTTTAAGGATTTTTAGTGTAAATACATTTATTTTTAAATGTTTTGATATCTTTTATAAAAAAAATAGTTTTTTTTTAAAAAAAATTAAATTTTCATAAATATCCTTCTACAATTCATATCTCATCCTCACTAAAAATCAAATATTAATAAATTATATATATATATATATATATATTTAAATTTTATTTGATAGACTTAAAAATTTATGAATATCCAAATATAACTAAATGCCTTTTATGTGAGAGTAGTGAGGAGATTTTGATTCATTTGTTTGGTTGTTGTCCTTTACTTTGAATTTGTAGAGTAAATTTTTTAAGTTCATGGTTTTTCATAATTTTCCTAAAGAGTGATGTACATGAAGGAAGTTGTTATTATGGAAGGAGGGTGATCAATTCCATTCGAATGTGTTTAAGTGTGGTTTTTGTTTATATTGTTTATCATATTTGTGTGGGACGGAATTTAAGAGATTTTTTTAGGCGGTGTGGTGTTGATAAAGTTTGGAGGAGCATCACGACTGCAACTCCCTCATTCGTACTTGGAGGCTGATAAAGTATTAAATAAATAAGAGAAATTATTTATTTATCTCCTATTAATTAGGCTAAATATAATAACCAAATCCTATATTTTATCTCCTATTAATTAGACTAAATATAATAACCAAATCCTATATTTCTCTATTACTATTATAAATATATAAACTATTGTAAAGATTATTCATTCAATCAATAACATTATTTCAATCTTTCTCTTCAAGAACTCAATCAAATAGTTCTTGTTTATTTTATCAATTCAAGAAATTTAACTTGGTATCAGAGCGTATAAGGGAAAACTCCCGAAAACGATTTCAATGGAAGAACAATATCACTCCTCAGTTCTACCAATAATATCTGGAAGCGTAAAGCTTGATAAATATAATTATATCTATTGGAAATCACAAGTTACTCCAATCATGATAGGTTATGATTTTATGGATATAGTAGAAGGAAATCTTAAAACTCCTCCCAAATTTCTTCAAGAAACAGATGGTCAAAATAATGCAATTCAAATCAAGAATCCAAAGTTTAAACAATGGCGTATCCAAGATCAAAGGGTACTTGCATGGCTCTTTTCAACATTGACCGACGAGATTCGTCAACAAGTCTCAAAATCATCTTCGGCACAAGAACTTTGGAAAACCTTAGAGAAAATCTATGTTTCTCAATCAAAGAGCCGACTATTTGAGTTACGGAGTCAACTCCTAAACGCACACAAAGGTAGTGATTCTCTTCTTAACTTCATTCAACACATCAAAAACCTATCAGATGCACTTATTGCTGCCGGACAATATGTTTCTGATCAAGATCTGCAACTAACTCTACTCAACGGGCTTGGAGACGAGTTCGAGCCGATGATATGTGCTCTAACTTCCGGACAAGATCTATTGTTTAATGAGATGACAAACATACTTCTAAATTATGAACAACGACTCATATTCAAGAAAAGAAAATTCCATTATGAAAATATTTCGCGCTCAAACGTTTCGGCGAATGTTGCTTATATTTATATGCATGGAGGCGGAAAGAACCAAAGACAGAACCGAGACAATAATCGTCCGCAATGTAATTTTTGTCATAAAATTGGTCATCGCTCCGAAAGTTGTTTTTATAATCCATCTTGTCAAATATGTAATGTACAAGGACATAGTGCTCTCGAGTGTCCTCGTTTTAATCCTTCTACAAATCCTACGACAATGTTAGTTACATCGTCTACTATTGTAGATCCCACTTGGTGTCCAGATTCAGGTGCTACCGACCATATTACTTCCGATCTTAATAATCTACATGTACATGCTCCTTATATAGGTACTCAAACTATCAAAGTCGGAAACGGTATGCCTCTGAATATTTATAATATTGGTACGACTAAAATTTTAAATCAACAAAAATCTCTCTACTTACGTAATATCTTACATGTTCCGAATATTACTAAAAATTTGATGAGTGTCGCGAGATTTTCATCAGATAATAACGTATTTTTTGAATTCCACCCAAATATTTGTCTTATTAAAGACCGAGATACGAAGATAGTGCTTCTTAAGGGATTACTCAAGGACGGACTTTATTGCGTTGAACCTACTGAAAGTTCGTTTTCAACATGTTCTAATAAACAAGCATTTATTGGTATTAGATCTCCGGCTCAAATTTGGCATTCACGACTTGGACATCCTTCTAGCGCTACTACATCTTTAGTTATATCACACTTTAAATTACCAGTTTCAGGTAGTAATACTATTTCTTTTTGTGGATCATGTCAATATGGGAAAGCACATAAACTACCTTTTTCAGCTTCGAAATCTACATTTATGGCTCCTTTAGACCTAATTCATTCAGATGTTTGGGGACCTGCTCCTGAATTTTCATCTAATGGTTGTCGTTATTTCGTACATTTTGTGGATGATTTTAGCAAATTCACGTGGATATATCCGCTAAAGAAAAAGTCGGATGTTTTGAATACGTTTATCAACTTTCTTCGACTTGTTGAAAATTTATTTAGTCGTAAAATAAAAATATTGCAAACTGATTGGGGAGGAGAATATAGAAATTTCAAATCATTAACAGATAATCATGGTATTTTACATCGTTTATCTTGCCCACATACTAGTGAGCAAAATGACATTGCTGAACGAAAAATTCGTCATATTACGGAAACTGGTCTCACTTTACTGGCTCATGCATCTATGCCACTACATTATTGGAGTGAAGCTTTTGAAACAGCCACATATCTTATCAATCGTCTTCCTACTCCGACATTACATCAACGTTCACCATTCGAGACTATATTTAACTCTTCTCCTGATTATGGTTTTTTGAAGACATTTGGGTGTTCTTGTTATCCACTCACACGGCCGTACAATCAACACAAACTCGATTTTCATACTACTGAATGCAGTTTCCTTGGTTACAGCTCATCTCATAAAGGTTATAAGTGTCTTCACATTCCGTCTGGACGAATATTTATCTCTCGACATGTCACTTTTGACGAACTCACTTTTCCTTTCAAAAATAAGGACCTTGTGCGCTTGTCTAAACCACAAGAAGATAACGAGACATTTCTTCTAACAACTATACTTAATTTACCAATACCACCTCTATTATCTCATATCACTTCACCGTCTTCATCATCACCATCTTCGACCTCAACAACATCACCAAACACTATAACATCTTCTTCTACTACTATTACTGTTCCTTCAACACAACCAGTTATCACAACAGTTAATGCACCTACATCTTCTACTCATCATATGATCACACGCAATAAAGCACAGTCTATGTCCTCATCAGCTCTCATTGCTACTTCTTCCGCTACTACACCTACATGTTTTACCAAAGCTAATAAGGATCCGCAATGGCCTCTTGCCATGACAAATGAATATAATGCTCTTATTCAGAATAAAACATGGTCTCTTATTCCTCGTACACAATCTCATAATATTGTTGGATGTAAATGGGTTTTCAAACTCAAGCATAAAGTTGACGGGTCTATTGATCGACATAAAGCACGTCTCGTGGCTAAAGGATTCCATCAACAACAAGGTATTGATTATGAAGAGACATTCAGTCCTGTGGCAAAACCCACTACTATTCGTGTTATTCTTTCTTTGGCAATATCTTATCAATGGTTCATTCATCAACTTGATATTAGCAATGCATTTCTTCATGGGTCTCTACAAGAAGAAGTTTACATGGCACAACCACCCGGTTTTGTCCATCCAGATTTTCCTAATCATATATGCAAACTTCATAAAGCAATATACGGTCTTAAACAGTCTCCTCGTGCCTGGTATGCTACTCTCCGGACTGCTCTACTATCTTTTGATTTCATAGAATCAAAATCTGACACGGCTCTCTTCACGTATCATGCACCTCAAATAACAGCATACTTTTTAGTATATGTGGACGATATTATTCTCACAGGTAACTCTAAATCGTTTCTAACAAAAATTATATTTCAATTAAATAAATTATTCCCTGTTAAAGATTTAGGTCAATTACATTACTTTCTTGGAATGGAAGCCACTCGTACCAAAGATGGCTTATTTCTTTCTCAATCCAAGTATATTGACGATATTCTCACTCGGGCTGATATGATTCAAGCAAAGCCATTACACACTCCCGTCTCTGCTGGCTCATCCCTTTCTAAACATGATGGTGATCCTTTATCTGATCCGTTTCTCTATCGTAGTATAGTAGGGGCTCTACAATATCTTACACTAACTCGTCCTGAGTTAGCCTTTGCTGTCAATCGAGCTTGTCAATTCATGCAAACTCCCACATCTTCTCATTGGGGAGCGGTTAAACGTATTCTTCGATATCTTCGTCATACTCCTCGTCATGGGATCTTTCTTCGTCCAAATTCACAATTCACTCTTGCTGCCTACTCTGATGCTGACTGGGCAGGATGTCCCGATGATCGTCGTTCAACAACTGGATTTTGTATTTTTTTAGGTGACAACCTCGTTTCTTGGAATTCTAAGAAACAACAAGTAGTTGCTCGCTCTAGTACTGAATCTGAATACCGTGCTCTTGCATATACAACTGCTGATCTTTGTTGGATTCAATCTCTACTTAGTGAACTTCGAGTTTCACTTTCTTCTTCTCCGGTTCTATGGTGTGATAATATTGGTGCCGCATTCTTATCAGCAAACCCGGTATTTCATGCTCGCACAAAACATATTGAAATCGATTTTCACTTTGTTCGGGAAAAAGTTGCTCGTAAACAACTACTCATCCAATATATTCCTACTGAAGATCAAGTGGCTGATATCTTCACCAAAGGTCTTTCTTCTCATCGATTTGCTCTTTTACGTAGCAAGCTCACGGTTTGTGCCTCACCTTTTCGCTTGAAGGGGATGATAAAATATTAAATAAATAAGAGAAATTATTTATTTATCTCCTATTAATTAGGCTAAATATAATAACCAAATCCTATATTTTATCTCCTATTAATTAGGCTAAATATAATAACCAAATCCTATATTTTCTCAATTTAGTTATTTCTCTATTACTATTATAAATAGATAAACTATTGTAAAGATTATTCATTCAATCAATAACATTATTTCAATCTTTCTCTTCAAGAACTCAATCAAATAGTTCTTGTTTATTTTATCAATTCAAGAAATTTAACTTGGTAATTCTCAATAATGAGCAAAATTGGTGTTTATGTCAAAATTGGAGCATTATTATGTTGAAGTCACGCAACCTATATATCATTTTCAAGGCGAGATTTAAATTAATTGTTGTTTGAGTGGTTGATTGTTGTATTCATTTATTTAGCTCTATGTTTGGATTATTCACTTATTTAATTCAAAATTAAGACAAATGTTTGTTTTGTTTTGTTTTTGAAGTTTAAAAAAAAAAAATTATAATAATAATAAAAAATTAAAATAATAATTTTGTTTTATATATTTAAATTTTGTGTTCTTAAAGATATAAATAAATTATAATGATTTTTTTTATATATCTTCTTATATTATATTTATATTAAATATATATATATATATATTAAAAATTATATATTAATAAAAATTAATATATTAATATAATATATTTTTAATTTAATTTAATTATTAATATTTAAAATGATATATTAATAAAAATTTATAAAAATTAATATACCCATTAAATTTATTTTCTTAATTTAAACAATTTATTAATATTTAAAATTAAATTAATTAATAAATATATATAACCATGTATATATATATATATTATTAATTATTAAATAATATTATAAATATAAAAAATAAATAAGACTGATATATAAAATGAATCAAACTTACCTAAGGTATTAAATAAACAGATTCTTATAAATATACACGCAATTAACTGAATCCATCTAACCATAATTAACTTTAACTTTACCTAGGTAGGGTAATAGTTGTATATGCTTTAGCGTAAACAAAGAGTATAATCAAAATATATTTCAACTATATTAAGATTTTATAAAAAACAAATCCAAACCCATTTTATATAAATATTTTAATGTCTTTTTTATCTAAATTCAAACCATAATCAAAAATATTTTTTCTTCATTTTATATTTAATTGTAATTAAATACTACTTTATTCACTCTTATTAATTTTACATACTTAATTTATTAACAAAAATATTAAAATATCTTTTATTTCATTAAAATAAATATTTTTATTTCCTGAAACCTGAATTGTCCATTCTAATGCTGAACATGAGACTTTCGTAACATAACAATATCAAGAGGAGTGGTTAACTACCTCTTTTTATTTGGTACCCGGTTATAAACAGTGTTCAATTATGAAGATAAAGTCAATTTTATAACTAAACTAAACTTTGAATTTAATTTATATATTTTTTTACTAAAATTTAAATTATTATTTTTATTAATTTTGTAAGGTACTGAATATTTTAATAAACATTTCAAAAGTCTTATCTAGTGTTAAGTTTAACAATTATCACTTTAAAAAAAATTAAAGATATCCGTTGGAGCAATTATTTTGTTGCCCGGTCACAATTTAAAATTCTACATTACATCTTTAATGTCGGTATATTGATTTATTTTTAGCAGAACTGTTATTATTATTATTATTAATTTAACTATTAATAATATTAATAAATGATAATACTAGTAATTAAGTTACAAATACAATATTATATTAAAATTTATATAACTCAAATCCAATAAATGATAATATCTTAAAACTTGTTTGATCTTGTATTTAAAAAATATTTAAAAGAAAGTGATTATGATAGCTTTCGCCATAAATTATTAAAAAAAAATATATATTTATTTAAAATTAAAATTTAGTAAAAGTAAACTAAAAGATTCTTAGTTAAAGCAGGAATATATAGATATTTTAATTATAAATTTAATAATTAAGATGATAATTTATTTGATAATAAACTTTATTTTAAAAATTAAAAGAAAATAAAAATTTCAAGCAAGATCTTATTAGTTTCTTCATTTCTAATCTTAATTTAATTATATATATATAATATTATATATTAGGTGTCATATAAAAGAAAATTCAAGAAAGTAACGAAGATAATTTCCCGAACTTTCGTACATTTTCTTATTAGTCGGTTATCGCCCATATCTTAAATTTTCTATACATTTATTTACATCTGTCACATCATATCATATTTTCCCTTTTATGCTGAAATTGCATATTAGCCTTTCAATTTAAAATATATTTTTTTACCCACTTGCTAAATAAAATTTATAAATGGCCATTATATATATTTTTTCCATTCTTCGTTAACGGTGGAAACACACTTAATTCTGGATCTGGATCTGAGTTTAAAAAATAATATAGTGTATTTAACAACTTTTTTGTAAGATGGTATTGAGAGAATGATGTAGATAAAACAATATTTTAGAATAAATTTTAATTATATAAATTAATAAATTAAATAATTTTAATTGAACTCTACTCCATTCCAAATGTTTTTCAAATACTTCTATTATATTTATTACAATTTAGAAATACCAGAGATTCACGTGAAACTGAATTTGAAACGAAGAAATTTAAATAACTAAAATATATTATAGAATATTATTTAATCAAAATTGAGATATTATTATTTTTTAAATAAATTAAAAATATTTATTTTGCCCAAAATGGTCCAATTTCATTATTTTTACTTTTAAAAAATTAAATTAAATTTATAAACTTGTAATACAATTCTCTAAATTCATAACCCTTCACGTATAATAAGATATTTCAAGGTTCTGAGATTTTATATGTAGCAAGCTTTGTCATGTTTTTATTTAGGAGGTATTTTAAAATATATATATTAAAAACTCTATTGAAAATAACATTTTTGTTTTGTTTAGTACAGTATAGTCTCTCTCAAGATATATATAGTTTAAATAAAAGAGTATTATTTAAATAAAAAAATATTTTAAATTTATTTTTCATTAAAAAATAATAAGACATTGAAGTGATAATATTGAAAGGCCAAACCAACATTTTATAAAGAATAAAATTAAATTAAAAAAACACATCATATTAATCATAATGTAATTTTTACATTATTTAGTAATAAAAATAAATTTTGAATTTTAATTCAAAGTTCATATTTTATTTCATTTTTATGAAAATAATTTCAAATGAGGATTCATATACCAAATTTGTATACGCTAAGTTCTAGAGGTAGATATGAGCTTGGAACAAAAAATAAATAAATTTTAATATGTTATTTATGTATTAATTTACAAATTTAATAATATCTATTAATCAAGGATTAACCCATCAATGTAATAAAATAACAAGAATTTAAGAGATCAAAATATCAAATTCACTCTGAAACTTTAATATATAATTTTTTTATTATTTTTATAAAAAAATATTAATGTATAAATAATTAAGGCTTTAGGTTAGTTTTAAAAAACTTAAATCAAATCAATTTTTCAATTAATTATTTCTCAACAAATCAATCATTTATTTCATTAACAAAAATACTAAAATATCATATATTTTAAATTATTTTTACTTTAAAATGATCAACAATAATTGTTTTTTCTCCTTCTAGATTCTAGAATTGGAACAAGTTTATTTAAATAACCCAGAGGATAAAATAATAATCATGGGTGATGATTTTGAGAAAATAATGATATTTTTTTGGTAAAAAAACTTAAAGGGTATTTATATATGGCCTTATTCGTATTTGGGTTTTTAAAATAACCCAACCAAATCAATTGTCACTTCACTCCCTTTCTCATTATTCAAATCAATCAAGTCATTAATCAAAATACTAAAATACCCTCTATTTTAAATTATAATTATTTATTTTATTTATATATATCAATACCCTTTAAGTCTTTTTACCAAAAAAAACATTATCATTTCCTCAAAATTATCACCAATCATTACCAATAATCATTTTTATCTCTTTCCAGGTTATTTAAATAATCTGGACCGAACAAGCCCTATATAAATAAAATAAATAATAATAATTTAAAATAAAAAGTGTTTTAGTATTTTGATTAATGAATTAATTGATTTAATAGATGAAAAATGGAGTGATGTAATAATTAATTTTGTTAGGTTATTTGAAAAACAAGCTCCAAAATTATAAAAAGTTTCCAAACGGACTCTTAAAGAAATTTCTAGAAAGAACAATAAACAAAAGAGAATGAAAATTATTTCTCCTTCCCGAACTTTCTACACTTTCTTAATAGCGTCAGTCCCCACATTTTCAACCCCCACTCAATAATTCTCAATCTTATAATACTCTCAAATCTCTTCCATTTACAGTCACAATAATCATTCCAGATCTTTCCAACAAGCTTCTTCCATCACTATCAGAAACAAATTAACAATGACCGCCGGAGCCGCCGCCGATGCAAGGTCAACTTCTCCGACCCCATTTCTATCAAAAACATACAGTATAGTCGATGATCATTCCACCGACGAAATCATTTCATGGAACAAAGAAGGATCTAGTTTCATAGTATGGGATCCATCTCAATTCGCTAAAACCCTTCTTCCCAAGTTCTTCAAACACGACAACTTTTCCAGTTTCATTCGTCAACTCAACACCTATGTAAGTATTCAAAACAAAACACTACCCAGTACCCATCCATGTCTTCAATTACAAAAAAGATAAGATTTTGAAATGTTTTTTGTCCATTCTGTTTTACAGCAATTCAGAAAGATCGTGCCTGATAGATGGGAATTCTCAAATGAGAACTTTCAAAGAGGGAAAAAACATCTTCTCTGCCAGATTTCTCGGCGGAAGTCTGTTATTACATTTACATCATCACCTGATCAAGTTCTACCATCGAGTGAAGAAGAACAAGGGACTAATTCTTCGTCGATTTCGAGTTCTGGGAATAATTTGGAACTGATTGAAGAAAATGAAAGGTTAAGGAATGAGAATAATAAACTTAGTAGGGAGTTGAGTGAGATTAGAAGTTTGTTTCAGACTATAATCTCTAAGACTTCGAACTATGTTAATAATTATCAATTGCAAGAAGAGAGTTCTTTGCCGGCGATGAAACAGCTTGATCTTTTGCCGGTGGAGGTGGAGGGAGATGAAGAATCGGTTAGTACGAAACTGTTTGGGGTTCGTATTGGGGCGAAAAGACAGAAGAGAATTAATGGCTGCGGGGAGAAGGCAGAGGTGTACGGATGTCCGGAGTTGCAGCTTGGACAGTATAGTGCTGTTTGATGATGATGATGAGGGAGATGGGTATTTTCGTAATTTAAAGAAATTCTAAATTTGTAAATAAGTTTTGAGAGAGTTGGTGAACTAATCGAGGTTTATTTGATGTACTTTTAGAGATAGTTTGACTTTTAAAAATTGGAAACATTTTTTCAATTCTTGGCACCAAATGAACGTGTTGTGAGACAAGCTATATAGTGATGCATAAAGAAATCCATTAGTTTTTATACTTGTAACTAAGAGGGAACAAACTTTTCTAATCCAAATTATACAAATTATAAATTAGTCAAAATTGAAAATTAAATTGAACTTTGGATTATTCGAATTTGAACTATCATTTTATGCTCACACTTACTTGTGAGGAACAATGAAAAAATGAAAAAAATGATAGTCTTATAGATGCATATTTGGTTACAAGATCAATAGTTTTGGATTTTGGATACTCATTTACATATAATGAGATTATGTGATAGTGTACACACATAGGAGTGGTAACAAAAGAAATAAATAGTCATAATCTAGTTGATTTGTGTTGAAGAAATAACTATTGTTGAAAAGATTACGTTTATCTTTTTGAGCTCGCCAAAAATTAAATGTTAGAGATAAATATGTCTAAATGGTATGTGAAGAAAAAAACTCCAAATTATAGTTGGGGATATAAATAATTTTTTTTATTCTTCTTCCAAATTCTTTTGTAATATTTTGAATTTGACTAAGCAGATTTTTAACAACTCAAACAAAATGTTGATATATATACATAGATTCATTTAAGTGTGAAAAATAATAAGTGACGTGGTTTTCAATATTGACACCATCCAAACAAATAAATAGTACTATTATGAGTAAAACTAATTAATAATAAAAATTTGATATAAAGTATGGCCAGAAAGATGTATGAGTTGTGAATTATGATATTGATCAATACAATAAATAAAGTCGGGTACTTGAATAGTCTATTAAAAAAACACTATCTTCTTATCTGGTATTTAATCTGGTATTTAATAAGACAAACATTTAAGTAAAATTAATATAAAATAAAATAAAATTTATTCTATAAAAATCTCGGCGACATTAATGAATTTTTAATAATATTCGAAACTCTAGGATATTATGTAATTTTTTTTATTATATTCCTATACATTTAATAAAGGTAATTATTTTAAATATCAAAGGTGTTATTTAAGTAAAAACTAATAATTTTGAAAACATTGTTATTTAAACAATAATAAAAAGAGCTCAACTCTATTATTAGGCCTTGTGTTCAAAAATCACATAATTAAGTCTACATTATATATTCTAATTAATTATATTATTTAAATTATTAACAAAATAATAAATTATTACAAATATAATAATTATTTTACCCAAATAATTGTAACAAACCATCAAAGTAATTTAAAAATAATATACTACTAAGAATAAACTGAATAAATGGACGGTAATAAGTTGAGAATAAACTGAAATGAGCAGTTTCGAGATTCGAAATGAGCAGTTTTGGGATCCGAAATGAACGATTTCGAGATTCAAAATGAGCGTTTCGGGATCCAAAATGAGCGGTTCCAGGACGTGAGGACAACCTGACAGGCCACGTCAAATTCGTGAACTTACTTTAGTTAATTTTTTTTGTTGTTGAGTTTATACTCTTCTTATTTTAAATATCATTGTTATTTAAACTATAATAAAAAGAGCTCAACTCTATTATTAGGCCTTGTGTTCATTAAATCATATAATTAAATCTATACTGAGAATAAACTGGATAAACAGGCAGAGCGAATAGGCTAAAAATAAACTGAATCAAACTAACCTTTAATAATTTAACTAAACTTATCTAAAATATCCAGTTTTCATCCATACAATTTAAATATCTTCTAAAACAACCATCTCGAAGCTTCTTTCTTCTGGCAAAAACACTCCCACTACTCTCCCATTATGACATTGTTTAAGAAATCTAGAAAATCCTTTATTTAATTCAGCTTCACCTAAAGTCCAGAACTTTCTTTTCTTTTTTAAATGTTAAAATTTTATTTTAACTTTTTGCTAAACATCAATTCTTTTTCTTTTATTTTCATAGTTTTGCCAAAATTCCAGAACTTTCTCATTTGGTTTGGTAAATTTTAGTTGTTATTGAATCGAATCTATTTTTTATAATAAATTTAAATTTAATCCTAAAGAGTGGTAATATCTGAATATAACTATATTCTATCTTATTTTCCACGAATTTGATACGACCAATATTGATAATTTATATTTAACGTTTTAAATTATTTAAATAAAATGAAGTACAAAATTACCAATATAATAATAATTTAAATATTTTAAAAGTTAATATATATTTATTTTCTTATCATAATTCATATAATTTGAGTGATATTATATCAATTTTTTTTTATATCAAGAGTGATATTATATCAATTTTTTTATATCAAGATTGTGCCGACTAACTTGCTGATTGGATATTTTTCGGTTCTCATCACTAATAAATTATGTGATGGTGACAATCATATTTAATTATAAAAATCATTAAATATTTAAATAACTCTTACTTTCATAATAAATTATATTATTTTTTTTTAAGTATAAACAAAAATAAATTTTAATAAAATAATCAATTTAAGAAACTAAATTATTTAAATTTAAAAAATAATTAAAACAATTACAAATAATTAGAGATAAACTCCTTATTTTATCCTTCTTCCTGTCTTTAGCAGCAATTCCCCCACTTCCTTGAAGAGACGGTTCTAACGAAAATAGTTTCGCTTACCTGAATAAAAATTAAGTATATTTACGGGTTATATATTTAAGTATTAGTCGCATCATACAAAAAAAAAAAATTAAACCAAAATTTTATTTAAACTGTTAATTATTTTGTTAAGAGAGATCTATTCATAGGATTGACCACCGAGATATTACTTCCAGCTAGTCAATATGCATTAACTTTATTGTCAAACATAAGGAAAATATAAGTAAATATTCTTATTGACATATTTTTGTAACTAACTTATGTCATTTTTTATTGTGGTTATTTAAATAATTATAATTAAAATATATTAGATCATTCTTATTTTTCTTGTCAGATCATTTAATTTATTAATTAAAAATACTAAAATACAATTTATTTTAAATTATTAAATAAATCATTATCTATTAATACTATTTAAATATTTTTTCTAAAAAAATACCTATATTATAAATCATCACATATTATTTAAATAACTTAAATAAACCGAATCTAAACAGGCTATAGTATTTGTTGATTAACTCAATATCGGTTGTCAACTCAAATATTGAATAAGAGAGTCATAACAATATTGAGAAGTGTGACTTACTACTTCTTTCAAATCAGTAGCCACTTTTTAATGTTTTAAAGTATTTTTTTTTTGTTAGTGATTTAGTTTGTAAGAGAATATTAATAATAATAATTAGTTATATTTTTGTTAGTAATTCATCTAAGTTAATTTTACATTTTTTTAAATTTATTTAAAAAAAATTAATTTATCTAGTCTCGGTTTACTAATAATATTAAATAATTTTTTAAAAATTAAATATTCATTTTTTCTCTTTTTTTATTAATTAATTTAGTTCATTTTTATCTATTTCTTCTTTCTTTATTCTTATGTCTTATATTAATATTTGATATTTTATTATTATTATTTTTTTAAAAAAATTTTGTTTTTTTTTATATTAACATATATTATTTTAAAATTAATTTTAAATATTATCTGAAAAAATTGAATATTTTTCAAATATTAATTTTAAATATTATCAAACTAATTCAAATATTGAATATTTAAAATAAAGATGTTTCTATTTATTAATTCAATTTTTATTGTTAGATATTTAAGTCATTAATCTGTTTGTTAATTCAAATTTTATTTATTTATAAATATTTTAAGTAATTAAGTATTTAAAATTCAGTATTCAGATCTTCATTTTTTTTTGTTTTATCAAACAAAGCCTCAGTAAGACTCCTCATTCTTCAAACTTCTAAATCTCGGGTGATCTTTGTCAAAATTTGACATTGTTTTTAATAGAACAGATAAGAGTGTAACTAATTCATATTTGATTGTAGTTTAATCATTATTATTTTTTATTTAGTTTGGTCATAGAGGTTTCAATTACGATCAGAATGTTCAAAGATCACTCTGACAATTATTAAAACAAAATATGGCGATTTTCTTGCTAACTTATTTATGTGTGTTCATAATTCTTACTACTAGTATCAATTTTTGTAATGAGATGTAAATATATACAATTTGATTTGATAGACAGTTCTTCCAAATCAATAGATAAATAAAAAGCATAAACTAAATCTCCCAAAAACTGTGAATGTTTTGATTTTTGTTTAAGTTATTATATATGATTTATAAAGTTGTATTAAAAAATGTTGATGATGTATATGTATATGCTAGTTTGAACTATTTTTTATACCGTTTGGATTTTTCGTTAGTTTAAATCAATATAATACATTTTTCTAAGTTAGTATGTATAAATAAAATATTATCCATTATTTACACAAGTTTGAAATTCTAATCAAATTAATAGATAAGTATGATATTTTCTGCTATAATACATATAAAAAGATATAAGTCCAATCATAAATATTTATTAATTTCATAAGAAGATGGGTTTGCATCTCTTAGAAACTTAGAATAGACAAACAAACATGATACATGACATTATGATTAGAAAAAGAAAAGAAAACAGTTAATATGACAAATTGAAAGTAACAATTAAGCCACCTCATGAATCACATTATTGAGTTTAATTATCCTCCATCATTCAAACGGTAATTAATCCTTGAATTACCTGTAAAGAGTAGAAAATTAATTAGTAAAACTTCTATAACGATATCATAACCGCGCACAGTCACGCCCATTTAAGTGTTCTTATTGAAAATCGAATATTAAATCTAAAGTTTTCTTTTGCCATTTCTTAGAACTGAGTTGATATTAAGTTAAAGGATGAAATAATTACTGGGGGCAAGTGAGAGGCGACAGTTGGCACAAAGCTGGGAGTTGAGCAGTGATCCTAAGGGTGTTACAAATACAGTCATGATCAACGGACTGGAGAGCAGAGCAGCAATCGGAGGAGGGGTTATTGGAACCGGGAATAACAAACGGGGCACAACTGTTAAGGTTTCCAAGTTGTTGGGTACAGCCCAGTCCAGCCACCGGAGCCACTGGAGTTTGCGCCACTGCAACCATCATCAACATCATGATCATAGAGACGATAGAAACCAAAGAACCAGCCATTTCTAGAGTATATAATAATTAACTGTTTGATTATTTAATTTATAGGAGTAGAAATATGCATGCATGCATGCATGATGATAGTGAATTTGGTCATTTTTATTTCATGAGGTAACTGAAACTATAGGAAGTAGTTGATCATCCTAATTTATATGCTTACTACACTTAATTAGAAGAAAAAAAATTATATATATTTAATATAATACTAAGTATTTTTATAAATAAAGTTGTTTTTGACTAAATAGTTGTGAAATTCATTTTGAAAAAAAGAAACATTTGTTTTGAAATAATCTCTATTAAAACCGAGAATTCCAAAGCCAACGCTCTAAAACACTGTAAGCCGATATCCAACTGTTAGATGCATTTGAAAATCTAAACTAAACTCTAACTAGAGTAAATAGCTAAATCAAACCCTAGACAAAGTAAAAAACTAAATCAAATCCTAATTTGAGTAAAACCTAAATCAAACCCTAATTTAAAAGTAAGAAAAAAACTAAATCAAACCCTAGCCGAAGTAAGAAACTAAATCAAACCATATCATAAGTAAAACACTAAATTGAAACCTAGTCGGAGTAAAACACTAAATCGAACCTTAGCCGGAGTAAAACGCTAAATCAAACCCTTATCAAAGTAAAAAGATGATTAGTCCATAAACATGGACACTATTTATTGATAATACACATTGGATACGATCATGCATTAATAACAAAAAAAAACTATTAGTTGATAGTATACGTGATTATTTGTAGATGATCACTTTAAAAAACGTTATTTGTTATAGCATACACGAATAATTTGTTAATGTTCGTGTCAATCAAAAATACTATTATACACATAATTTATAGAGGATTGCCCTAAAAACCGCTATTTGTTAATAGTCTACACGAACAATTTGTTAAAGTTTATGTCAACCAAAAATACTATTTTTTGATATTATACACAAACATCGGTAAGTTATTGCCCTACAAACCGCTAATTGTTAATAGCCTACACACACAATTTGTTAATGTTTGTGTCAACAAAAAATATTATTTGTTGATAGTATACACAATCTTTTGTAGATGATCGTCATTAAAATTTTTATTTGTTAATAGCCTACACAAATGATTTGTTAATGTTCATGTCAACAAAAATACTATTTGTTGACAGTATACACTATCATTTATAGATGATCACCATAAAAACCGTTATTTATTAATAACCTATACGGACAGTTTATAAATGTTCGTGTCAACCAAAAATACTATTTATTGATAGTATGCATGATCATCTGATCGCCCTAAAAATCGTTATTTATTAATAGCCTACACGAATAATTTGTTAATGTTCATGTCAACCAAAAATACTATTTGTGTATAGTATACAAGATCATTTATAGGTGATCAGCCTAAAACCATTACATGTTAATAGACTACACGATCAATTTGTTAATGTTCGTGTTAACCAAAAATATTATTTAGTATACACGATCATTAGTAGATGATCGCTATAAAACGATTATGTGTTAATAGCCTATACGAATAATTTATTAATATTCGTGTCAACCAAAATATAATATTTGTTGATAATATACACGATTATTTATAGATGATCGTCCTAAATATGTTATTTGTTAATAGTTTACAAGAATAATTTGTTAATATTTGTGTCAATCAAAAATATTATGTGTTGATAGTATATATATACGACCATTTATTAATGATCTCCCTAAGACCGTTATTTATTAATAGCCTACACGAATAATTTGTTAATATTCTTGTCATTCAAACTAAACATACAATTTAGTGATAATATATACAATCATTTATAAATAATCGTCCTAATAATGTTATTCGTTAATAGTTTGCACAAACAATTTGTTAACATTCATGTCAACCAACACTGGTAAAAAATCGACTTTTACCGACGGTTTTTACCGAAGGTTTTATAAAACTCTCCTAAATACTCCCGAGAGGAACAAATCTTTCGGTATTAAAAATAGATTCCGAGAGGGGTATAAAACCTTCGGTTTTACTAATTAGTACCGAAAGTTCTTTGTAGAACTTTCGGTTTTTACCTTCCCAAAAAACCAAAAATAATTTTAAGTGTTGGATGTGGGTTAATTGCGAAGGTTTTTCGAAAAACCTTCAGTTTTGCAATTCCTAAAATTTTTAATTGCGAAGGTTATTCAAAGAACTTTCGGTTTTACCTTTTATGAAATTCTTTATTGCGAAGGTTTTCCAATAAACCTTCGGTTTTGACTCACCCCAAAACAATTAAAATTAATTCTAAGTTTGGTGATGGTTATTTCCGAAGGTTTTTCGATAAACCTTCGGTTTTGACTAATATCAAAACCGAAAGTAATATAAAACCTTCGGTAACTACCTTTATAAATACAAACCCTAACCCTTCTCCTTTTCATTTGGCTCTCTCCTTTCTCTCTCTTCCGCGCCGCAGCCGCCTCCTCCACCGCCGCTTCTCTTCTTCGTCTTCTCGCGTTCAGGTTAGATTGATTTGTTTTTTTGTTGTTTATTATTAGATTTAGATTTCTTATCATGTAGTTTATATTATCTAGATTTAGGCTAGTTTAGATTACTTGTTTGGTAGTTTGATTTAGATTTGTTATTTGTTTAGATTAGATTTATGTTAGTTTGTTAAATATATATGATTTTGTTAGATTTGTTATTGTGTTTGATTTAAGTTATATTAGATTTAGGTTACGGTTATTTTGTTTGATTAATATATATATATATATATATGAAATGCATTTAGGATGGGTGAGTCATGGCATAGTCTTCGGCGTACACTAGAAAAATTGTCCCGGACATACCCGAATTTGCTAGCAGCATCAAAAAGTGCGACACGTGAGGAAGAGGTGAGAAATATGATGTTGGAAATGGAGCAAATCCGATTGAGGGATGCGGAAAGAGGCCAATTGCTTAGTGAAATTAAAGCGGACAGGGCTGAAATGGCACAAAAATTGGAGAATCTCGAACATCAACTTGAATTGTTGAGGAGTCGACAAAATCAACCACCCCTTCCTCCCCCATCTAATAATTTCTAGATTATATCGTTTGATTAATTATGTGTTTTATTTTCCGTACGAATGATGACATTTTGATGTCTTTTGTTTTCATAATTATGAATTATTATTATTATCTTTGGTTTGGTTTTTAATATGTTGTTCATGAATTATTTTCCTTTGGTTTGCTTTTCACTTTTATTTTTAAAAACAGCATGGCCAAAACCGAAGGTTTTCAAATAAACCTTCGGTTTTGACCCTTGTTTAAAAAAATCAGAAAAAATTCTAAGTGTTGGGTAGTGTCAAAATCGAAGGTTTATTTGAAAACCTCCAGTTTTGACTCTTGTTTAAAAATATCAGAAAAAATTCTAAGTGTTGGGTAGGGTCAAAATCGAAGGTTTTCAAATAAACCTTCGGTTTTGATCCTTGTTTTAAAAAATCAGAAAAATTCTAAGTGTTGGGTAGTGTTAAAACTGAAGGTTTTCAAATAAACCTTCGGTTTTGACCCTTGTTTAAAAAAATCAAAAAACATTCTAAGTGTTGGGTAGTGTCAAAACCGAAGGTTGTCAAATAAACCTTCGGTTTTGACCATTGTTTAAAAAAATTAGAAAAAATTCTAAGTGTTGGGTAGTGTCAAAACCGAAGGTTTTCAAATAAACCTTCGATTTTGACCCTTGTTTAAAAAAATCAGAAAAAATTCTAAGTGTTGGGTAGTGTCAAAACCGAAGGTTTATTTGAAAACCTTTGGTTTTGACCCTTATTTAAAAAAATCAGAAAAAATTCTAAGTGTTGGGTAGTGTCAAAACCGAAGGTTTATTTGAAAACCTTTGGTTTTGACCCTTGTTTAAAAAAAACAAAAAAAATTCTAAGTGTTGGGTAGTGTCAAAACCGAAGGTTTATTTGAAAACTTTCGGTTTTGACACTTGTTTAAAAAAATCGGAAAATTCTAAGTGTTGGGTAGTGTCAAAACCAAAGGTTTATTTGAAAACCTTCGGTTTTGACCCTTGTTTAAAAAAATTAGAAAAAATTCTAAGTGTTGGGTAGTGTCAAAACCGAAGGTTTATTTGAAAACCTTCGGTTTTAACCCTTGTTTAAAAAAATCGGAAAAAATTCTAAGTGTTGGGTAGTGTCAAAACCGAAGGTTTATTTGAAAACCTTCGGTTTTGACCCTTGTTTAAAAAAATCGGAAAATTTTTCTAAGTGTTGGGACAAACCCAAAGGTTTTCAAATAAACCTTTGGTTTTGACCCTTATTTAAAAAAACAGAAAATTTTCTAAGTATTGGGAAGGGTCAAAACCGAAGGTTTTTTTGAAAACCTTCGGTTTTGACCCTTGTTTAAAAAAATGGAAATTTTTTCTAAGTGTTTGGAAGGGACAAAACCGAAGGTTTTCAAATAAACCTTCGGTTTTGTCCCTTCCCAAAAACATTCTGTTTTAGGTCAGGACCGAGAGGTTTATTCAAAACTTTCAGGAAAACAAATCAAAACCGAAAGTTTTATATAAAACTTTCGGTGTTACCACTTCATAATTTGTTAAATTAATTGGTTTTTCACCTACTAATCTAGACTCCTAAATAATCTAATCAAGTGTGTGTTATTTTTTAAAAATTAAGATTGTGTTTAATGTTAAAATGTTTATGATTGTGTTTGATTATATAAAGAAGTGTGTATATATGTTTGTGTTTGATGATGACATGAATCTGTATAAAGTTTGATCATATGAATTGTGTAATGTCTTAAAATTACCAAATGTGTTAAATTAATGTTGTTCAAGGTCATTAGAAGATTAAAAACAAATTAATTCAACAATTTGTGAAATGGTAATTCCGAAGGTTAATGCTATAACTTTCGGAAATAGCTATCAAAACCGAAAGTTATACCATTAACCTTCGGAATTGCAATTTCATAAATTGTAAAATTCATGGGCTTTTTACTTTACAATCTAGACTTCTAACTAATATAATCAAGTGTGTTGTATTTTAAAAAATTTAGATGGTGTTTAATGTTAAAATGTTTATGATTGTGTTTAATTATATAGAAAGTGTATATGAATGTTTATGTTTGATTATCCTATCAATGTGTGTAATGTTTGATTATATAACTTTTGTGTAATATTTTAAGGATATCAAATGTGTTAAATTAATGTTGTTGAAGGTCATTAGATGATTAAAAACTAATTAATTTAACAAGTTGTGAAATTGTAATTCTGAAGGTTATTGTTATAACCTTCGGAAATAGCTATCAAAACCGAAAGTTATATATAAAACTTTCGGTTTTAGCTAATTAAATTAAATTTTAAATATTTCAAAAACCGAGAGATTTAGACACATCTCTCGGAATTTAATTGATCAAAACCAAGAGATATGTCAATATCTCTCGGAAATATGAATAATCAAAACCGAGAGTTATATGATTAACTTTCGGAATTGATCAATTGATCAAAACCGAAAGTTAATCATATAACTTTCGGTAATGACCCTTTAATAAAATTAAAAAAACGCTTTCTTTTCCTCTCCTCTTTCTTTCCCCGTTTTTTCCTTCCGCCTCTCGAAATCTCTCTTCCTCCTTCACTTTCCGAAGACGCCGCCGCCAAGACCAAGGAGAACTCCGATTGAAGTTCCGTCACCACTGCAAAGAGAGTCTCCCAGCCGCGCCCGATTGAAGTTCCGTCGCCGACGCTTGGATTTGGTCCGATTGAAGTCATGCCGGGCCAGATTGAAGATTGCCGTGCCAGATTGAAGTTCCGCCTGCTGCTTCCGCCTCATGCTGCCGCCGCCGGCTGCTTCCGCCTCCTGCTGCCGCCGCCTCCTGTCGCCTCCCACTGCCGTCCTACAAAGGTTAATTTTTTTTTAGTTTAGGTTATATTTGTTTGATTTTAGGTTATATTAGTTTTATTTTAGGTTATATTAGTTTGATTTTAGTTTGATTGATGATTTTGTAGTTTGATTTTAGGTTATTTGTTTGATATTAGGTTATTTGTTTGATTTTAGGTTATTTGTTTGATTTTAGGTTATATTAGTTTGATTTTAGTTTGATTGATGATTTTATAGTTTGATTTTATGTTTTATCATGTTATATTAGTGTCATATTAGTATGATTGATGATTTTATAGTTTGATTTTAGGTTATATTTGTTTGATTTTAGGTTATATTGAGTTTGGTTGTATGATTTGGTTAGATAATGTTAGATTAGGTTGAAACTATGTTTGAGTTTGGTTAGTTTAGGTTTTTTTAATTTGATATATGTATGATTTGGATTTGGTTTTTGGAATGGATTGTTGGATTTTGTTTTGGGAAATTATGTTGAATTGTTAGATTATGTTTATATTATTGTTAGATTGATTAGTTTAGATTATGTATTGGATTATGTTATTGGATTTGTTTTTTGAAATTGGTTGTTGGATTTGGTTTTAGGTTATATTGAGTTTAGTTGGATGATTTGGTTAGATAATGTTAGATTAGGTTGAAACTATGTTTGATTTTGGTTAGTTTAGGTTTTTTAATTTGATATATGTATGATTTGGATTTGGTTTTTGGAATGGATTGTTGAATTTTATTTTGAGATTAATTATGTTGAATTGTTAGATTAGGTTTATATTATTGTTAGATTGATTGGTTTAGATTATGTATTGGATTATGTTATTGGTTTTGTTTTTTGGAATTGGTTGTTGGATTTGGTTTTGGATTGATTATATTATTGGATTGATTTGGTATATGTTTATGTTGTTTTTGTTTGATTAATAGGTTTATTATTGTTCGATCTACCTACATCCGCTCTTCTTCGTCGCTCTTTTCCTACAAGGTTAGTTATTGTTGGTTTATTATATGGTTAGGTTAGTTGAATGTTAGATTTATGTTAGATTTCTTCGGGCATTTCAATATTTGCATCGTTGGAAGACCTATCTAACGGAAAAATATACAACTTGGATTATATCGATCGAATGACAACTGATTCTTACATTTTGAAAAATTGCCCCAAAGCAGAACCTTTTTACATGTAAGATTCTATGTTGCTATTACTAATTAGCATTAAAGAGTGTGCTATTTAATATTCGATCTATTTGCAGAGATTATATGCAGTATTGCAATAACAACGAGTCCCGTAGAGAAACGTTTGCCGCCTATTTCAATCATCGAGTGAGTAAATTATAAACCATATATCCTAACTCTTTTTATTCATTTTAACAACTTCATTTCGGGTATATATATAGGTCGCCCAATTAGCAGAATTTAACGACATATCAAGAGACCTCAGATCTTAGGAGAAGGTCCAAGTATGTACTCGTCTATGTATGTTTGGTGTAAAGTAAACGGATACAAATTCTGTACAGAAAAACACGACGAAAGTTTGACCACTCAAAATAGTGGAGTGGTTGTTGAGGGGTACAACGGGTCTGAAACTATGTCATACTAAGGAGTTTTAACGGATATAATCGAAGTACAATACTTTTCTCACAAACGAGTTGTTTTATTCAAGTGTAAGTGATTTGATACACACTCGGGGGAACTAGGAGTGAAAGTGGATAAATATGGCTTCGTAAGTGTAAATGTAAACCGAATTTTGAAAACCCAAAGTCAAGACCCGTATATATTGGCGAGTCAAGAAAAATAAGTATTCTACGCCCCCGATATGTCAGCCCGACCCGGTTGGAAGATTGTGACAAAAATAAAACCGCGGTTTACAAACATATAGTTCAGATTAATTAATTAGGTAGATTTATGTTTTTTACTTTATATTCGTTCTTATTACTACTTTATTTCAACTATTCGCTCATTTATTAATGGTATTTGATTCATTTCGAAAGACCGGATTAGGACACGCCAAGCAGATATGGGATAGATGGCGGTCGGATTTGAACAAGTCATATATCCGCGTCCACAAAGGAGACGAGGCAGCGGTACTGGCTAATCCTCCACCAGACTACGATCGAGATGATTGAGAGTTTGTGTGTCGCAACCATTTCTTCACGGAAAAATTTAAGGTACGGTTTCATAATTCAAATAAAAGTTGATATTAATTAATCTAACTTCATTTTTTATTTCAAATACAGCAAAACAGTCGTACAAATATAATTAACAGGAAGAAGCTAAAATTCTCACATCATACGAGAAGTAGACCGTTTGCACAAATTGAAGAAGAGTTGGTAAATACATTATTTGTAATAACTTAATCTAAAGATTGTTATTAATTATATAAATTATTTATTTCAACAGGCGATTGAAATGGAACGGGCACCGTCTGTCATTGAAGTATTCAAGAGGACCCGTACCCCAAAATCGACAAAAGAAAACCCAACACCCTACTCAGACGAACACATGCAAGAGAAAATTGTAAGTGAATTGAATATGCCTAGTTTTTTATTATAGAAATGATACTTTATTTCAATTGTTCAGGTTGAAATGGAGGAGGTTCTTAGTAACAAACCTGGAATATATGATTTTGAATTGACGGAGAGGGTGTTCGGAGAACAAAAACACGGGGGAGTGTTCGGAATGGGATCAGGCATCCGGCCCACACACTTTCGTGAGGATCGTCGAAGTGCAAACAGTTCACAACGAAACAATGAGCGATTGTATGAAGAGAATCAAAGATTGGCGCTCAAACTGGAGGAATTGGAGAAGAGGGACGAAGAAAGAATGCGCATAATCAATGAAATGCAAGCGAAAAAGGAAGAAACAAATGCAAGAATGGAGAGAGAAGTTAGAAATGAATGCAAGAATGGAGATAATTAAATTATTTATGAGGCAACAACAACCACCACCTCCTCCCCCCACAAGCTAATTCTAGTACGTTTTCATTGGTTTTTAGATTGAAAACATGTTTTCATTAGTAGTTGTTTCGATTTGAATTTATAACAGATTATTCAGATGATTAGTTTGGTTGCGAATTTTGTAATGATAATGATCATTTAATGTATGTATCATTTATTTTATTATTGATATATTGGTTTGGATGAACAAGTTTTGGTTGCGAGCAAAATAATTAGCATATTTTTAAAATTTTACAGGAAAAAAATTGAAAGTAATATTGAAATCTTTCGGTTTTTCTTCAAATAGAAAACCAAGAGTTATATGAAAACTTTCGATTTTTCCATTTGAAGAAAACCGAGAGTTAATTAAAAAACTTTCGGTTTTTCCCGTAGGAGTATAACCGAAAGTTTTCTAATTAACTCTCGGTTTGTACATTTAAGGAAAACCGAGAGTTAATTAGAAAACTTTCGGTTTTTCCCTCAGGAGTAAAACCGAAAGTTTACTAATTAACTTTCGGTTTTACAATTGAAGAAAACCGAGAGTTAATTAGAAAACTCTCGGTTTTACTCATATGGGAAAAACCGAAAGTTTTCTAATTAACTCTCAGTTTCTATTTCAAGAAACCCGAGAGTTAATTGGAAAACCTTTGGTTTTTCCCTAAGGAGTAAAACCGAGAGTTATGTGTAAAACTTTCGGTTTTTCTCTATGTGAAAAAACCGAAAGTTTTTCAATTAACTTTCGGTTTTACTCTAGGGTATTTAAACCGAAAACTCTACGATATCTCTCGGTAAATGCCCAATTATTTTTAACGAAAGAGTCAATACCGAGGGATGGCGAGAGTTACCAAAACTTTCGGTAATGTGTCTATACCGAAAGTTATAAGGTCAAAACCGAGAGTTTTTACCTTTGTTTTTGACCCCTTTTTCACCAGTGCAAATAAACTAAAAAGTATACATTAACATTCATTAATGATCAAAATAAAATTACTATTTATTAATAGCCTACACAAATAATCTATGATATTAGTATTATCCAATTTTTTAATATTATGCATGTTATTCATAGTTTGATGAATAATTTGTTAATATTCATGTCAACCAAATACACTATTTGTCGGTAGTATCTATGATCATTTATAAATGTTTAGCCTAAAATATTATTTGTTAATAGCTCACGCGAATAGCTTGTTAATATTTGTGTCAATCAAATATATATTTTTTTTGTTGATAGTATATAGAGAATCATTTATAGATGATTCACAAAGAACCAAGTGACTCTAGACAAAGTTAACCCTAATTAGTTTAAATCTCATTATACATGATATTACCAATGATTGACACACACAAGAATGGAAAGACATTGTCAACAACCTTCATCTCCAAGTGAGTAAGCAGTAAAATTTTATTTTACTCAATTTATAAATTTTAAAATAATTATTTTAAATAAATAAAATAAAAATAATTAAAATTAAGGCCAAAACATGATTAAATAATTAATTGGAGTAATTATTGTAATATTTAAAGCTCAATTAATTAAAATGATGGCCATGAAAAATAAATAAAACAATTTGAGATAAATTTTGTATTTATTTTATCTCAAATTAATTTTAATGGGTCAAAAGAAATTAAAATAAATAATTTAGGATAAAATATTATTTCCATTTTATCCAAAATTATTTATTAAAAACCAAAAATATATAAAATAAATACTATGTCTATTTAAAATATTTTGTAGGTAAAAAATGGAGTCAAAATGATTTGAAAAATATTAATTTCAAACAAGCTCCAATGCTGAAAAAATGCTGAGATTTGTTGTAGCCAAAATCAAGAAGATCAGTGCAGCAGACCACACAACTATTAGATGAGCGCTGAAATATCATCCAATGCCTAACAGTTAACCGCGTTGCCCTCTGCAACAAAATAAGTGTGCATTTAAGTAGCAATAGAACAAATAACTGGCGCCTCATGGTCATTAGCCCAGACACAACGGAACGCCTAGGCGCAATGGGAAGCTGACGAAACACGAACGGAGTGCCCCGACGTTCGCATTTCATTCCAAAACGACGTTGTTTTCCTTTTAGTTTGTCTCCTTTCTCGCGACGAACAACCATCATCATCGGCCGAAACTTTTGAATTTACAAAAGTGGAACTCGGTCGATACTCAACCAAAATAGATGACTCGAAAGCTGAAATGATCACCCTAACATGGTGATCATTTCACCTATGATCATAGGCTTCATCATAACCTATACTGGTCAACTAGATGAAGAACAGACAAAATACATTAATGACGTTTTGACTAAAATTTGATCCACTTAGGCCATCTCCAACCCAAATACCTATTCTTAAACCCAAAATGCAGTAAACATCTCATCAAACAGTAATTCATCTTCAACCCAAAAACCCAAACTCAAACTCAAAAGAATATTCTTAGAATATTCCTTTTTATAATAATTTTTAATTTTTTCGATATTATCTATATATTTATCTAAAATTACAAATTGAACCCATAACTTTACACAACTTAATAATTACTTTTAAATTCTCATTCAATTAAAGAAAATTTCGATAAAATTAATTATAAATCAATTATTTATACAACTGCATAAAACAAATTATCCATCTTGTATTTTATATGTAATCGGAATGTTTTTTTTTTCAATTTTTTAGTTATGTAATCGGAATGTCTTTTTCAATTTCATAATTATGTAATGGATTATTGTATTTTTACGGTTTTTTTACGTGTTTTATTTTATTAATTTTTTTTTATTTTTTTATTTTTTTATCAATATTGTTTATTATTATAAATTTATAATACGTAAAAAATATAAATATAAATAAATATAAATATAAGTTAATCATATAAGCAAATTGAAATTATCATGAATTAAACATATAAATAAATTAAAATATAAATAAATAAAATATGTAAACAAATTAAAATATAAATAAGTTATATAAATGAATTAAAAACAAACTAAAAGGACTGAGATGAAAGTTTTGAAAACTTTTTGAGTATGTGAACAGTATCCCTGCATATTTGGGTTTCAAAGAGAGAGAGATTTTGTAGGAAAATTCAAAATGCAGTTGAGTTTGCAGGTGGGTTGGAGGGTTAAAACCTATAATGAAATTGAGTTTGTAGGTGGGTTGGAGATGATCTTAGTCGATCAACTGACATTGTGAGGCTATAAATAGCTCCCTTTGGGAAAACCGAAGGCAATGATCACAATCCCAAAGCCTCAAACAATCCCATACATAATCCGTCGTTAAAATTTTCAAGCTTTTCTTGAAAATTTTGAAATTTTGTATAAGACTATAAATCTCGGATCTTGACATTCTTAAAGCTTCGAAAAGGGTTTAAGAGTATTCTCCAACTCAAAGTAAGCTTCCAATCATGTTGTAATTCAATTTATGAATTCAAATTGATATTTTTATATTCTAGTTTGACTAGTTTTATATACTCTTGATTGTTCAATTTCTTGATTAGAAAACGATTATGAGATCATTTACAAACTTTATGTTGAAACTAAACTGAATCAATCGATCTAAAGCGAAAGTACCCAAATTTGATTTTGAAAATTTTCAAAATTGAGTTTCTGTTCTTGAGCCTTAGTCCAAGAACATTAACCCATAAACCTTTCTAACATGTTTCTGAGGATGTTATGAGTATCTCCAAACCAATTCCAAGCAATCCCAATCATGTTTGATCAAAAACTATTTTTTTTACAAAGATGAAAATTTTAGTTCTTGAATTGGTTAAAACGAACATTCAGTGTTCGTGTTTTAGTTTCATTCGATCCTATAAGGTATAAGGAAGTTATTGACAAACTCCATACACTTCAATAGATCTTAAAAATTAAAAACACGTTTTTACTTCAAAATTGTTTTATTTGAATGAAACATCATCCCGATTGGATGATACATCGGGGTGATGTTATAATTTATCATTGAGACTAGAAGAAGCTCCCCATGCCTTTGGATCAAAAGATTAAAGCCCCAATCAGAATCATCAAACTTGTAGATAGAGTTCGATTTTCAACCGAGAAAATTGAACGCTCCCTTACACCCGACCGATGAATCTCGCATCCAACCGAGGATTCCTAGCCCAAGATCGAGAGCTCCCCGTACCTCGACTGAGAACTCCAGCACCTTGACCAAGAATTTCTAGCCCCGGCTGAGGATTTCTAGCGTAGGACCGAGAGCTCCCCGCACCTCGACTAAGAATTCCCCCACTCGACTGAGGATTCCTAGCCCAGGACTGAGAGCTCCCTGCACCTCGACCGAAGACCATTCGTACCTCGACTGAGACCTCCTAGCCTAGGACTGAGGGTTCCCCACACTTGACGGAGAGGTCTTGGCCTAGGACCGACGGGTTTTAGACCGAGGGATCATGACCCTCGACCGAGAGGACCGGTCCTGGGGCCTATTTGGTTGGGATTTTAAAATTTCAATTATTTTTTAATTTGAAGCCCCAAATCATTTTCTAAAAATCCAAAAAATATAAAACAACTTCAAAATATTTTTTACAATATTTTCACAAAAAATATTTTTATAAGGGTCTATTTAGGATTTATTTTTAAATCATAATGCCTTAAACTGATATTTCAAGTATTTTCCTCAATAATCGTCGACATCAATCACAATCACAAGTAATAGCATTTAAATATTATTCTACAATTTTTCAAAAAGTGTTCTAAAAATTCATGGTGAACCTAATTCATGGGAACCTTCCTTTGTATTTGGTTTGGAATTTGAGGACTCAAATAAAAATATCAAAAACTTGCAATTTTTGTTTTTTAGATCATGTTATCCGATCGAGGTTTCATCCTTGGTCTGGTTTTCGATCGAGAAAACTAGTTAGGCGACCAAAAACCCTATACGCTAGCTCCTTTTTGATATAGGAAATCTTTGACTAGCCCCGCAATCAAGCACTTGTCTAGCGACCGAAAATTCGTGCGCGCTCGCCTGGTGCCCAAACGAGGGAAGAAGGCACATTGACCCAATCCAAACCATGCCCAGACCGCTCCTAAACCTCGACGAGACTGAAAATAAAAAAAAACGGCTTTCCATCCTACACCAAGTTCAATCCCGTTTAGGACTTGTTTGATTTTCTATTTAATTATTTTCTTGTTTCTAAGATTTTAAAGGCCTTGAATTATTTTTTAAAAATCCAAAAAATATTTAACAGACATTTAATTTTTTTTTAACTAAAATAAATAATATATATTTTATTAAATACTTGTTTGAATTTACTTCTAAATCTAAATACTCTAATTTGATATTTTTCTTGTATCATTTTCTACCATTCTCAACATTAATGGCCAACTATTTTAAATATATATTTTTTTAAAATCAAATCTATCATTTCAGCCCCATTCTTTTACGAGATTAATTGATTAAACCTTCTTTCAAATTAATTAATTTTTAACATTAAGTCATTATTATTGGGCTTTTAATGTCTCATTTTTAGACGAAATGTTAATTTTATTATTCTACAATAAAACTATTTAATTTAGATGTTAACAAATTTTTTGATCTTCTTCAATTGAGCCAAATAGGTTTTCTTCATTTTATATCATCATAATTATTTTGTTGGGTTCTTCCGAGTCTTTTTTATTGGAATTTTAAAAACTTTATGTCGAAAATCTTTTAATTGTTAATTTCTTTTATATATAAACAAAATTTTGGCCACGAGAAGACCTAGGTATTGACGGCGTAGATATTTGTTGAGTTCAAGATCTTTCCTTCCTCGATATACTTATTATATCGATCAAAATCTCTCTATCTAAATCATTTAAAATTCTTTGGGTGTAGTTCTATAAATCTTTCATTTATTTAAGCATATTTATTCTATATTTGTGGACTTAATCTTGTTATCTGAAGTATCTCATGTCATTTTATTTATAAATGCTAAATTTTTTACATGAAATTCAATAGTTTGATCGATGAATAATTTACATGATTGGTGCTAAATTTTACATTGAATTGACAAAAACATAGATTTCGATTTAAGAGTAGATATATTTACTATTTGAAATTAAATTATTAGTTTTTTCTTCTTGTTATAATCGTATTATTAGTAATTTGTGAACTAATATATTATATATATATATATATATTTGCCAATAACTTACTTATACTGAGAGCCCCGCACCTCGACTAAGAACTCCCGCACCTCGACTAAGGATTTTTAGTCCAAGACCGAGAGCTCCCCACGCTTTGACCGAAGACCATTCGCACCTCGACTGAGACCTCCTAGCCCGGGACCGAGGGCTCCCCACACTCGACTAAGAGGTCCCGGCCCAGGGCTGAGGGGTTTTAGCCCTAGACCGAGGGATCGACACCCTCAACCGAGAGGACCGGTCTTAGGGCCTGTTTGGTTGGGATTTTAAAATTTTAAAATTGTTTTTTTAATTTGAAGCTGCAAATCATTTTCTAAATATCCAACAGAATAGAAAACAACTTCAAAATATTTTTTAGAATATTTTCACAAAACATATTTTGATAATGTCTGTTTAGGATTTATTTTTAAATCATAATGCCTTAAACTGATATTTCAAGTATCTTCCTCAATAGTCGTCGACATCAATCACTTGTACTAACATTTAAATATTATTCTATAATTTTAAATACAAAAAAAACATGTAGATGTCTTGGACTTGAAAAATAATTGAATAAAACTTAAGATAACACAATTTTTCAAAAGTCAAGATTTTATTAAGTAGAGACTGTAATTGAACTGGTACGGAGGATATAGTGCGAAAACTCTTTCTCGAGTATCATCAAACACCGAATTTAAAATATTTCTGGTCAAGTATGCGTTTGTATACATATACAAAATATTTTATTAATTTTAAAATAAATTAAATTGACGACTCTTTCATAAAATAAATAAATCAAATTATGATTTGATTATCTTCAATTTAAAAGATGGTATAAATTTGATAAAATAGGATTAGTTATTGTTGTAATTAATTTTAAAATGTTAGGATATAATTTTATAAATTTTTTAAAATAATATTTTATTAAAAAGCTTATCGACACACAAACCGATGTTAAAATTTTCCGAAGCTCTAACTTTTCCGTGACAAAGAGATTTTCGGGGATTAAAAGGTGCTATCGTTTTCCCAAAACCAATTTCACAATAAACTCATGACAAATATAAATTGAATGAGAAAAATATATAATGTCTTTAGGTAAAACATGGATCCACGTTTTTCAAAACCAGGTTATTTTATCCAAACTTGATTTAAGAGCGACAATTTATAAACACTAAAATTTAACTATCCTGATTTATAAAATTATCAAATAGTATTGACTTGTTAAAATATTTTTAAAAAATTATGAACTCAATACACATGTCAAAAATAAAACAAATATTTATTTTGGATAATTGTTGTATTTTTAAATCCAAAATAATTCAAACAAATTCCAAAAATAAAACAAATAAATATTGTATTCATCAATTTACAATAATTAAAATGAAGGAAAAAAATAAAACACATAATTATTTTGGATAATTGTTGTATTAATAAATCTAAAATATTAAAATAAGTTAAAAAATATAAACACATAATTATTTTCAATAAATATTTTATTTGTAAATTCAAAAAATTAAAATAAATGTCAAAAAGTAAAACAAGTAATTATTTTTGGATAAATGTTATATTCATACCTTTCAAATAATTAAATAATGACAAAAATTAAAACAAAAAATATTTTGGTTAAATATTTTATTCATAAAATCCAAAACAATAAAAACAAAAAAATAAAAAAAATAATTATTTTGGATAAATATTGTATTCATTAAATCCAAAATAATTATTATATTTAAATCTAAAAATAAGATAAATAATTATTTTGCATAAATGTTCATAAAATAAAAATAATTAAAATTCGGGCCAAAATAAAATACATAATCATCGTAAAAAGTAAATTTTATATCCATGTAATTTCAAAATAGTTAAAATTAGGCCCGAAAATACACAAAATATTAAAAAAACAAAATATAGACTAAAATGAATTTATGTCTATTTTATTTACCTGTAAATAAAAAAAAACAAAGAGCCAAATAGGGTATGCTATTTGGCACAAATCAAACAAGGCATAGACCCAAACCGAAGGACTAACGACAAGCTAACTTCTAGCTCGCGACAGAACGCCAACGGAGGGACCAACGTCCAAAACCTAGCTTCGTCTTCTTCCTCGTGTCGTCAGCATACATTACGACCAATTTATTTGAAAAGTGATCAATATTTATCTTCTTTGTTTCTCGACCAAACGAGAAAGTTTAAAATAAAAAATAATCCTAATAGTAGTGAGATCATTTCTCATACACGCATAGGTTGTCTTATTACCTATGGGGATTGTATTCAACTAAACAAGTTGATATCCATTAATAGTTTTTGTCCCAAATTCAAACAACTCAAGCCACTTGCTAGCTCGAACTACCTATAAATAGGAACCCCAATAAAGACAAAGACAAGAATCCCAATCATAAGCCTTCAACCACCCACCACACAAAACCACCATTAAAATTTTTCTTCAAATTTTTTGGTTTTGAAAAATCTCGTATAAAGTTTTAAAGCTCGATTCTAACTCCGTCAAAAGCTTCAACAAGTGTCTATTAGTAATTTACAACTCACTGTAAGCAATCATTCATGTTACAATTCATGTTATGAACAAAAGTTAAATTTTACATAGTTGAGTTCATAAATTCTTCAATACTGTGTGTTACTCAATTTCTTGTTTTGGATTTGATTCTAAGGTCATTTGAATCTTTCTATCGAAACCATATAAAATCAACCTAAATAAAAATTAGCCAAATTTGATTTGAAAATTTCAAAAAATGGAATCTTATTCTTAAGTTCTAGCACAAAAATGGAGACTCAATGAATTTTCTAACAATTTGTTAATGATGTTAAAGACATTTTGAGATCAATCTGTATTGATTTGGTCATGCTTTTAAAAAATCATTTATTTTATAAAAAGCTCCCATTTCCAATTTTAAAATAAATCCAAAAGCTAAGTCAGTTGGTTTTAAGCCATTGATTTCTTTTCTAACAAGCTTAAGGAAGATTTCTACCATTTTAGAATTCAAATTAAAACTCTTAATCACAAAAATTGATTTTTTCGACCAACATTTTCATTTTTCGTCGAGACTCTGATGAAGCCTTTACGTGATGAATGTTGGCTCTAAGCTATTGTAAGAGTGTTCTAAAAATTCATGGGAACCTTCCTATGTATTTGGTTTGGAGTTTAAGGACTCAAGTGAAAATACCAAAACTTGCAATTTCCGGTTTTTGAAATCATGTTATTTAATCGAGGTTTCAGCCTTGGCCTAGTTTTCGACCGATAAAACTAGTTAGGTGACCAAAAACCCTGTGCGCTAGCTCCTTTCCGACATGGGAAATTTTTTATTAGCCCCACAATTGAGTGCTTGTCTGGCAACCGAGAAAATTCGTGTGCACGCTCGCCTGGTGCCCGGCCGAAGGAGGAAGGCACATTGACCCAATCCAAACCATGCCGAGACCGCTCCTAAACCACGACGAGACTGCAAAAAAAAAAACGGCATTCCACCTTACGCCAAGTTCAATCCAGCCTAGGACTTGTTTGATTTGATATTTAATTATTTTCTTGTTTTTAAGATTTTAAAGACTTCGAACTATTTTTTAAAAATCTAAAAAATAATAAAAAGACTTTTTAAAAAAATTGAACTAAATTTTTTTTTTTTATTAAATACTTGTTTCGATTTACTTCTAAATCTAAATACTTTAATTTGATATTTTTCGGGTATCATTTTTTACAATTCTCCACATCGGCATGTATCGAAATTATTTTAATATTTTAAATTTAAAATGTCAAACATAAATAAATGTCTAAGATTTAGACAAATAAAATTTGATAAATAAAATGTAAAATCTAATTTATTAAATCTAGAAAATTATGTGATTTAGAGACAGTTTTGTAATTGATATGAATGACACAGTGAAAAAACCATTTTTCTTGAATGTCATCAAATAATGAATTTAAAATTTGTTTTTTATTATACGTTTGTGCACGTAAAATATGTTTTTGATATTTAAAATAAATCAAGGGGTGACTTTAAAATCAAAAGGCAACTATTTTAAATAAATACATTTTTTTAATCAAATCTATCATTTCAGCCTCATTCTTTTACGAGATTCGAGGGTAATATAAATGACGAGATTTCAATTATTGAATTTAAAAATAATGATTTGGCTAAACTTGACTAAAACTTTTTTCAAATCAATTAATTTTTAACATTATGTAGTTATTATTGGGCTTTTAATCTATCGTTTTAGACTAAATGTTAATTTTATTATTCTACAAAAACTATTTAATTTAGACTTTAACAAATTTTCGATCTTCTTCAATTGAGCCCAATAGGTTTTGTTCATTTTATATCATCCAAATTTTTTTGTTAGGTTCTTTGCGAGTCTTTTTTTTTTTTTTTAATTTTATAACTTTATTTCGAAAATCTTCTCATTGTTAATTTTTTATATATATAAACCAAATTTTGGCCTCGAGAAGACATAGGGTTTGACGGCGTAGAGATTTGTTGAGTTCAAGATCTTTCCTTCCTCGATATACTATTATATCGACCAAAATCTATCTATCTAAATCAGGTAAAATTCCTTGGGGTACATAATATTTCTATAAATCTTTCATTTCTTGAAGCATGTTTATTCTATATTTGTAGACTTAATCTCGTTATCTGAAATATCTCTTGTGATTTTATTTATAAGTGTTAAATAATTTTACATGAATTTACTAGTTTGATCGATGAATAATACATGATTGGTGCTAAATTTTACTTTGAATTGACAAAAACGAGAAAACATAATTAGTATATTTCGATTTAAGAATAGAAATATTTACTATTTGAAATTAAATTAGTAATTTTTCTTCTAGTTATAATCGTATTATTAGTAATTTGTGAACAATTATATATATATTCCCATACTTTCTCCATTGATCTGCGCATTATACTATAAATTCTTACAATTCTTTCCCTCCATACATTGTAGATCAGTGCTTCATAGAAGTATTTCAGCAAATTTGCGTTGAAGTTGTCTCTCTTTCTCTCATCATTATCATTTCTTTGATTTCATTCCATGTTCCTGAGAAGTTAGATATATTCATATTCCTTGCAAAACTAGACCAAGGTATATATATGAATGAACATTCCCCAAATAAATGGTTTATGTTTTTCTCGTTCCCTTCACAGATTGACAGTTAACATTAAATATATTTATGTATTTCTGAATTCTATCTCGCGTCGTCGGTCTCTTCCTTTAAATCAGCCAAATGCTGAATTGGTGTCGAGAGATTATCTTTGTAGACCAGACCACTTTATGTTAGTGGATCAGCTGTTGATTTGTTCTAATGTTTTTTCATTGTATTTAATTAAGTGATAAGTAGAGATATGAGATAGTTAATTATTAAAAAATATGATGTCAACCAGGTAGACAAATAATTAGTCACATATATCGCCATTATAATAGAATGACAAGATTGTGACCGACTTGGATCAAACAAACTCAATGATGGATAGAGTATAGTGGAGAGTGGAGTTCCACTCACGTTGAGGATGCTTGATTATATATATAGCTTTTGAGATGGAAAACATGATTTAACAAATCTAGATGAGTAAAACTATGAGGTTTTCTATAAATACTTCTTCAAATAAGGCACATAGAGAAATACATTGTTGATGTCAAATTAATGAGTGTGCTATATTGACAAGTAATGACAAGTTAGAAAATGTTTTTTGAAGTTCAATAGTTCCATCAACCTTGAGTTTGGGTTAAAATATTATGATATACTCGGATGTCAAAATAATTCAACAACCTTTAGCTTATGGAAGGAATGTATTGTTTTGACTCAAGTAGCCTTGGATGTAAGGAGCAATCAGGACCTGGAATGGGGAATCTTGAATAGAAGGAGGTAGGGGTTAGAGGATGATTGAGGAGGTCTAGGATATGAAGTACGAATATGATTGTCAAAGGAGAACATGTGAATGTGATTATGTATCATGTGATGTGTTGGAATTTGAATTCAAAAGCACTATTTTGTTCACTCCTACTTAGATAGCCGATGTTAAATGCCAATACTATTATTTAAAATGTTTGTGACCGATTAAAATGTTGCTTATGTGATTTTGTAAGGTGACATACCTTACAAAAATGAATATAGTTTTTTTAATAAATTCTTTGTAATTTGAGGTAAATAGAGAATATTTTGTAAGTGTAGAGGTTTAGTTAATAGAGTACCCGTTATTAAAATTTGGTAAAGACACACCATTATTTTTTTTAGTTAAATGAGAACTAGCGTGACACCCCACTTAAATTCAAAACGTTTTTAGATGAAATCAAATCCGTGACCTTTTGGTCTTTTAAGCGACTCTTACTATTGGATTACCTTGGTGAAGTTAACACGCCATACTTACAATAATAATGTGTATAGTAACTTGATAAAAATAGTAGATATATAAGTTTTCTAGATTAACTATAAAATGATCGGTGACACCAAAGTTTAGGGCATTGATTTTCTCTACTGTGATCTTCAGTTTTATAAAACATCGTTAATGGAGAAATGATAAAGGGAGCGACTGGGACAGCGAACCTAGTTCCACTCTTAGTGACAAAGATCATTGTCAATTGTGCCACTAGGAGCTGGGTTACTACCCAAAAAAAAGCTGAACAATTAGTTCCCTTTAAAAATAGTTATCACTTGCGATTTTCATATAATAAACTAATTTAATATACAATAAATTAATCTAATCCGTAGATTGTAAGAAAAAATAGATAGAATGTAGGAAGAAAGAAATTGGCTTGGTTCTCTTAGTTTGAGTGATTTTGAAAAGTAACAATACAATGATGTTACTTATCAAGTTGAAAGAGACAATAAAGAAAATAAGAGTCAAGATGATACTTTGTTAATTGTATTTAGAGTAGATTTATACACTTATTGATTAACAGTAATTAAGATACAATGACAATTGTTGGTATTTTCCATAGTATAAAGACTGACTCTTTAACTTCTGATTATAACTATTGACTCTTTAACATATGGTAAGTATATTTATAAGGATAAGTAACTCTTTCTTATTACATCTAATAATTAATCATGCTCTGAAAAATTATATACTTTTGATTGTAACATGCAGGACTGTACCTCTTTCACAAAACAAATCCAGATTCACAATATTTTTTCTGTACTATTAAGGAGAAAATGGTTCCTCTTAGGAATCGAAGAGTTCAAAGGAAGGATCGCTTAAGTGATTTACCCGATTGTTTGATCTTTTATATATTCTCTTTTCTTGATACGAAGTATATTGTTCAATGTTCATTGTTATCAAAACGATACCAATGTCTCTGGACTTTGGCTACCAAATTCTTATTCGAAGAGAAAAACTATCTTAGTTTCGAACTTTTTGCAAATTTTATCAACAAGGTACTGAAAAAGGTGTCAACCATATTTTCAATAGATCTTCGGGTTGACAATTTTATGTATTCTGCACTACTAAGTTCTGTTGTTGAGTATGTGATCTTACATCCTGTAAAACACATATCATTCAAGTTTTCTAATTGCAGCAAATTGTTGAGTCCTATTTTTGAATGTCAAGCAATCGAAACCCTGCACATTCCTTATGAATCATGTCTTCTACCAAAATCATTCAATTTTCCAGTGCTAACATCTTTATTTCTTGACAGTGCAACTTTTAATGACCGAACTTTCGCATCAGCCGAACCATTTTCTGCTTGTCCAAATTTAAAAAATCTTACTCTTAATAATGTTAGTGCTAACTATTTGAATGTTCTTATTATTATCGGCCATCAACTTTTAAATTTGGACATTTCATTTCAGCGTGTAATCAGAGTTTTTGAACTTAGAATTCAAGCTCCTAAACTCCTTTCATTCAAATATTATGGTGGTGCCTATATCAATGTCTCGGCACTTAGTAACTTCCCATCAATAGAAAAAATTGATATTAACTGTTTAAAGGGACATAATGTATGCCCTCGAGAAAGGGGGTTACGAGTGTTGATGATGTTACAACACTTCCATTTAGCGAAGCATTTCAAACTTAGATCCAAAACAATTGAGGTATATTATCTATCTTTATATTTGTTTAAGATGCATGACCTCTAGTGATCTATCCATCTTAATCCAAATTTATCTATTTTATTTCCTAGGTTCTTGGTTATAGTTTAACCAATTTAACAAGACTTAAATTGCCTAGTTTGGAGATCATCGAAATTGATTTGCCAACACACCTTGATGGCATATTTTATATTGTTTCATACCTTCTTAGACATTCTCGGGCTGCAGGTCTTGCTAGGCAAATGCGAAAAGAGGTAATTCCTTGAAATGTTACTCCCTTTGTTTTATTCATAAAGACTACTAGACTAAACAGTGTTATTGCTTGGACAATTCAAATGCAGGAGGTTTTTTGGTATCGTGATATTCAGAGTGAGCCAATCATTCCATTTTATAAGGTATGCCTCAGGATAGAGGTCATTGGAAGACCAATATATCATCTAGAAATTATAAATACTGATCCACTCATGAAGCATTTGAATTTAGACATTCATAGGTTCTTAGAGTAATGTTTTGCTAAAGGATGTTAATTGGGCTCTATTTTCCTTTTGTATTTCTCATACCTGTGTTAAAACATTGATTATGGTTCCAAAACAATCAATTATTGTACTCTTCATGGTCAGTTTTGATTCTTTATTAATTTTTGTTGTATGTTGCAAAAATGTTTTCCCGTCGCGTTGGTTGAAAGTAGATTAGCTGGTAAGATCATGAGTTATGATTCAAACAAGACTTGTTAATACAAAATATAGTTAATTTTTTTAAATGGTTCGGGCCTATAACATTGAGTGCATTTTGTACGTTTTACCAATGAGTTAGAGTCTTTACAGTAAAGACTTTCTATAAACTTTAAATAGTTTGATAAGAAAGGATACAAATGGAACTACATGCTTCCTGTAGCAAATTTAATCCAAAATTTTATTGTTGAATATATCTGGATAAAGCGATTATGTTGAGTTAGAATTTGAAAATGACTTAAATGAGTTAAATGATTTATTGGTTGAAGAACCATATTATAACTCACATGAAACAAAAATCTGATTCAACTTTTAAAACATAAGATGTAAATCAAAATTTTGTTTTTTTCTCAAACTCTAGGAAATGCTAACAACAATGTATTATCTGTTCCTAATTCCACTCAGGATAAAGTGATATAGACCCAATTATTAGTGATGCAGATAATACAACCTTTGAACATTTTCTTATTAAAATAAAGTGAAAGAGTTAAAGAAAGACCTGTTTAAACTTAAGACCAAGTAATGAACATTTTTAAATCTCATTATCTTCCCAAAAATTTCCTTTCTTTATAAATGAAAATAGTGATATTGAAAAGGATTTTCTAATAAACATAACTAAAATCATAAACGTCGATTCTCCATTCTTTAATTCGCAGAACACATAGTACCCAGTGCTTCATTTCGAGGTTGAGGGAAAAGTAAATGTCATCAACAATGCTCCACATGAGCATATGTCTTTCTTCCTTACCCCAGTAGTACTCATAAAAGGATACATCAAAATCATGGCTTTCTGGCTTATCAGCATCAGCAACAAATTTGTCATAGTGTGATGAAAACAAATGGGCGAGATGACAATCTGCGATGGTGAAATCTTTCGTGTACGTCTTAGGGTAGGTTATTGCTCTTTTTCTTAGCAAAGCACACCCGACATTGATCTCCACGTCAGTTAGACACTTAGTTGTCATCAGCATTGTATCGAAGAATTTATAGTCTACAGCGCCAGTACTGAGCTCCAACTGTTTACATTTACTTATTTTCCCCAACTCTTTAATCAACTCTTTCTGCATTTCGGATCAAATTTCTCCATAGGATCGACATTGATTGGGTCTTTGACCCTCATTTTTTTATGCTTGTCTTCCTTCTGCACCACCACATCCTCATTCTTTTTCTCCACAAGCCCATCCTAAAAAAAGACAAAATACTTGAATTAGATCAAATGTTTGAATTAGACATACCTAAATATTATCATTCACCAAATCCTCAATCAACACATTCACCTTCTCCAAATCTTCCTCATCCACCTCCAAATCTTCCTCATTCATCTTCTCCAAATCTTCCTCATCCTTGTCTTCCTCATTCACCTTTTTTTTCTACAAGCACATCCACATATTCTTCATTCAATCTTCTCCTGCTCTGTTTCTTCCCTAGTGTGGTTGATAATATGCCAAACTATTCTTGTAATTGGTTTAACATCTCTTTTATGAGATTTATTTTAATTCTCATTTTAGTTTTTAGTTTATTTAGCTTCTTCGTCAGTTGATTCAATCTACATCCATCCTGGGAAGCTGTTGTTGTTGGAGTCATTTAAGGGTCATCATTATCATGGTGATCTATTGATGTTGGAGTCATTTGAGAGGCATCATCATCTTCTTGAGTCCCATTGGCTCTCTCGACAGAATAAGAGTTGCTAGGGATGGGGATTCGGGTTCTTCTCCTCGTGGAAAGTTTGGCAAGAACTGAATGTGAGGTGATGGGGTGAGTAATTTGTCTTTTCTTTCTCATGTCAGGTTTGGGAGGAACTTGTTGAATATCTTTAAATTTCCTCCTTCTGCAATCAAATTCAAATAAACAATCATAAAAATTACCTCTCATATTTTTAAAATCCTCCCTAGCATATAAGATATTCTCCTCTTCAGACAATTCAATCTTCTTGACAATCTTGCCTTGTAGGGTAGTGTGAAGATTAGAGATGGTGCTCTTCCTATTGAATTTGTACTGTATTATCCTTGGGCATGGGCAGACAGGCTCATGCGCTTGAAGAATCGTATTTCTTGCAAGTTTGGTGACAAATGTTTTAATAACCTCATAGGTCCACACTTGTAAGGCTAGTGCGAACTCATATACGGTATAAGAAATATCGACATTATTGTCTTTGTTCTTCTTCCCCATGGCGTTCTTCTTCTCTAGATATAGCGACATGTAGTGTTGCAGGTTCCTGTTCAAACCCTTTAGGGTTACTCTAAATGACAACTTTTCAAATGGAAATTGGAGGAAAGTATCGATGTCCTCGACCATGCTAAGGAGTTTAATATTTATTATCCTCTTTGGATCAAGGGCAAAGAGATAATGGCAAACTAGGTATACCAGCCCAATTTACATGCATCTTCCTTATCAGAGTAGGACACAAATTTTGAGTGAAGGTCTGTTGTTCTAACAATCATATTACCTTTAAATATTTTACAATGAAAGATGGACATTCTTCAACTTCATTAAAAATGTTTTCCACCGCAAGGAATCTCCCAAAATTGAGGCATGTGACCATGGAAAACTCCTTCATCCCGAAGCATAGCTCCTCTCCATTCATGAGGAACGTCATCTCCATAGAATTTGAGCTGATCTTCCTGAGGAGCATCTGATGTATTATCGTTCTAAGAACTGCAATGTCGGGGCTCCTTTGAATAAAAAACGGAACTGAGTTTGCTCTACCCTTTCCATTAGATCCATTACAGCAAACTCGGTGGCAATGTGTTACGATCCACGAATAAGAAAGTGCACCCTCCTCGGTCCTATGGAACACTTGGGCCAGCTTTATGTGTTGTTTAATAATTCATCTTTTGTCTTCTCTTATATTTTTTTAAAATCGAATTCTGTTATTTTAGAAGTTGTTGTAACAAGTTTGTAACCGACTTTTGGGTAATTCAGCCTCTTTAAATGCTGATGCCCACCCCACTTTTTGGGTTATGAAATTGAACTTGTGAAAGTTGGTTCTAAGTTATTCTCTTGGCCCTCAACCCCTTTCTTGGACTACTAGGTGTATTCTAGTGGTATTCTCTTCTCACCCCGGTTTCTTCTCTCTTTAATCTCAGATTCTTTCCTCACTCTATGTCCGCTGCGTTTGAGAATTGAATTCCATCCTTGTCCCAACATTCAAGAACCCATTTCTTGAATCAAAGAACTCGAAAGGCTCAGTTATAGTTGAAAGCTTAACATATTGGTATCAGAGCTAGTCGATTCTCAACATGGTAGAAACTCGCCAGCAATCAGAAATGGATGCGCTCAAGGCCCTTATTGAAAATTTGTCCCAACAAACAGATGCGATACAAGCTGCCATAGACCGAAGATTTGATGCGGCTGAAGAACGTATGGCAGCCTTTGAGAGCGGGGCATCTGGAAATGTGCAAGAACCCCGCCACAGACCCTGCGAAGATAATTCTTGCCACGGTCCTTCCCCATTTAGGCCCCAGCACCCTGGCCAGAACCGCGACCAACACTATGTTCCTCCCACTCGGCTAACCAATGTCGATTTTCCTCGGTTTGATGGGTCGGATGTCGAGGGCTGGCTAATATCCACTGAGCAATTTTTCAGGGTGGACAAAACTAGGGATGCTACTAAATTAGAAATCGCCCCCATTCATTTTTCTGGCGAAGCAAGAATGTGGTATGGATCTTATCTCCATAATCGAGACCATATGGAGGCCCTATCTTGGGACGTGTTCAAGAGAGATCTTATGACACAATTTGGGCCCTCTATACACGACACTCCAATGAGATAGTTGATGAATCTGAAACAGGTTGGGTCGGTTCAAGAATATAATCTGCAATATATGTCGATCTCTCAAAAACTCTACAACATGCCAAGGGAATACGTCATAGATTGCTACTTGTCCGATCTAAAGGAGGAAATTGCAAACTGTATCAGGATGCGATTCCCGGATTCTATAAACAAAGCCATGGCCATGGCTAAAGTTCAAGAAGCAACATATCGGTCCTTAATGAGCAATGGGAATTTGTACAGCGCTGAGCCACCACTACTGCCCAATCCGAGCAACGTCAAACCAAGTTGGAAAAGCACGAACAGAACTCCATACATCAAGCCGAGCTCATCATATGGGTCATCTTCGAGTGCAAATCAGGGTCATATTAAGCAATTAGACCCGGTTTCAATGGATGAAAAGAGAAAGAAGGGCCTATGCTACTCTTGCGATGAAAAATGGCAACCAAACCACATGTGTAAATCAAAGTTATTCATGGTCTCGACCAATGATCAAGAAGTCGCCCCAAGTCTCCAAGATCCTGCTCTGGAGGTAGACCTTGATGATTCTCCTTTGCGGCCTAACGCAGCGGAAGAACTAGCCATATCCTTACATGCATTGACGGATTCTAAAACCTTTCAAACGCTCCATATTCTTGGTAAAGTTGGGAACCTATCGGTTGTGATCCTAATTGATACAGGCAGCACTCATAATTTCATTAATAGCAGGATAATGAAGAACATCAACCATGACATACTTCCCACCCAAGTGCTATCGGTTCGAGTGGCAGACGGCTCTAACATTCTATGCTCAAGCTTCTGCCAAGGTCTAAAATGGTCTATGGAAGGTAAGCTTTATCAAGCAAATATGAAGGTATTGACAATGACAGGGTATGATATTGTGCTGGGAATCGAATGGTTGATTACTCTAGGCCCTTCAAAATGGGACTTTGAAAAACTAACACTCTCTTTTAAAAGGGAAGGGATAACCACTGTCTTGCAAGGCATACCCCATACACAAATCAATTTAATGAAGGGTGATCACCTAGAGAAGTTATTAAAGAAAGGCAATGTTGCTGCCATGATCCAAATAAGAGGTGAAAATGAAGCACAATTTTTCTCGCTCTCTACAAGGCCACCAGATGATATTCCTGAAGACCTTCAACAAATTCTAAATGACTTCAGCCCAATATTCCAGCAACCTGAGGACTTACCACCCGCCAGGGAATAAGATCACCGCATCCCATTAAAGGAAGGCACGGAAGCTGTATGCATGTGTCCCTACCAATATCCTTCCCTGCAGAAGACAGAAATTGAACATTTGGTCAACGATATGCTGGACAGGGGAGTCATAAGGAGAAGCCACAGCTCTTTTTCCGCCCCTGTGGTGTTGGTCAGAAAGAAAGACTTATCCTGGAGAATGTGTATTGATTATAGGCGGCTCAACTCAGCAACCATTAAGGATAAATTTCCTATTCCGGTCATTGAAGAATTAATGGAAGAATTGCATGGGTCTAGGTTCTTTTCCAAGCTCGATTTGCGCTCAGGGTTCCACCAGATAAGGATGCACCCAGGTGACTGCCACAAAACAGCATTCCGTACTCACGAAGGCCTGTATGAGTTTTTGGTGATGCCCTTCGCCCTAACCAATGCACCGTCCTCCTTCCAAAGCTTAATGAACGCGACCCTGAAACCATTTCTAAGGAAGTTTGTGCTAACATTTTTTTATGACATCCTAGTATACAGTCGAGCTAGAAGGAACATATCCAACACCTACATAAGGTACTTTCAATATTGCAACATAACGAGTTATTACTTAATAGGGGGGAATGTAATTTTGGGTGCAAGAAAATTTCCTATCTTGGCCATATCCTTGACGAGAATGGTGTAGCCATGGATCCAACAAAGTTAGAAGCAATGAGCACATGGATAGTTCCAGAATCTCCTAAGAAATTGAAAGGGTTCCTTGGTCTGATCGGATACTATAGAAGATTTATAAAAGGTTACGGCTCCATAGCACGACCACTCACGGCCCTGTTGAAAAAAGGTCAGTTTGAATGGAATAAAGAAGTTGAAGATGCATTCCTATTGTTGAAGCAGCGTATGCTTTCCCCTCCGGTCCTGGCGCTTCCAAATTTCAATATTCTCTTTCTAGTAGAGACCGATGCAAGCGGAGTTGGTATAGGGGCAGTACTAATGCAAGAAGGTCGACCCATTTCATTCATAAGTAAGGCAATTGAACCAGAAAAGTTACAATCATCTACGTATGAAAAAGAGCTGATGGCCTTGACCTTTGCGGTGGAGAAGTGGAGAGTTTACCTCAGGTACAAGCAATTCATTGTGAAGACCGATCATGAAGCTCTTAAATACTTGTTAGAACAAAGAGTTCAAACCCCGACACAAGAAAAATGGCTCTATAAATTGGTGGGATATGACTTTATTGTTCAATATAAAAGGGGAAAAGAAAACTTGGTGGCAGATGCTTTGTCCAGGCGGGTAGCAGGTGTCCAATGTGCAGGAATTTCGGTCTATCACACTGCTGTCCAAAAACAAATTCAGGAAAGCTATGAAGAAGATCCCAACTTAGCCAAAGTCATTCGTGAAATTCTTGTTAATGTTGATTCTCACCCAGAATGCTCATACGACCATGGGTTGTTAAGAAAAAGGGACCGGCTGGTGGTGGGAAAGAATAACGACCTCAGAAATACCTTAATTGTAGCAATGCACCTGGGAGCAGAAGGGGGCATTCGGGGACTCTGGTCACCTAGAAGAAAATGCAGCTTGTTTACTATTGTCCAGGAATGCTTAAAGATATTAGAGAATTTGTCCGAACCTGTGAAGTTTGCCAAAAAAATAAACCTGATAACTCAGCATATAAGGGTCTGCTTCAGCCCTTAGCAATTCCCAATCGATTTTGGGAATCGGTCTCCATGGATTTCATTGAAAGCCTGCCTAAGTCAAAAGGTAAAAGTGTTATATTTGTGGTAGTTGACAGACTATCGAAGATGGCCCACTTTATGAGTCTGCAACATCCCTTTTCTGCCCGGACAGTAGCTGAATTATTTGTGGACAACGTTTCCAAGCTCCACGGAATGCCAACAACCATCATCAGTGATCGGGGCAAAGTGCTCTTAAGCACCTTTTGGTGGGAGTTTTTAAGTATACAAGGAGTAAAACAAGCTTTATCTTCAGCCTATCACCCCCAGACGAATGGCTAGACCGAGATAGTCAACAAATGCTTGGTCACTTATCTACGCTGCATGGCTAGCCAAACTCCGAAAGATTGGATACATTGGTTGTATTTGGTTGAATGGTGGTATAATACTAATTTCCATACAGCAATACAAACAACACCCTTCGAAGCCATATATGGATACCCCCCTCCGGTCCACACACCGTATGTAGTAGGTGACTCGAGAGTGGAAGAGGTGGATGTATCGCTAACGGCCAGGGAAGCCTCACTCCAAGTCATAAAATTCCATTTATAAAGAGCCCAGAATCGTATGAAGTAGCAGCAGGACAAGAAGAGAAAAGATGTCACATTGCAAGTGGGTAGCTGGGCATTGGTGAAGTTGCAGCCATATAGACAACGTTTGGTCCAGAAGTTATTCCATAAGCTCTCACCAAAGTATTTTGGGCCATTTGAAGTGTTGGAAAGGATTGGGGAAGTTGCTTACAAGTTGGAACTCGGGACCGACAACAGGATACACAATGTCTTCCATGTCTCGCAATTAAAATCATTCCAAGGTACCCCTCATGCTGTTGAAAATATTCCCCAACTTAGCACACAACTAAATAGAACCGGAAAAATTGTGGGTGAACAAGACATAATGGTGCATGGGAAAATGAAAAACAGCTGCTAGTCAATTGGGATGGGGCCCAAACAGAAGACCAAACTTGGGAAGATGCAGAAGTTATAAGTATTCAATGCCCAGCGATGCTAGCAGCAATGAGGCAAGCAAGACAACATTCTCTTCGTCGGGGTCGACGAACTTCTGATGGGGGAGATGATGTTACGATCCACGAATAAGAAAGTGTACCCTCCTCGGTCCTATGGAACACTTGGGCCAGTTTTATGTTTTGTTTAATCATTCATCTTTTGTCTTCTCTTATATTTCTTTAAAACCGAATTCTGTTATTTTAGAAGTTGTTGTAACAAGTTTGTAATCGATTCTTGGGTAATTCAGCCTCTTTAAATACTGATGCCCACCCCACTTTTTGGGTTATGAAATTGAACTTGTGAAAGTTGGCTCTAAGTTATTCTCTTGGCCCTCAACCCCTTTCTTGGACTACTAGGTGTATTCTAGTGGTATTCTCCTCACCCCGGTTTCTTCTCTCTTTAACCTCAGATTCTTTCCTCACTCTATGTCCGCTGCGTTTGAGAATTGAATTCCATCCTTGTCCCAACATTCAAGAACCCGTTTCTTGAATCAAAGAACTCGAAAGGCTCGGTTATAGTTGAAAGATTAACACAATGTTTGAGATATTAGTTTTCCATGAAACCCTATCAGCAAAGTCAGGAATTATGGTGGACTCCATCTAAAAAAAAGAACAACATTGGAGTAAGCAACTCTAGAACATTATAGTTCTCGTGAATAGCAATTCGCGGTTATTATAAACCCTAAAACATGCATGCATGTAGAAGAACAACAATACGCTGATATAATACTCGTGAGTGAAGAACATTGAATAAGCAACATCATATACACACATAAACCTAAAAGCTACATAAAACTTTAAAACCTACATAAACCCTAAAAGCTAAGGATTATACATCAATATCCATCAATATAAACGGCAGAATAATAAGAACATTACAGACTAAACATAAACCATATACCTTAAACTCACCTGAATATATGATCGAAGAGACGGATGACGAACAATGATGAGAGTTGATCGATGATGATGTTGAACGAAGTTGGAAGTTGGAATGGAAAGTCGAGAGTTGTAAATACGAAGTTGGAGAGTCTTGAATGGAAAGTGAGAAAGTCGAGAGTCGTGAATGAAAATGTTTTTTTAAAATGAGGGGCAAAATATGAATATATACGATGAAAGACGTGATTTATAACTATCACATTTTATTGTAAAATTCGTGAGTTAACAAACGCATTTTACAATAAAATGTGATAGATGTAAATCGTGTCTTTCCATTAATAAGAAATATCACTCACGCATTTCATCTAAAACGCGTGAGTTCATAAATGCGTTTTAGACGAAAATGCGTGAGTGGTATTTCTCGTCTTTGAACGGTGAGTAGGCGCGCGAGGGGCAAGACGGATATTTCGCAGGGCGAAAAGGCCCTTTTTATAAAGTTTATCAAGCGTGGGCCTTTTTTGGAATTAGGGGTCAAGGCCTTTTCATCAAATTTCCTTATATTTAAATGATGTCACAAAATAAGATTATTTTCTAATATAGAAATTCGTATAAAGAGTAACACAAAATTCTCTATTGTTATGAAAACATAATCAACTTGTATAAAATTATAACGCCCTCATTACAATTTGTAAATCTATCTCTTCAAAATAAAGATTCTCATGGTCCTTGGTTGGATGACTTAGCTAAGTATCGATTTTAACTGTTTAAAAAATGCGTTTTCAAAATATGTTATGATAGCTAATTACAAAAATGATATATTATTGTTTTTTATATTTAAGTAAAATATTAATAATAAAATGTTATGGAGAAAAATAACATAGTTTTAATAGTCAAAAGATTTAAGCATAGTGAATCATTCAAAACTCAAAAAAAAAAATGAGTGTTTCTTCTTCTCTATTTCGACTGGTCTTCTTCTTCCTCCTAGGCCGTGCGGACACTATTATATACTCTTTTTGTACTGAAGGGAGATTGAAAGAATTGAGTTTTTGGTGACAGATCTATTAAAAAATGTGTTGGACATGTCTTATTGGGCATTGTATATGGCCTTATAAGGCGTTGTATATGGCTTTATAGAGCGTTGCATATGACATTTTAGACTGAAAAAAGTTAAATATTTTTAAAACAGAAAAAATGTGTTGCACATGACCTTATAGGGCGCTGCATATAGCCTTATAAGGCACTGTATATGGCCTTATAAAGCGTTACATGACATTTTAGACTAAAAAAAATATTTTTTTAAACATAAAAAATGTGTTGCACGCACATTTCCTTACAGAGCGCTGCATATTGTTTATAAGGCGTTGCATGTGGCCTTATAGGGCGCTGCACTTATAGGGCACTCTGCACATATTTTAGACTGAAAAAAATTAAATATTTTTTAAAACACAAAAAATGTGATGCACATGGTCTTATAGGGCGCTGCACATGACCTTATAAAGCACACCTGACATTTTTTTATTAAAAAAAGCTAAATACTTTTTTAATAGAAAACTATATTTCTAAGTTTTCAATATTGTCTAACTTACGACCACAAAATATAATGCAAACGTGGCAGACCATGTAAATTCGTGGTTTTAATACAGGTTGAAATAACTAAACCATTAGCACACTTTTTTTTAATCTTTTTACTCTTGGGAGGACTTTCGAACTAATTAACTGTTATTATTTTTATTTTTGACTTTTTCATGTTATGATTTTTTACTGTTTAAAATATTTTGTTTAATTCGAATGAGTAATTTAAAGCAAAGAATTTATAATAATAATATTTAGATGTACAATCAAACACCAACAAAAATACATTAATTAAGAGTTTATGTTGATTAAATTATAAGAACGATCTAATGTTATACATCGAAACACCATTAAAATAATACCTAGCTATTTTGGAAAAAAAAAATCTCTCTATGCAAAATTTTCTGTAGACTGTTTTGTCCAAAACATATAGAAGATAAGTTTTAACATAGATAGGTATACATTAAATCATCAAGCGATTCAAACTTAAGCAATCAAATCAAGAAGAAATTATCTTCTCAGCCACTAAAGAAAAGAAATGTGGTAGACAATTCTAGTAAATCAATTGCTTTGATTTACGAACCTTAGAGTTTAGGTGTGTGGATGAGATGAGGGAATTACAAATCTATTAAGGTGATAGATTTTATGGGTTGGTAATATCTTTGAATAGAGTTGTATTTTCAATAGATTTTATGACTTGCCTAGTGCTTTAATTTATTTATGGCTGGTCGGCCGGGATTTTTCGGCTAACTCCGACAATTTTTATATTTTTTTAACATATATATAATATGATATTTAAAGTCAACAAATACCAAAACAATCCACATTATTATATATTTTTTTTAAACTACTCTTTCTTTCTTAATTAAATTTTAGATTTTAAAAATTATAAATATATTTTATCTTATATTTTGTTTTTTCCTAATTATTTTTTTCCTCATTAATTAATTAATTATATATATATATATATTCATAAAATATATATTTTTATTAATAATTATAATATATATATATATATATTAAATGCTGTTACTTATATATGTATTATTATTTTTATCACTAATTTTATATAAATATATTTTATCTTTTATTATACATTTTTTCTCCCATCATATATATATATATATATATAATATTTTTTTATTAGTACAAAAAAAAAATTTTTGTTAATAAAATAAATAACTTAATAAATATTAAATACAAAATATATATACATAAAATAATAAAATTATTTCAATAATCTCAAGTGCTCAGACGGTTAAAGTGTTCACATTTCATGTTTGAGACTATTGACTATAACATATGATGACGCAATTTTTAAACAAAGGATACGAAACATCTGAAAGTGTGAGGTCAGAATTATTAGTTGGTTTAGCGAGCATTTGAAAGTGTGAGGTCGGGTGGTGGGTAGTTTGTCGAGTCTAAGGTCGGAATTAGTTGTTGGTTTGACGAGCATTTGAAAGTGTGAGGTCACGAGATGGAGGTCGGGTGGTGGGTGGTTTGTCGAGTGTGAGTTCGGAATTAGTTGTTGGTTTGGCGAGCATTTAAAAGTGTGAAGTCACGATATGGAGGTCGGATGGTGAGTGATTTGTCGAGTGTGAGTTCGGAATTAGTTGTTGGTTTGGCGAGCATTTAAAAGTGTGAGGTCACGATATGGAGGTCGGATGGTGGGTGGTTTGTCGAGTGTGAGGTCGGAATTAGTTGTTGGTTTGACGAGCATTTGAAAGTATGAGGTCACGAGATGGAGGACGAGTGGTGGGTGGTTTGTCGAGTGTGAGTTCGGAATTAGTTGTTGGTTTGGCGAGCATTTGAAAGTGTGAGGTCACGATATGGAGGTTGGTGTAACGAAGTCACAATCAGGACTTCGATGATCGAATCCTGAAGAATTATATTAGAAAGTGAATAGAAAATTTAGAGAATAAAAATAACCTTGAATGAAAATATGTCTATTGAAATTGATAGAAATAAGAACACGATTACAATATTTAAATAAAGTAAAGCATAACTAAGACATTAAACTAAAGACATGAAGAGTCTCATTACTAGATAATATCAAGAGTCTTGGACAATCCAAGAGGCTCTTTAACAACCAAAGACTTCTTAATTATTATTATTATTATTACTTTAATTTCTAACACTCCCCCTTAAAGTGATGCCCGATGAACTAGTCCCAACTTAGATCGTAGATTTTCGAAAGGACCTTTAGGAAGTGCTTTTGTGAAGATATCAGCAACATTGTCTTCACTCCTTACTACAACCATCTCAATGATTCCCTCTAGTACTTTTTCACGAATAAAGTGATGCTCCAACTCAATGTGTTTTGTCCTCGCATGAAACACAGGATTTGAAGTCAATTTAATAGCACTCAAATTATCTCCATGTATAGGAACTGGATGATCAAACTTGACATGAAAATCGTCCCAGAGTCTACGGAGCCATATGCACTTCTTTGCTGCGTGAGTTGATGCTTTGTATTCTGCTTCTGTTGTAGACAAGGATACCGATCCTTGTTTCCTACTACTCCAATATATGCTAGTGTTTCTACAAAGAAAAACAAACCCAGATGTGGACCTTCGATCGTCTCGATCTCCAGTAAAGTCAGCATCTGCATATCCTTGCAAGACAAATTTCGCATCTTTCTCATATAGTAGACCAATATCTAGCGAGGTATTAATATACTTCAAAATTTTCTTCGCTTCTTCGAGGTGTGGTTTCCTTGGCTCATGCATGTATCGACTCACCACTCCAACTACATAAGCAATGTCAAGCCTTGTTTTAGTGAGATAAATCAAACTTCCCACAAGAGCACGATAAGGACGAGGATCTGGTAGACATGTTCCTTCGTCTCGACTAAGTCTGGGATTTACGTCGAGAGGAGTATAGCTCTTTTTTCCATCAGTCATACCAAAATTTTCTACCAACTTCTTTGCATAGTTGATCTGCGATACAAACAACCCTTTATCGAAATTTTCGATTTGCAGACCAAGGAAAGTTCCAAGTTTACCAAGCTTCTTCATCTCAAAACGAAGCGAGAGCTCATCTTGTAGACGAGCAACCTCATCATAGTTACTGCCCGTCAAGATTATGTCATCCACATAAAGAATCACCACCACCATCTGTCCATGATTCTTCTTTATAAATAGACTTGAGTCGGATTCTGAAGTCTTGTACCCACAAAATTGAAGATATTCTGTAATCTTTCCATACCAAGAACGCGGGACTTGCTTTAATCCATATAGTGCCTTCTTAAGTCTACAGACCAACTGGGGACCATTAGTCTTCTCGAATCCAAGTGGTTGTTCCATATATATTGGACGATCAAGTTCTCCGTAGAGAAATGCATTCTTGGCATCTAATTGCCACAACTTCCATCGAGAACTTGTTGCTAAGGCCAACGTAGTGCGAATTAACGTCATCTTCGCAACTGGGTTGAATGTCTCCTCGTAATCTTCATCATACTTCTGTGAGAATCCTCGAGCGACCAATCTAGCTTTGTATCGATCTATGCTTCCATCAGCCTTTCGCTTGATTCGATACACCCACTTACATGTGACTGCTTGAGTATCAAGAGGCTTCGAAACAACATCCCATGTCTCATTCTTCTTGAGAGCATGCATTTCCTCCTCCATTGTTGCCACCCATTCCTTGACATTTTTTGCTTCATTATAAGAAGTGGGTTCCTCGTCGTCTATTGTGTTTTCCAAGAAACAAGAAAATGTTGTTACAAAATTATCATCCCTGAATCGACAGGGCCTTACAATGTTCCTTTTTGGTCGAGATTCCCCATTCTGTTGTTGACTTGATTCTTCCTGATGTGGACTTCCTGGTAACCTTTCAACTTTGGCTCCTTTATCGGCTGAAGTATCTTGCGCTAAGTTAGGGCTCCCCCTGTCACTATTATTACTACTACAGGAGCTTCTCGTAGACGTGGGAATGGGAATATCAGTCTGAATAATTTCTCCAACATCCTTCATATAGTACGAAGAAATTTCGTCGAAAACAACATCTCTTGACACAGTGCATTTGTGGGTTGATGGATCCATACACCGCCACCCTTTCCTTCTCTGGTCATAGCCGACAAACACGCATTTGACTGCCTTCGCATCCAATTTGCTCCTTCTCGATTCTGGAATATGGACATAACAAGTAGATCCAAAAACTCGAAAATGTTTAACATTTGGCTTAAAACCAAAAAGCATCTCGAATGGAGATTTGAACTCATTTGGGATAAGCGGAACTCGATTGATGACATGAGAAGCACAACTCATGCCTTCTGCCCATAACTGCCTTGGTATATTCTTCATATGCAGCCAAGACTTACAAGTCTCTGTAAGGTGTCGAATCTTTCTTTCGGCTATCCCATTATGTTGTGGGGTCTCAGGACAGGAGAATTCTCTTTTTATGCCATTTTTCCTACAAAACAATTCAAACTCTTTTGAACAAAATTACCCACTATTATCTATCCGCAATACTCGAATTTTCCTTTCTTGTTCTCCTTCTACCGTCTCCTTGAACTCGAGAAATTTAGAGAACACTTCAGACTTCTCTTTCACAAAGTACACCCAAGTGAACCTGGAGAAATCATCCACAAACAGCAACATATATTTACTTCCCGAGTATGAGGCAGTTCGAGTTTGTCCCATCAAGTCACTATGAACTCAATCCAAAGGACCCTTACTTCTCGATACAGAGTTGTCGAATGGAAGTCGATGAGCCTTCCCATATTGACATCCTTCATACACACTGCCTCCTCAATTCTTAGATCTTCAGGTAGACCTTCGAAAAGTTTCTTTCGAGACATAACACTGAGCTCAGTCATATTGACATGCCCAAGTCTTGCATTCCATATAAAAGAGGTGCTTTTGTCGTTCACCTTTTCTATGTATGAATTTGAAGCTGAAAGGACAAAGAGATCATTTACCCGAGTTCCAGTATCAACCACATCCGCCTTGATTTCTTTCACGTTCCTTAAGAACTTTACATCATGTGGACCGAACAACACCAGATTTCCAGCGTCTACAGCATTTGCAACCGAGAAGAGATTCTTCTGAATTCTTGGGATGTGGTAGACATTCTTCAGAGTAATAGATTATCCTTTGTCACTTTCAATGACAACCGATCCTTCCTTTTTAACTTCGTGAACCGAGTTATCTGCCGTGACAATGTCACCGCCCCCATTATGAACTCGACTCGACGAGAACACTAAATCATCTCCAGTAACGTGATGTCCGCACCCTAAATCAACGATCCACCTTTGATCGATCTCTTGTTTACCATGAGAAGCCTATGTTTTCTTTTCCTTTGAAGTCGTCACATCGACATGAAAAGCCTTGTCCCAGTCCTCCTCAACACGCTGGTTAGAATTTTCTCCGAGATTTGAACTAACAAAATTTCCATTCAAATTTACTCGACAATCTCTCTTGAAGTGTCCAATCTTGCCGCACCTGAAACACTTAAGGGACTTCTTAGGAATATTTGAAGAATCTTGACCTATTTCTTCCTTCTTCGACTTTCCCTTTTTCCAGCTCGATTTCTTCACGAACAACGCACTGTTCGACTCCTCCTTTATACTCGTTCCAGCCATTTGTGCGGCCAACGACTCTTGAGATGACAAAAGATTTTCAAACTCCTCGAGTGAAGGTTGTTGAGCCCAACCTTAAATCGAGGTGATGAATGGTGTATATTCTGGTCGAAGTCCTCGAACAATATGTCTCTTTGTTCGAGCCTCTGAGATTTTCTCATATGGGTTCAATAAAAAAAATTCTGAGCATGTGTTCTTTACCTTAAGAAAGAACTCCGAGACAGATCCGATTTGCTTTGCGGCTGCCAACTCGTTTTCAAGTATCTGGAGACGAGCCTCGTTCTTCTTATTGAAAAGTCAAGTGTTTCCCAGATCTCACGAGCAGATCCACAACCGATGATGTGTTCGAACAGATTGTGGGAGATTGACCTCTTCAACACAAATTATGCCTTTGCGTAGAGTCTCTTCCGCTTCTTCGATGCTTCCGCATTTTCAGCAACATCCTTAGGAGCTACATCATCATCGTCTACGACGATGTCCCACAAATCTTCCCCAACCAGGTACGATTCCATACAAGTTTCCATATCTGGTAGTTTGACTGGTTTAACAACTCCAAACTGAGTCCAGCTACACGACCACCACTTTCCATATCGATTAACAACGATATCTTCTTCAACAATATTACCAAAGCTCTGATACCATGTAACGAAGTCACAATCAGGACTTCGATGATCGAACCGTGAAGAATTATATTAGAAAGTGAATAGAAAATTTAGAGAATGGAAATAACCTTGAATGAAAATCTGTCTATTGAAATTGATAGAAATAAGAACACGATTACAATCTTTAAATAAAGTAAAGCATAACTAAGACATTAAACTAAAGACATGAAGAGTCTCATTACTAGATAATATCAAGAGTCTTGGACAATCCAAGAGGCTCTTTAACAACCAAAGACTTCTTAACTATTATTATTATTATTACTTTAATTTCTAACAGGGTGGTGGGTAGTTTGTCGTGTGATAGGTCGGAATTAGTGGTTAATTTAGCGAGCATTTGAAAGTGTGAGGTCATGAGATGGAGGTCAAGTGAGTTGTTTGTCGAGTCTAATGTCGGAATTAAAGATTGGTGGTTGAGTTTGACGAGAGATAAGTGATGTGTCATCAATTGAGGTCGACTAAAATTGGTGGATGATTCCCCGAAAGGATAAAAAAGATATATGAAAAAGTGTAAGTCACAAAATGATAGTCAATTGAGGGGTTAAGTGGGGTGCCGAATGAATAAAATATATGTTAACATTAAATTGAAGATTAATCTTAATTTTTACAAACTAAAACCAAATTTAAATTAATTAAAATTGAATAATATTAATTTTATTTAAAATATTTATAAATAAATAATATTTTAAATATATTTTTATCCGTGCGAAATTCTTTCTAGTTAGTTAAATTAATAATAGTTAAATTTAACATATTTATTATGCTATTAATTTATTTTTGTATATTTTGAGTTTTTATAGTTTGAAATTAATTATTTGTTTAAAATCCTACTGATTGAATTTTAAAATTTTATTTATTTGCTCGGTATTTTATTTTATTTTTATATTAGAGGAGTAAAATTTGAGTGTTCTACATAAGGTCTATGTTTCAGACGCTAAGGCTTAAGAAAACGTAGATCCAAGTTTGATTAATAGACATTTAATTCAACTCTTTTAATTTCTTCTTACTTGAAGTAAAAAGATCAAACTTGACCAGTCTCACATGAGACTTACATATAGATCTCTTTACGAATTGTTTGATTCGGTTAGAAGTTGTTTGATTCGGTTAGAAGTTGTTACTGCGTAAACTTGACTTCGTCTTCATTGTTTATGTTGTTTCTCGACCCCCATACTATAGTTGTGGAGTTCTTCGGTATTACAATCATAGTCAATGACTATACAGAATTCTTATAAACCTTTTTTCACTGAATAAAAAAATTCTTATATCCATTAAATACAACAAAAATATTATTCTATTATATTATAAAAAAAACATTAGGGAAATAAATATATAATCAAAAATAAAAGAAATAGAGATTATATAGTATTTTTGTCAAACAATGTGATTAAATGAGAATGTATATATAAAATTGGACAGTAGAACAAAACAACAGATTAACCTTCATCAAACAAAGTCCCTATTAAAAATAACCACATGGCACTGTTAAATGGTTCAAGAACATTCATAATCAAGTCTTATACCTATAATAATAAAATTACACTTTGGGGTGAAAATCCAAAGCTAAAAAAACCCAATTTCGCGTCTTAAAAAAGTAACAAACTCTCACACATGATGATAATGCATACTGTACAAAGGACCCCCATATAGTTATCAAATCAAGACCCCATTTATGTTATCTCTCAACCACAGCAGTTATTACGATTTCCAGGAGTAACCCAAACTGTCATCAAATAACCCACTTTCGGCAAAGTCCTGAAACATATTATCAGGCAAATTCAAATAATTCGACAAATCCGATGCTGCTGCTTCTGCTTCTTTTTCCTCTGCAGCCTTATTATTGTTATTATTATTATTAGAAGTGGTAGGAGTAGTAGTAGTATTCCTTGAACCCGCATTCGAATCGCTGTTCGATGGACCACCCTTGAAACTATTGCTCCTGCTTGGTGCTGGCCCTGGTCCGGTTTTTGTTGTATTAGTCCCATTAGAAGGATTATGATACCCAGAAAGAACTTGCTGGTGGTTGATCGGTTGAGGTGAGCTATTATAGCCTGGAATGAAACGTTGACCATTTACGAAATTGCCCCCAGCCTGACCCACAGCCACTCTCTGACCACCACCACCACCACTAGAATTGTGATTCATAGAAGGCAATACCGCCTGCTGCTGCTGCTGCAGCTGGAGTGAATTGGAGTTTTGATTCATCGAGTGTTGCCTTGTCAGCATGGTTTGGTAGTTATTGGTCATCAGAGGTGGTGGCCCCACGCTCAAAGATCCTCGTCCAACTGCTGCATGATTGTTGTTAATGTTGGCCATCTGGCTGTTATTATTGAGTCCGGGGTTGAGAGAGCTATTACTGTTTGTGGGGGCAGAAGATAACTGTTGTTCCATATCTGTAGTAGTAGGCATCTGACGCTTGGTAAAGGATGGTTTTTTAAGATAGCTTTTTAAACCGTCTGCAAATTCATGAGCAACAAAGTGATTAAGGAACTGTATGAAATGTGTAAAATCATCAAAAGGAATTTGAGTTATTTAAAAGAACAGAAAGACGAAAGTGTTCAAGATAACAGATAGAGAAGATGTAGCAAATGAAGCTTGAAGAAAATAAATATGTCAAAATCTTATTCAGAGCACTAATGATTGGTTACCAATTGGACCAGCAGCCTTTTCACTACACAAATCCATGAGATCTTTCATGCTATTAACCACCTCAGAGATCTGCAATAACAAAAAAAAGACTAGCTAAGCTATTATTATTGAATATTGCATGTCAGTATAGTATAAAAATATAAAAAAGAAAGGGGAAATGTATAATATATATATATATATAACAATTTTCTTAGTCTTTGCACATTTTTGACCCAAAAATGGTGGCAAACATGTTCCTCTGCTCGCCCTAATCTTTAATATTTGCGGGTGGTGGGTAACTAATCAAGGGTGATTTGCTTAAATCTTGCAATTCGGAGAGCTTATATATCCAAATGGGTGGACATTGAAACTTGTCTGAAGATTTAGAAGTATATTTATATGTTATCTATGTATACAACTCTCAAGACAAACGGATAGATAGAATTCAACCTGCAAGCACCGGACATATCTTTTGGAAAATCCCAAATCATTCAGTGACTGCAATTCCAAAGTCTGTGCTAGCTGACGTCCACCAGCCAGAACCCTAGAAACAGGACAGTTCAAAATTGAAGCATCAAAATGAAAATCAATAATGTACAATGCATAATTTGATAAACCATTTTATATCACTTACATATTGCTATTTGCCTGCAATTCCTGCTGAGAGATACCCTCAGGCCCACTTTCATTGATTGTGTTTTGGCATTTCTGGGCAACTTGTAGCAACTGATTGACCTGGAAAATAGCAAGTTTACATCAACCAAAGCTTCTACACAAACTTATTTCACATTTATTTATAAAAGTAATAAAATAAATAAAGGCCAAGGCTCAAATAGCTAAAACACTTTTTTCAAGTACAAGTTTTTTCAGCCAATATGAAAAATGTTGGTATCTCATCCAACCACACTTTTTCATACCAAACGTATCTGGATCAGATTCAGAAGTTATTACTCGATTTTTCAACCAGATCATGTAGCTTACACAAGTGCTTCCAAATGGGGTCATTAATGTGGTTAGGAACATCATTATCCTATGACACATGTAAGATATTGTATTATGTTTAGAAGGTATCTCGCACAGCAGGATGGAAAGGGCACGACACCTTTTCATTTGCTTGAAGTCATTTTCGTTACTTGTTTAATTCAATTATAATTGCTATCCCTTTAGCTTGTTACCTAAGACCCAACCAGGTTCACTCTCGAATTACAGTAATTCTGTGTTTTAACAGCTTCTGATTCAGAAAAATAAATTTTCAAGAAAATTCAACGTATAGCAAAATAACTGATAAAAAAATCTGGTAAAAAATAATTTGCGACCTAATTAAAGTACATAATCATAACTGAAAAATAACTACCAACTGCTAATAATTACTACTTTAACGAACTATTAACTGCCTTTTACTACCTAATACATATCATATAAGAATCACATAGATCATAATAACCATTTGAAGAGCAACGTGTTTCTGAAAACATACATCCAGCTAATCTTTTGCATCCAGAAAACAACATAAACTAGAAGATTGGTTATATACCTGTGGAGCAATTAACTTTCTAGAAATGAACTCCTCATGGCGACGTGCACAAAATTCCCAAGAGATTATCTGGAAAAGAAGTTGGCGATCACGCACTAACAGGGCAGGGCATACATAATACAGAAAATAATATATGTGAATTTACAAACCTTCAAATCAGGAGTAAATAGCACACGGAGCTGACCCTTGCGAATGACACGAAGTTGCGCATATACAGTCTCTTGGACAGCCTTCTCATACTGCAATGTCATTACCCCATTGGGGTATCTGACTTCAGTAGGCAAGTCCAGGAACAAAAGTTCATCTATGACACCGCTGTTAAACTTGATCTGGTTTAGTCTTGGTAGCACTTCAAATGTTGCCTCTGTTGATATCCAAAATATCCAAAAGAAAAGACAAAAGCCAATCAGAACTACTTACAAAACAGAATCTTGAACAATTGAGTATATTTTCAGGATTGGAATGTAGAAATAAATTATGACACTCAAGGCAGAGTTTGATATTATAGTTGTATCTAAATAATTAACTGCTCTAAAATCCCTTACTGATTTAGATTCAACTCAAATTAACCTAGAGGTTAATTCCGTAAGATATGACTTAACTCGATAATTTAGTCAGAGCAGTACAAAATAAAACTTTAACCCTAAAAAATTAATCATATTATGTTTTGCTACAAGGGTAAAATAGTCTCTAAGTACTCTCCTGATATTAATTCAACATTTTATTAAATCAACTTGCATGTAAATACTTAAAACTCAGATATTGTCATTTGGTTTATTCATCATTTATTTCAGACACAAACGACATTTAGAATTCAACACTCTGTGTTTGATAACAGTGTTTATAACTTAATCTAAAACTTGGGTGCTTATTTGAAATAAGTTCATTTTGTATTTGTTACTTAAGATCACTTAACTATTTAATTCCAGCTCAAATTTAGCTAAAAAAATAAGCTAGAATACCTAGCTTAATTCAATAAGCTATGAATGAATTAACTCACTAATATAGTATAAGTGTAAGAACACAACTTTATCCCTTAAAAATTAATCAAATCTCGTCACTATAAGGGTAAAATAGTCTTTTAAGTGTTTTCCCAATATTAGCTCACATTTTATCGAATCAATTTGAATATCAATTACTTAAAATTCAGATATTTTAATTTGGTTTATTCAGCATTTATTTTTCAGACACTTGACTAGCTCCACACTTAAAATATAGTATTCAACATTCCACACTTAATGTTCAGTTTTGTTAATTTCAGTTTTATCAAAAGTTAATGTAAAACTAAGATTATGACATGGCAATTTTTCAGAAAAAAAAATTGAGTAAGAAAAAGTTGTGCTCCACCAAAATACTCGAGAGTATTCTTGTGCTACCAAAAACAAAAGACCACTATAATCATTAGGCAACCTTCTTCAACCAAAAAATGAAAACAAAATCAAAAGGAATTCTTAATGAACTCACCAAAACCTCTACCAGACTTGGAGCCACAAATTTCACATTGCCACGCATCCTGAACAAAAATAATGAGGAACTAGTTTATCTTACAAAGATTCCAGCATAGAAAAACACAAGTGAAGCAAGAAAACATCCACATCCAAACTAGTGTAAACACATGTTAATCAATTAACAAATGTAATGATCCGTGAAATGAATTGATTTTGTTCTAATCTCTGTGAATTATTTTGCCTCTCTTTTTCTTTTCTAAAAACTGGTTTATTTAAATTATAAAAAAAACTACATCAAACAAGCTCTTGGTTATTTAAACTCATCTAGATTGCATCAAACAAGCTCTTGTAACCCTAATTCTTTTGTGGGTAATTTAAAACCAAACGAAGATGGTACATATGGTAAACTCAACAAGAAGTATCTTGATTAGCTTTGAGTTTAAAAACTGAGATTAGACAATACATATCTAAGAGCTGCCAATGGTGATATATTAAGCAGGTTCATTCATACTTATACATAATGATGAATCTTTCAATATAAGTCGCAGAAAAAATAAATGAATAATCGTGTACGATATGCAAATATAACACTGTCTCTTTACAACTATGATACACAGTTATTAAAATGGATATGTTGTTTATACCATCTAAAAGATCACTCTATGAATCTAGCTTCATTTTGTTCCAATAAAATGCATAAGTTCTCCACCATAAAAAAAAAAAGTTGTCATACATCAATAATTTGTTTATCATTCTGTACATTGAAATTCTCCCTCGATGTTATAGTGATTCAAAATATAAACATCCCATGGTAACTGAAAGGAATTAAGATTTTGTTTCAGAAGCAAGGGAAACTAACCATGGTAGACTGGGGAAAGACTCCAAGTGAATGATGTCCTACATTATCATACTGTGACAAGCACCACCTTGTCTTTGAACGTGGTGAATAATACTCTGTTACAAACTTCTTCCAATATGCATACGAATTGTCCTGTTAAAGTGAAATAAGAAATTACAGGAGGTCGAGAATCATAAACAGACATTTCGATACAAAGTTAATAATTGTGCATTTGTAACAGAGCAATATTGAATTTGAAAACAAGGACATCAACTCACAGCTGGTCGTTGTTGCTGATGATATAGGTACTGCATTAGTCGATTTGAACATACACCACTCTCAAAAGGGCGTTTCATGCCAGATAGATGTGTGCTTGGTTGTTGAAGTTGTTGTCTTATCGGATGCTGTTGCTGCTGTCTCGAAAACTGTTGTTGATGTCTCAATGAAAACTGCTGTTGCTGGTGTAAGAACTGTAGACGCTGAATGGACGTCATAGACTGCACTAGTTGTTGTTGTTGCTGATGTTGACGTAATGCTTGCTGCTGGATTAAAGCTTGCAGCTGAGGTTCGTGGGTGTCTTGTCTATGCATCAGCTGTTGCCGAACCTGTTGTGGTAGAATGTCTTCTTTCTTTACCTCCATTCGTTGTTTCTTTTGCATTTGTGACATAGATGTGTCCTGGATCAAAGAACTAGGGACCCTTGAACCAGCAGGAATTGAAAGTTGACCCATCCTTGCTGCAGACAAGGATGTAGCACCTTGTTGAGACTGAATTAGCTGTACTTGTTGGTTGTTTGGCTCTTGATTGGAACATTGCTGGCCCACAGAGGTCACATCCATTATTGAGGAACCAGAAACACTTAAATTGTTGGATGTGAAAGAGATGGGTGATGCTGGTAAGCGCATGTAAGAATCCGTATTGAAACTAGTACTTCTCTGGAGATGAGGGCCTCCTGAAAGTCCAGAATTAGCATCTGTGACCAACGAACTTGCACCCACACTTGGCCCAGAGTTTGCCATGCTGTTCAACATCACATCACTTGCATCCCCAGAAGCTAGACTAGCTTGCGTAACTCCTAAAACTGAATTTGACGAAGTCCCAAAAGACGAACTCAAATGAGTATTTCCCACAGACTGTGGTTGCCCATCTCCTTGGTAAAAGATTCCAGAACTATAAGAAGAATGTGATATATCTCCACCTACCAGGGAAGGTGTCATAGATGGCACTGATCCCTGATGACCAGATTCCATGTAACTCCCCAGAACCAGCCCTTAGTTTTTTATAATAACAAAACTAAGCTCAAAGCCCATAACAGGTGACACAATTCAACCTTTAGAAGAACCCTGTAAATACAATATTAAAATTCCAAACAACACAAAACACTAATTTATCCTCCACTTACAACTGAACACAGAATCAAACCCTACCAGTGAAATACCAAAAAGAAACTCTTCACAATCAAACTAGTTTAGAACAAACTGTTAAAGACTGGAACTTTTCATGAAACCCTAAATTATCAATTCTTAGCATAGAGGGAAAACATTCCAAAGGAAATTCTTTAACTTCTTCTAGATTTCCATGACTCCAAAACATCTATCAATCGATTAATTAAGCAATAATCTATCTTAATTCAAAATCTGTAAGTCGATAATTCTTAAGACTGATCAAACTCAACCCTGTTAAGTTTTCTTACTAAAAACCCAATTTGTATCTAGAGAATACTTCAAGAAGAAATTCATTAACAAATTAAACACTCGGAAACAGCATAAATTACGAGATCGATGAAAGATGAGATTGAACAGAAAATATAAAAGATTCCAAGATCCTAAAGCAACTAATTGTAAGAATAGTGAAATTAGAGTACATAAGTGTTCATTTCTATGTCCTACTTTGAGAAAATTAACTGAAGAAGAACAAAGGAAACTGATAACATACCTGATTTAAAGCTGCGATTCTGTGGAAGACGAATTGATAGAGAAAAATTGAGAGGGAGAAAGAGAGAGAAAGAGAAGGAGAGAGATCGGCATTATATATAGCTAGCGGGAGAGATGAATAATAATTATTAATACAGGCTGTACCTGTTGTTAACCCTACAAAAACGAGTTTAACCCGGTTGAGTAAGTCTAAAGCCTTGTTTGATATCATTTTATTTTAATAATAAGTTATTATTTCTTGTAATAAGTTATTTTCACTTATAACTATGTTCATAGTTATGCTCATTTATTCTTAGGGGTTAAGGATGTTATAATTGTTGTTTTTTTCATCTTATTTTATTTTTGGGTATAAGTTTAGATATGTTATTAGTGCATAAGGAATTATTGGTTTTTGTTAATTGATTTGAGTGTTATTTAATTTTTGTTTGCAATGTTTTTGTAAACAACTTTTAATTTTATTTATCCACTTTTATTTATCCTATAGTTGCGTATTAGACTAAAAAATAAGTTATTATTACTTATAGGGTGTTCATTAGTTCGGTTTTCAAGTTCATCGGATCGGATTCTTTAAATTAATTTTTTTTTATCTAATTCAAAAATCGAACCGAATTCGAATAAATTCTATTCAAATCGAACCAAATTCGAATTTGAACCGAATTCAATTTTTTAAAAATTTCCTTACCAAATCAATTTTGAATTCGAATTATTCGAATTCAAATTCAAAATAGAGATCTTATCTACTAAAAGTCTAAAACTATATCTAAAAAAAATAAAAATCACTTAAACTATTATTAGTGACTTACCGTTGATCTTCAATATTTAACAACTAAATGACGGAAATAAAATAGTGTTGGTGACTACCAAAATATTAAGAATGAGTTAGATAAGTGAAAAGTTATAGAAATTTTTAGAGTTAGAGATGAGGTGAACAACTGAACTAACCAGGAAGATGAACGGGCTTGACGACAAGAGAGAGGGTAAGGGAACGAGGGATTAATGTTTTGTTGGGTAATTATATGTAATAAGTTCTATAATATATAATAAAATATATAATTCAAATAAATAATGAATTCAAATAATAAATGAATTCGATTTAGATTTCAATTCGAAAATCAAAATCGAAAATTATATTTGAATTCGAATCGGTTTAGAATTCGATTCGAAAACCGAAAAGGAATCGAATTCGATTTTTCGAATTTGGTGAATTCAAATTCAGTCAAATATTCAGTACAGACCAAATATTGAACACTCATATTTATTAAGTTTATATATATTCTAACTTTTAAAAATAATAATAGTTATATGGGTTATATGTATAATACTTCATATACATTTAACTAAGTTTGAAATATATCATATACATTATTTTGTTTTAAATTGTTCATTGTATATTTATTTTTGTCTAAAATTGCTTCTTGTACATTTATTTTTGTTTGAAATTATTCTTTTATACATTTATTTTTATTTAAATTTATACCTTAAATATCTAAAATAATTTAAAATGTTATAGAATCGTTAATTTGTGCTAAAAATATGCACAAAATTCTCTTATACTGTTATATCCATTTTTTATTTTTTAAGTCCTACCGTAGACAAAGTTTTTACATTCGTCTTGAAATAACTTTTCTCACTCCATTCCTAAACGACGACGTATGTACTTTTTTCTATTTCCAGACAACGATGTTGCAGACTAAGGCGGCGACGAGTTTGTTACTCATTCGTCTTCTCCATATTTAAATATTGTGTGTTTGTGTTGTGTCTTCAAAATTATCTATAAAACATAAAGAATATTGATGTTGAAAGAGGAAAAGATGTCCGATAGTCCTATAATTAAAATATAAATAATATGATTTAGATTACGAAATATAAAATTTAATATTGTAATACAAAACTCGTAATATATTTGAATCGACCGACTAGACAAGCCTTACACCAAAAGAACAGTTATTTCTTTAGTGAGAATAAATGTAATTTGATTTGAAGACGAAATGAGTTTATTAGTTAAAACATGTTCTAATTAAAATATGAGAAACGCAACATTGATGAATACTTAGGCAATTATGGTTCTAAATTAGTATCGAGTGGGTTCAAATTTCGATTATAGAATAAGAATTGTTTATACTTGGAGTTAGGTTTTTTATTTTGTAATACTGAAAAAAGGTTAGCTATTTTAAACAAAAATAAATGTATAAGGAACAATTTCAAACAAAAATAATGTATAAGAAGTAATTTTAAACAAAAATAAATGTATAAGAAACCATTTCAAATTTTGTAAAAAAAATATAAAAAATACTCAAACTAAAGGAGGTCTCTCCTCCCTTTTCTTGTACACTTCAAGAAATCAATTTTTTTTATATTGAAGATGGAGCATTCAAAAAAATTGATTATAAAGCCTACCTTATCATTTGTAATCACAAAGGATAAATTCTGGCCACAACAATAACTTCACAAAAAAAAAACATATTTTGTTAATATCTAAAAGCAATGGACATTGAATTTGTTTTTACAAACTTGAATAAAAGTCTACTCATTCCTTATTTTGAAATTTTCTGTTGTATAAACTTTTTTTTACAGTTCAAAAACGGTCAATAATCAATATCGAAATAAACAACAAAATTTATGCTTTGTTGGTGAAAATGTCAAAGCTTTGAAAATGAATAGTTTTCAACAAATTGTTTTGTTCAACAAGCACACTTATTGGGCCAATTAAACAAAGCTACACACTCTTTTAAAATATTCAAGTGTAACCTTTTGACTTCATTTGTAAACTTTGTTTGTTCACTCCTCTACTCAAAACATAAACAAAATTCATTTCTTTTCAGAAAAAAAAATATAAATAGAAGAGAAGTAAGTTATTTAAATTGTTTAGAAAAAGGTTAAGTTATTTGAGTAAAATAAATAAGAATAATAGATTTGATAGTAGAATATATTTAAAAATAATTTTAAACAATCCACATCAAACAAACCTCAATAAGAATGTGGAGTATGGATGAGCCACTCGTCGGCTCGGCTCGGCTTTTGACTTACACGTGGCTCGTTACATGTGATCCGACGTATAGAAATTACTTCTAATTTTGATTTTCTTTATTAGTTTTTATATAACTTCTAATATCATAATAAATCATATAGTTAGAGATATTCTTATTCGATTTTTTTTTAATTCAGTTTATTATTATTTTTAATAATTATTTGTAATAAGTACTAAATAAAAGAATTAATATATTAGTATTTGGTACTAATTATATAGATATAAATTTTAAAAAAATTATATAAGTTATTATTGTTTGGGAAGTATAAATATGTATAAATTATATAAATTTTATTATTTTGTATTTGGTTAGTGATACAAAAAATAATAAGGAATGTAAAAGACGATTTTACCCTTGTATTTATATTAATTATTTTTAATTATTATTTTATAAATAATTTTTATTATTAATTATATTAAAATTAATAAAAAAAATTAATATATTATTATATAAATGTATTTTTAAAATAAATAATACTATATTTTGGTCATAGAAACTAAATAATAATATCTAGTTAGGTCAAATAGCTCACTAAATCCGACTAAGGTTTGATAAAGAGAATTTATTTTATTTGTTGGGCCTTAATCTTGAAATATACTTTCAATATATTAAATCAGGTATTATATATATAAACAAGAATCTCAAAATCGAGAGTTTACGTAAGTAAAATTGTTGACCTAACGACAAACTTGTGAAATCTAGAGTTTACTTAAAATCGTAAGAGTTTAATTTAAAAAAAATAATATATATATATATATATATTATTATTATTATTTATATATAATTAAATATTTTACTTAACCAATTTTAAAATTTTATATATTTAAATATAAAATTAATTACAAAATAATAATAAGTAAATAATATTATTTAAAAAATATACTTTTTTTTAATAAAAATAACTTTAATTTTTAATTTTTAAATATAAATTTATTTTTTTAAACGTTAAATCGTAAAATCAAAATTATTTATAAACTTATAAAATCTTAAAATTTTATTAACATAAATTTAAAATCATAAAAATTTACTTAAACCCAGACTCGTTAACCTAATATAAAATCGCAAGATTTTAAAAGTAAAATTGAAATTTTAACAACCTTCGTTATAACTACCATTCTATTATGGCAAGAACATCAATCGAGCTAATGAGAAAATGAAAACCAGGAATAAGAAAGATGCACTATTATTACATTGAAACAACACTATCATATATAAAGAACAAACAAGCCATATATAATGTCCTACCAGTAATAAAAATCAACAAAGCAAGAAACTCTTCATGACAATAAGCATCTTCTTGCAGTAGAGACACTTAGCCATGAAGAGAAAAAAAAACCACCCCAAATAAAAAATATATATAAATATCTATTATATATATGTTTATAAAATAGTGGGAGATATCCAAGATTATCCTATTTTGCCTTCTTTAATAAGGTGGCAGTTCTAAACTCGGCATCATCTCTGAAGAAACTCCAAAATAGGTATGAAACAGGGACTGCTGTTAAATGCCAAAGAGCATGGCCATCAACATATCCCAAGTATGGAGGGAAATCATAAACCTCGAATAACAATGAAAGAAAGCTTCCAATCACAACTCCCCACAGTTTCCATCGCGATGGGGAATGCGTCAGACTCGCCCATGTTGCCCATATCATGAACTGTATTGTTCCAATTGCCAGACATACTTTCGTATGCAGATCTGAAAGAGTTGTAATCAAATTTTAATCATTTAGCCCAAATAATCTACTTCCCATTAGAAACAGAATCGTTGCGAGATGAGAAACAACTTTGTGTATCCAAGTGTTTTCAAATGGGGCAATAAAACCTTGTTCGGTTTGGGTTATGGAAAAGTAGGTTATTTGTGTGAAAAAACATAAAAGGGTATAGATAATAATGAAAATAAATAATTGAAGAAAATAAATGAAGGGTAATTTGACTGATGATTTGAATTATGTGATTGAAAGAGTTGTAATCAAATTTTAATCATTTAGCCTAAATAATCTACTTTTTTCATCTATCAACAGCTCCATTATAAAAACAAATGTTGTGAGGTGAGAAATAACCAATAAATTTCTCAAATTGTGTATCCAGGTGTTTTCAAACGGGGCAATAAAACCTTGTTTGGTTTGGGTTATGGAAAAATGGGTTATTTGGGGTTATTTGTGTGAAAAGACATAAAAGGGTATAGATAATAACGAAAATAAACGAAAGATACTTTGTCCGATGATGATCTGAATGATGTGATTGAAGGAATTTTAATCATTTAGCCCAAATAATCTACCTTTTCATCTATCAACGGCCCCACTAGAAACACAAACGTTGCGAGATGAGAAATAACCAATGAACTTCTCAGTTTGTGTATCCAGGTGTTTTCAAACGGGACAATAAAACTTTGTTCGGTTTGAGTAATGGAAAAGTGGGTTAGTTGTGTGAAAAAAATTAAAAGGGTATAGATAATAATAAAAATAAATGAAGGGTACTTTGACGACTGATTCTGATTTGAATGATGTAATTGATAAGACGAGGTAGGATGTTATGGTGGGTTATTTGAAAAGAATCTCAAAGAACACATATCGAACCAGACCTAAGAGTAAATTTTTCCCTTAAGCAAAAAGAAGAGGAGGTCGAAAATGGGCTTACCAGTATCAAGCTGATACAAGTTCAAGTAGAGGATGTGAGTAGTTACAAACGCAACCAATGGAGCAGCCACCATTACTCTTGTGGCCTCGTCTCTCATATTGAAAGCTCTCACTATGGAAAATATGAGGGAATATCCGAGTAATGCTACAGCCGATGAATAGTCCAACTTCTCTGTAAGCCCCACATCTCTGAACCAAAAAATCAACATAATAGTTACCCACAGGACAGTAATTACTAAACAAACTCACTGATAATAGCATTAAATAGTACATAGGAGATAGCTTTTTTTTCTAAGGGGAAAAAAATTAATCGTGTCCAAACTAAGAGCTTTTTTTATGTGGTCTATTTGGGATTATTTTCAAATAATCCACCATCCTATCATACATCACTTTTTCAATCCCATCATTCAATTCAAAAATGACCTGTTTCCATATATTAACTTTGACAATTTTCAAATGAGATCATTATTGTGTTAGAGATTGTGACAAAAATACCAGTTTCCAAGAATATGCTCAATTACCCTCGTTGAAAACAACAACAGGCGTTGTAGTAAATCTAATCGAGATGCATGAACATAAGAAATAATGTCTCTTTCGAATTATAATAAACTAATTAATACCTAATAGTGTTAATATATCTATGTAATTCTCAACATGAAAACCCAAAAAATAAGTGATTTTCTCTGATTTGAAAGGCATACAAGACTCTGATAAATGCAACAATTTTATTGAGCAAAGTCAAGATTAGAAAGAGAATAACATAGCTTACCGGCTGTGGAAAACTGTACTCCAGAACCAAGCATTCATTGCTATAATTCCATATATGTGCAACAAGCCAGTGAATTCATAATATGACTTTTTATCTGGCCTCGCAGGCAACTTATAATTGATGAGGATGAAGAATGACACCCAACCATGGAATTGAATAGCAAGACTAAGAGCAGATAGAGCCACAGAAACTGGTTCCTGTGAAGACGATGAATGGCAAAGTAATCTCTTAGAAAAGTATAGGAAAATTTTATTTAAAACGATTAGGACCAGAAAATAACTTGCAGCGAACCTGGATACCATAAACATGCTTGAATGGCCATTTCCCGTGATATTTAATGGGTGCATCGCCAAGTGCCTTCCGTTCTGACTCTCGAACAATCATACAATGGTACCTGCAGTCACCTTGGCAGTCCCAATGCTTCCATCTCTGATAGAGAGGTTCTTGCACATACCAGGGACCATCATCTATAGGTTTTCCCTCAGGGGAGAATTTACAGTGTTGGAAGCATTTCTCCCCCACACATCCTGTTTTCTTGCATTGTTCAACACAAGATCTAGCAAGAAGCAGAAACAATGGACCATGAATTCAACAAGTCGATAATGAAGAAAAGGAAATATTGATATAGAAGCAATTCACAAAAGGAGGATCCATTGCTCAAGATAAATCATCTTAGAAAAGAAAAGTTATTGTTCGATGAAAAAGTGTTGATTATTTGGGTTAAATGACGGAAATATCATTTGTATTTAATATTTAAATGTTATAAAAAAATAAAAGGTTAATTCGGTTGATGATTTGATTGATGAAGGGTGATCGGTTATTTGGATTACCCTTCACCAAACAAAAAGTGGTTTCAGATTTTGATACTAGCAAATACTAGAAGAACAGAGACAATGGAACACATAAGAAGTATTATTTTAGCTTATATTATGCAATTCATGAATCTGAAATCAAATTAATCATTCATGTGTTTCCTTCTTTTGATCCACTTTAGAAATCTTTTGGCCTTGTTTGATGAAGGGTTATTTGGATTTACTTCAGATAACTTGTTATCTCATAATCAATCACTTCATGGGTCAAATCATTCAACGCATCGAGTAAAATATCCTTATTTTAATCTTAGAATATTTTAAAATATTAAAGACAAATGATTTAGTCATTAACCCAAATAATCAACATTCTCGTCAAACACAAGGTATTTCCAAAATTTCGTTTTTTTTCAAAAAGAAAAAACTGTACCAAACAAACTCTCAGAATTAGTAATGTTCCATCAAACATATAAAACGCAACTATATAGTAACACACTAACAAATAACTAAAAGAAACATGTTATGAAAAAAAGATAACAGAGTTGATAGCAGATAGCAGACTAATAATCCAAAGAACCAAGATGTTGATTGTCTACAGTGATGCAAACACAGCTACAACATGACCCTAGATATATAAAGCAAGTAGTTTCAACCTGGAGAATCACACATTCAGATGAAACTACAATGCCCAGAAACTAATGAAAAGATCTGAATAGACATGGTTCAACTTCCCAATCAAGAAAACCTTATCACAATTATATTTCATACATTTATCAAAATGTTTCAACCAAAAAGCTTTCAGGAGGGATAGGCAAGGGGAAAAAAAAATCAAATTTCAAGAATGTTAGTACATAATTATTTGCTTGGTTACATCCATCTTTCTTTTATTTTGAAAATTACAGATCATTCACATAAATTTCTCTATTATTTCCCTATTGGAAACTGTCTTGTCAACAGCACATGATCTGCTATTGGATACTTATAGTCGAGACCTATTCAAAAGTTGTCAGTAAAAGATTCCATAAGTCATGATGTCAGTTCTTGGGAGAGTACTTGGTTCCCTTATCATGAACTGTTAGGACATATGGTGACCATCATAGAACATTCATACTACGTAATACTCTCTACACACAGGAATTTTGACACATGCAATTGGTAAAATACTGTGATTTAGATGTTACAATAAGCAGGACTCATAAGACCTTGTTAATCTTCATCCCCAATATTTTCTTTAATCGATTTAATACAGACAGTATCAATGTCATCAGCAGCCACAAATTTGAGATTTATTGTATTGAAGAAGTGAACATCCCCAGCCAGCATCCTAGATCATGACATGACTAAGACCTACCTTGTTGGAAACACTTTTTTAAATCTACTTATGTATCTAATCGCAGAAATAGAAGAAAAAAATGTTCTTCCAAATGGTGTCATTTACTTCCTAGTAATTTTCTGGTTAGTCATTGTTTCTTCCATCTGATTTTTCTAAAATCATGAAGCTGATTCTGAAATAAAAAACCAAATAGGAGTGGGTTGTATAGTGACTCTACCAATCCCTAAATTAGTATTGAACAAGGGCATCAGAAAATGAACCAAACAAAAATTCATCTTCTCAAGCGATTGAATTAACAAATCAAAAATAGATTTCTCCACCACGAACAATCAAAAGAGAGGGAAAAAAATCAGTAAAATTTCCCGCCACAAACAAGGAAAAAATCCGACGAAATAGTAATCCGATGTCAATTGCAAGGCAAATTCCATAGAAAAAAAAGGGAAACTTACATGTAAATCGGATCGGTGTCGCCAGAGCTTGCAGTAATAGCAACAAAAAGGCAGGATAAGGAGAGCAGAAAAAGAGTTAGAAGACATTGCGACATTCTGTTCATCGAACTAAAAGAGAGAGACGGTAAGTTCGTAAATAGAAAAGGTCCGAGGAGTTGTACAGCATCAGTAAGCGCAAGTCTAATTCGAAGATGTGCGATGGATGATCGTCCTCAGAAGACTGGACCACATACATATATATATATATATATATATATATATTTACATATAGATAGATGTATAGAGAGAGAAAGAGGGAGTATTATGAGGTCATTTACATCAGAGAGGTTTGATTCATTCGTATATCTCTGAAATCGCCGACAGACCGCAGACGTGAAAGCAACGACGAGAGAGAATGAAGAGGTGATGAGAGATGGGAGCTGAGAGAGAGAGAGAGAGAGAGAGCAGAATCTCGTGAAGAGCAGTCTATTAAGAGCTGTGTGAAAAGAAGACACGTGGAAGAAGGAGTGGTAATGATGTGGTGGTACCTTGTTTCTCAAGTGGATAGTCAGCACTTACAAATATGCTACAAACTAAATTATATCATTTAGTTTAGCCTCTTAATTTATTTTTAAATATAATTAACCCCCTCAAAACTAATACATAATATTCAGATATTTGTAGTAATTATTATTATTATTTTTTTATTTTTTTAGAGATGATTTACGCCATTAATTAAAAAAACCCGAAAAGGATAAAAGGAGTATAAGAGTTGAAATTGAGCTTATATCAGTTTGTTCAAAGTCAACACACGATGGACATGGAAAATCCACAATTGACCTAAGAAACGCACACGGACATTAAATCAAAGTGCAAAAATGAATAAGGAATGAAACTAACAATCAATCAACTAAACAAGACGATAGAGGTTGATTTCCTCGGACTGGTTTCTTGTCTTTGCCCTTGTTATTTCTTTCATTCTTTCTTGTCACCCTTAAGTCTTTTTGAGATATATTTCCGGATAGAGTTTCGGCTTCTTCGTCTTTGCTAGCTTCTATTGTCACTTTTTTCTTTTGAGCTTGAGTTTGGAGTTAAGCGTATGAGTTGTTTCCCTTAAGGTGGTTTCTTTGACAACGTTGTAGCTTTCTTTGGTTTCGGAGCTCATGGTTTTCGAGATGCTTTGGCTTTCGCTATTATCCATGTCGACGCCAGGCTTTTTTAACCTAATTAGTGAGAAAAGGGCCTCGGTTTTAGGCTCGATGGGATCCAGATTTGTTTGGTTCTCATTCACGTGTTCGTTGTGGCTTTCATTTTCTTTGAGAATTTCGATATAAGATTTCTTGACCACCTTAACATTCTCTTATTCGGGGTGGCCATGAGCTTCTTTTGCTTATCCCCGTCCTCTTTTTCCGGTTGCTCGTACATTACCTCAATGGTGTTCATGTTTCCATTCCGGCATCTTAGCTCAAATTTTTCTAGTTTTGTACTCGTTGAGTCGATCTAAATGCAAATGCGGGCAAACGTGACCCGTTCAAAAGAGTCAAAGTCGAGATCGAGCTTAAACGGCTTTCTAATGAGTCCAATGAGACAGGAAAGTGCTTTGACATTACAAAGGTGCAGTGGGATGTTTCTCAGTCTCACCCACATTTGTTCGGATTATGTCGGGTTGCTATTGATGTCCATTTCTTCATTCCATTTGGCGAGCTTGAAACATAAGCTGAACATGAAGGTGAAATATGAGTCGACAATAGCTTGGGCTTCGGGCTCCGTGCCAAAAGTGAAGAAGAAATAGCCAAAATCGTTGACTTTGACTTTTTTGAGTCAATTTTTGCTTCATTGTCAGAAAATGACGGCCTTAATTGCTCGGAATGGGGCCTTGTGGGTGCCCATGAAGTGACCGACGATAACTCGCTTCTAAGTGTTGACGCATCCCTCTTTAATTTCTATGGGGAGTTCGATTTAGAGTGGGTATTCGAGCGTTTTAATTTTTAGGCTATAATCCACATTGAGCTTGCCTCCATTAACTATCTCGTTTTTGCCCCAAACCTTGTTGGTTTGCCATGTTCGATTTGCGTTTATTTGTGTAGTGTATGTATAAGTTTTGAGGCATTTGTAGAACTCCATAATGACAATAACCAACCATAGAACGATTTCCTCGTATTTGGCTTTGTCGAATGAGTTCCAATCTTGCTCGAATTGGATTTTGAATTGGCAAATGATTTGCTCGCTCCTTTCACTAGGCAAGGGACTTGAGAATTTGGTTTCGAATACCCGCCAGATTTACGATTTCATTTCGTCCTATGGTCCACAACTATCGGGGATTTGAACGGTCGGGTGAGGATGTCGTGACATACCGTAGTGGCTGAGGTGAGCCGACTGGAAAAATAGCATCATGATTGGTCAGGGTGGCAGAGACATGGCCTGTCGAAGGAGTAGCGCTACTGGTTTGGTTGACATCAGCCAAGCTGGTCGGGGTGAAGGCTACATGACCGGTTAGGAGAGGGGCGTCATGGCCGGTTGGGAGATGAGTCGGGAGACGGGCACAACCGGTTGATAGACTAGCTTTGTGACTAGTCGACAACGAGAATAAGTGGCAACCCTTTCAACCAATTTCTCCAGACTCCCTTTATTTTTCCTTGTGCTTTTAGGTCGGTTGAGGAGGCTGGTTGAGTGGTGGCTGGTCGAGCGGAGACTGATCGTGGCTCAGCCTGCGCAGCAGATAACCAAATGCCTTAGCAACCAGCAACAATTCAGACCTGTAGGAGAAATCAATAACAGTAATCTACAGCAGCAGATGACAATAGAGGAGCCAACAAAAGTCACCCAACCCAGACCAGCCTGATTGAGAAGCAAACTGCACAACAGACGACAACCAACAGATCGGGATAAAATTTTAGTCTCTTAATAATCACTCTTATTATTGAATTTTTTATTAACTATTTGTAAGCTGAATTATGAAATTTGAGCTCTTTATTGAAATCAATTGAAATTTCAAATATATTTTTTTTAAAATTTCACAAATTTTGGTTAAAGTTATTAAAAACGACTTAACGTTTTCAAAACGCCATTAATTTATTATCTACGTGTTATTTATAAATAAAATATTTATTTCACTAATTTAACCTTCGGTTAACTGAAATTTGGTAGTTAAATGTGACATGTGAAGCCTCTCATATTATATCTCACTATAATGGAAACAACAATGGGAAGCTTTTTGGTTTAAAAGTTGTTTACTATATCAGTAATGACTGAATGTGAACTTAAGTATACTTCAGTTAAAAAGTATGTTGGACATTAGTATGAGTCACCAAAAGGTTAAAACACTACATGCAAACTCATCTCATCAAATTGGTATCTAGATTGGATCATATACACTTCTTGTTCCAACGAACACTCTTATTGTCAAGGCTAGCCAAATTGTAAGCACTAAAATTTTACCGATCAAATTTATAAATTTTAAATAAATAAAATCAAAATAATTAAAATTTAGGAAAAAAAACACAATTAAATAATTAATTGAAATAATTATTTTAATAATTAAACTCCAATTAATTAAAATAATGGCCAGAAAAAATAAATAAAATAATTTGGGATAAATATTATATTTCATTTTATCTCAAATTATTTTAAGGGATCAAAAGATAATAAAATAAATAATTTATGATAAATATTGTGTCCATTTTATCCCAAATAAATTATTTATAAAACTCCCCAAAATATAAATAAAATAAAATAAATAAATCTCATATTTATTAAAAATATTTTGTAGGTGGAAAATAAAGCAAAAAAGATGAATGAAAAATTAATTTCAAACAAACTCTAAGGTTGAAAATGGAGCGTGATCTACTACAGCCAAAATCGGGAAGATTCAATGCAACATGTCCTACTATCATTGGATGAGCGCTGAAAACTAATTCAACGCATATCAGCTAGCAGTGTCGCCCGCTGCAACGGAAGAAGCACGTGTTCGCGAAACAGCGGAACAATTAACGTGGTTCAACGTTGTTAGCCTGAGCGTTGACGGAACACCTAGACGCAACGACGCACTGACGAAACGTGGAAGAAACGCCCGAGCGCTCATATTTCAGCCCAAAACGACGACGTTTAACCTCTAGTTTGTCTTCTTTCTTACGACGAACAACCATGATGACTGGCCAAAACTTTTGATTTTTTAAAAGTGGAACTCGACCGATACTCAACAAAAATGGCTAATTTGAAAGTCGAAATGATCACTCTAACACGATGATCATTTCACCTACAACCCTAGGCTTCATCATCACCTACGTCGAACAATTGAATGAAGAATAGACAAAACACCATTAATAGGTTTTGATTGAAATTCGATGCACTTGGTCGATTAAACGACCTTCTGAAGCTATAAATAGCTTCCTCTAGGCAAACTTAAGGTAATGATCATAATTCTAAGTCCCTAATCAATCTTAAACGAAATCCGCCACTAAAAAATTTAGCTTTTCTTGAAAATTTTGAGTCTTTGTGTAAGGCTGTAAAGCTCGAATCTAGGCATTCATAAAACTTCCAATCATACTGTAATCCAATTTACAAGTTCAAAATGTAATTTTTACATTTCAGTTCGACTAGTCTTACACAAAGATAATTTATAAGTTTTCTGTCAAAACTAAAGTGGATCAATCAATCTAAATCGAAAATACCCAAATTTATTTTGAAAATTGGGTTTATGTATAACTCATAAAACAACGACACAAAAACATTCCCAACACGTTTCTAGAGATGTTAAGAGTATATCTAGACCAATTGCAAGCAATCCCGGTCATGTTTGATCAAAAACAATTTATTTTATAAAATATAAATTTTATTTCTTAAATTAGTCAAAATGAACAACCAGTGTTCATGTTTTTAAACCTTACAAAACAAAAATACGTTTTTTCACTTCATAACTGTTTGATTTGAATGGAACATCATCCCAATCGAATGATGCATCGGGATGATGTTGTGAATGATCATTGAGACTAGACAAAACTCTCCATGCCTTTGGATCGAAGAATTAGGGCTCTAGTCGAATTCATCAAACTCGTAGTTTGATGTTCTTGACGACGAACCGAGGGCTTGACCTAAGTTCAATTTTCGACCGAGAAAATCGAACCCTCCTCTACACCCGACCGAGAAAAATCTAGCTTGGGCTTGATTTTGACCAAAGAATTCTAGCCACGACCGAACTCTCCTCGCACCCGACCGAGAAATCTCGCACCCAACCAAGGACTCTTAGCCTAGGACTGAGAGCTCATTGCACCCTGACCGAGGAATTTCGCACCCGACCAAGGATTCCTAGCCTAAGACTTATAGCTCTCGACTAAGGAATCTCGCACCCGACTAAAGATTCCTAGTCCAAGATTGAGAGCTCCCCGCACCTCGATCGAGGACTCTCCACACCCGACCAAGGATCCTTAGACAAAGACCAAAAGTCTTTGCACCTCGACCAAGGGTTTCCCACACTCGATTGAGAGGTCTCAGACCATGACCGAGGGTTTTAACCCGAGACCGAGGGGCCGGTCCCCTAGACCGAAGGGGCCGATCCTAAAGTCTATTTGGTTCAAATTTTGAATTTCATTTTTTTTTAAATTGAATCCCCAATATTTTGTAAAAATAAAAAAATATATGTATAAAACAATTTTAAAATACTTTTTAGAATATTTTCATAAAATATTTTGATAAAGGGTTTGTTTGGAATTTATTTTTATATCATAATACCTTAAACTGATATTTTTCAGGTACTCTCCTCAACAATGATCGACATCAATCGCAAGTACTAACATTTAAATATTATTCTATAATTTTAAATGCAAGAAAAACGTATGCATATCTATAACATTAAGTATAATTTTGGTTAAATAAAACGTAATAAAACTAATTTTTCAAATGCCAAAATTTTATATACTAGAGACCGTTCTTTAATAGGTACATATGATATAGTACAAAAACTCTTTTCCGAATATCACCAACATCAAATTCAAAAGAATTTATGATCAAATATACGTTTGTATTTGTATGTATACGTATACAAAATATTTTATTAATTTTAAAATAGAAAATAATTAGCAACTCTTTTATCAAATAAATAATTTTTTTAATTAATAATTTTTAGTTAATTTAAAATACAGATTTCGTTTAATCAAACAATAATTTGATTGTTCTAAATCTAAAAATTTATTTAAATTTGATTAAAAATTAATTATTATTATTATTATAACTGATTTTAAAATGTCGGAACATATTTCTATGATTTTTTAAAAATAATGTTTTATTATAAAAGATTTTCGACACACAAACTTTAAAATTTATCGAATCTCGAATTTTTTTTGAGATAAAAGATTTTCGGGGTTATAGTTATAATCAATTAAAAATTATCTTGATATATGCTAAATATAGTAAATAGTAAAATGTTAATTTATTGTTCATTTTTTATTTATAAATATTGTCCATTGATTTCATTCACATAAAATGAAAATTTGAAGATTAATATTTTATATAATTTTAACATAATTATGACCTCGCTACAAAAATTCAATCCTTATCAATTTTTTTTTAAATAAGATAATTAAGTGAGACAACATCATTTATTTGTATTTTTTTTTTGTAAAAGTTAACTTATGTGTTACAAGATTTATTTATTTATTTTGTCATAATCAAAATCATTTATTTTTTTTGTTAAGAAAATTTGATTAAAAAAAACACTTTATAGCCTGATTTAAAATTTTATCAAAATTACATTTTTTTCATGTAATTTTTAATTAAAAATAATTAATCTAGTTTAATTACATAGTTTATATCATTTTATTTAATTTTTATTTTGATAATTTTAGAAATTATTATGGTTGTAAAGAAATATTAATTTTCAAATAATTTTATTATATAATATCCTAAAAAAGTAAGATAAATACGTTGAATAACAATGATTTCAACCAATATTGGAATTAATACGGAAATTTTGTAAAAAGTTTGCAAGTTTGAGACTTGAGATATATTTAAAAAATTATAATACTGAGAGGTTTAGGAAGACTTTTGGTTATATATATAACAAAATTTAAATCAAAATCAATGTTGGATAGTTAATATATTTTTATATAGTTCGATCTAAAATTTTATCATAAATTTATTTTTTTTCATCTACTTTTTACTTAGAAAGGTTTCATTTAATTAAATTAAATCTTTCATATTAAATAAAAGTAAAATAAATCTAATTTTTTCATACTAAATAAAACTTAAATTACTCTTTACTTTTTACTTTTTACATTTTATCATTTATAAAAGTAATTGTGACAATAATAATAAAATAAAATAAAAGTATATTACACATCTCTATACTAATAAAGAGGATAACTAATCAACTAAGTTATGCTAATTTTATTAATTTTATATGAATCTATTATACATCTCTATATTATTTTTAAAAGAAATAAAATTTCAAAGCACACCTTAAATATCCTCTCAAGAGCCTGCACACAATCAATTGAAAATTCCAAAACTTGTGGTAATTCATTACATGACCCACTTAATATTTAAAACATTTAAAAAGAGCTAGGCTCCAAATCTAACTTACAAAGTGTGAAACAGATTCTTAACACATGGGAACAAATTTACGCATGAAGTTGTATAAATGTTCAATTAACTTATTAAATAACAAAATTCTATAGTATAAATATTTGTTAAAAAATGTTAAATTTATTTTAAAAAATTACAGAAATCTCAAAAGGAGTTAAAATTTTGCTTAAGACATGAGATAAAGAAAAGTTATCATTTTCATTTCCCCTACATTTCGTCTCTCCCACTTGTAGCCTCCTCCCCAATCGAAGTCTTCCCAACCAAATTCTAAATCATCATTGTTGTAGGCAAAAGTCTCGCCAACCGAACCATAAACCATTCGTTACTGTGGCTGAAGCCTCTCCCAGTTGAACCCTAAATCGCACACATATTCAATTTAAAAGGAAATGTCCCAAATCCGATTTTTTTGATCAATTGTAACCCCTTTCCAAACTGTACAAGCTTCTTCCAAAGCATACGACTTTCTAGATGTAGATGAATTGTTGAATTGTTCTGCTCAAATTATTACGGCATGTCCTAAATAAACTTATTTGATTTGTTTTAGTTAAAGTGACAAAAAATCTGTATAAAATATAGTTAAGTTTATATAGATAGAATGAGTTTTGGGACCGTTGTTAAAAATTACGGGGTATCACTAGATAAAAAATATTAAATAAGGTTTAATAATTTAAAAGTTAACAGTGCAAATGAAAAATTATTAAGGATATTACAATTATTAAGGGTATATGAAAAATTATTAATAATATCCCCAATATTATTAAGGATATTGTATCAAGTTTTTACTATAAAAGTTAACATTGCAGATGAAAAATTAAAATTTCAAACCTAAATTAATATGACCTAAAATAGAAGGATATTTCCTTGTGCTCTTTATTAAAATAATTTACAGCCATCCATATTCAAGTTGATTGGTTTACACAATTCGATGCTACTTAGGGATTTTCTAAGCAATTACAATTTTACTTAACCTAAATTTCAAAAAATAATAAAATTAATTAGAAAACACAACAAAATTAAATAAATTCAACCATGTTAGAACTCAAAATTTCAAAATAACTCCAAAGCAAACAATGTGCAATTTTCTTGTACAACATCAATTACTCTTATGATACGCCATGAAATTATACGCCATGAAATTAGAATTAGAAGGTTCAATTTTAATTCATAAGTTTGGTAGAACATTTAAAATTAAAAATTGTAATTATAATTAACTCATTAAGGTAGTACAGTAGTAAGAGTCGGCTTAAGAGACTAATATATCACGGGTTCGATTATATCTAAAAATATTTTGAGTTGAAGCGTCGGGTTATAGTTGTGGGGTGTCATGCTAGTTTCTTTTAATTCAAAAAATAAATAAATAAAATTAGAATTGGAATTAAAATTTTAATGAAATTTAAATTAGTATTTTTATAATTCTCAATTTTATTCTTTTTAGGAATTTTAGTTTCAAATTTTATTTTTCTATATTTTTTAAACAAAAATATATTATTATTTTATCATTTACAGCACATTTAACGTATTAAATCGATAATTTTTTTTTGAGGAACTAATGTTTTTTTTAAAAAAAATTTAATAAGTTATATTTCAAACTAATATATGTTTTTTAATTTTGAAAGTTAAATATCGAACCAATTTTTTGTTTTTTTAGCTTAGAAAATTAACCTGCCAAACCAATACTTTTATTTATTTAGTAAATTAACCTGTCGAACCGATATTATTTTTTCTTCATTAGAATCGACTTCTACACAAAAAATTCTTGATACTTAAGTTATCCTAATAGGTTGTATTAAAAATATTTTAATAATATAAATAATATATATACAAATTATTTACATTTATATTTTTTTAAACATATAAATTACAATTCTACACATTTTCAAAACACAAGAATTTGAATTGAATTTATTTGGTTGGTGTGTATTTGTCAAATTGTTGACTTTGATTGATATTTGTATAATTTATTATTTCTTTGTTTCTAACACTAATAAAGATTAATAATAAATTTGTAAAAGTTGTAGATTTATTTTTTAATAATTAATATAAATTTTTAATATATAATATTTTTAAGATAACATTTAACTTAGAAAAATATTCTCTTACGATATAAATAGGGAATCACAACAAGATTACCTGAAATTCAAGATTTTATAAGAGCATGTCTGACATACACTCTGTCCTAGTAATAGATAAAATTACAAAAAATCAATATTGGTTTATGTTAAAATATATTATACGATATATGTGCTTAAACAATATTTTATAATATAATATTAATATATAATTAAAAAAATATTTAATTTGATTAACTGATATATTTTATTATTTATTATCCAATAAAAGATTGACAATTAGTATGTATTATGTGATTGAGTAATAATAATCTTATCAATTCATAAGTTTTTTTCTTGCTTCTCCTTTTTTTTTTATTTATTAAGTCATAAGCATTTTCATTATCTTCTTTGGTACTATAACCATAAAAGACAAAATTCTCCTCTTCTAGCATAACATTTTTATCTCCTCCTCTAGTTTAGCGATAACAAAAAACGGATATTCTTAGCCTCTTTGTGAGGTTTTAGGTTCGAATCCGTTAGACGACAAATTTTGTGTCCGATTAAATTGTGAAGTATGTTTGCGAGTTATGTGTGCTTAAACCCCTTGAGACCACATTTTTCGTTCTAAAAAATATGATAGGAGACAAAATTCATTTATTTTATTTAATAATGTTATTTTAGTTTTTTTTGTATAAAAGTTTAAGTGGGATAAATTCTCACTAATCTAACCTTATTTTTTACCCATTAAAGACAACTATTTTTTTTTTAACATATGAGGATTAAATGACCCCACAACTATGACACTCATTTTAATTTAAAGCGTTATAAATGAAAATCGAACATGTGACATTTGGTCTTTTGGGAACCATTTTTACCCGATAAAATTATATATCAATAGAACTAAAGATGAAACCTTATTAACAAAAAAAAAAAATAATAATAAAAAAAAGCAAGCTTAAACAAGAAACAAAACCAAAAATATTAAACCTCGAAAGCATAAAACAAACAAGACATGAAAAATTGAGAGAATAAAATGATTATTAGTATTAAAACTATACGACAAATCCTGACAAGTCCTTGAATTTGATGAGAAATGTTAAGAGATTACAATTAATATGTTTACATATAAATCCTATAATAAATAGTGTTTCAATTCATATGTTTTCCTGTATTTGTAATACATAATATTTTTGTTGCTTGTCTATGTTAGACAAGGCCACAACCACTAGCGGAATTTCTTTTATTTTATTCAATAATTTTATTTTAGTTTCACATTATTCTATATATATATTTTTTAATCTTTCCTAGAAATTTGTGATTTCTTAACATATCCATAGTAACTACAAAAATATTCTTACTGAATCCAACATTACAGAATTGTTGACCACCCAATTATAGAATTGAATAGAGAAGTTGGACTTTGGAAAAAGATATGCTCTATTATTCATATATGATGCACGTGACAGTCTCCATCACCTAATAATGGGTATCAATTATTTTATCTAAGAGTTTGGGAAATTATTTTGTGTTTTTTTGATATTTTGTTACATGGTTATTGAACTTCTTGTTAATATTAATCAATTTATGGCTTTTACACTTTTTTTTTATTTCTTTCTATATTATCATATAATGAAATGATCAACAATTACATATTTAAATCTAATAATATTTAAATTTGGACCGAATTGTCAAATGAGATTCATTATTTAGGTTAATTGGAATTTTAGACATCTTCTTTCAAACTTCACTATTTGAGACTCTTTATTGTTAAAATATACAATATGAGATTATGTCTTAATGATTTCAAACTTAGTTAACTTATTATATACCCGACATTTATAAACAAATAAAAAAAAAAATTATGTTACTAATTTAATTATTGAATTTCAATTGAGATATTTTACTTGATTATCTGAAATTTGGTGATCAAAATCTAATTAAATTATGACATGAATCTTTTATTTATTTATTTATATATAAATGTCACGTAGATAATAAGTTAACTGTGTTTAAAATCGTTAAGATATAATCTCATTTTGTATAACTTTAATAAGGAGCTCCAAATTCTAAAATTTGAAAGAAAATGTTAGAAATCTCGATTGACCTGTAATAAGGATCTGACCTTTTCAATGATCATCCTATCCTTCCAATGTTCAATGGAAAATGTGTGATGTGTTCAGCATGTTGGCTAGCATTATAAAAGACAACAATTGCACTCAATTGGGGACCACAGAAAATGACTTATTGAAAATTTTAAAAGACAAGATTCAATCCAAGATGATTGGCTGAAAACAAGGTCTCCTCAACCAAATAAGGAAGAATATACTCATTAAATCATTGGTTCAAGCATTCTTGATGCATCTTATGTCAGTATTTAAGCTACAATAGCTTTCTTAGACTCCCTCCAAACCCAAGTTAACTCATTTTGGTGACAAACAAATTGAAAACTCATTGGATGATAAAACATAAACTTTGTTGAAAAAGAAAATCGGATGTTGGAATGGTTTAAAAACCTCTGGTTTTGGAAACAAGCCCTCTTAGCAAAACAGGCTTCAAACCCGATTGAATTTTAGCGTCGTGTACTCAAAAGTAATTACTTTCCGAGCTATCTATATATCTCATCATCATGGTGCATGAAAATGATTGTCAATCCAAATAGCCACACCTAGTCATGCACATGGAGAATGGATAAACTCACTTGATACATTTGATGTTAATCTAACCAAGCCTATTATTTTCATTCCTATTAGTATTAGACAAACTACATATAAAATTATTTGAGAGACTATACACTAAGGGATGTTCTCATTAACTCTTATAATATTCGGTTAATGGAAGAGATGGATAGAAGACAACAACTTAATATTAATGTTGACAAAAAAAAACCCATGAAAATACATTTGGAAGCTCCATGACCCCTATAAATCAAAACAATTAATTGGGCATGTAATAATTGCCTCCTAACTGCTGAGAATTGTAGAAAACAGAGAATTATCCTCCATGTCTAATTGTAGGATTTGTAATTCTTGCGAGGAAGCAACGAAACATTTGATGTTATTATGTGAAAATATTTGTGTGGTCAGAAACATGTCGGAACTTGTTGACAACAAATTCTTCTTGATCAATCGTTTTGTCGCTTGACTTCTGAAATAATTTGAGGAGAATAAAATTCAATAAAGTTTGATTTAATTACTATTACGTAATTAAATAGTCTGAAGGAGTGAAATTAGAATTATCATTGGAATTCAAATTTCAATTCGAGTAGAATGGTAGAATTGACATTGAACCGTTCTTATAGTTAAAAAATTATACAATTATAATTTAATTTCAATTCTTATGTTTCAAAAAATATATATAATAAAAATAATTTGAATATATATTATCTATATTATTAAGATATTTGTTTGACACAACCTATTAGAATAACTCAAGTGTTAAGATGTTTTTTCGAGGGTTCGATTCGACATGTTAACTTACTAAATTCAAAGAAAAATATATCAGTTCGGCAGATTAAATTCCTAAATTATAAAAAATAAAATATCGGGTTCGGCATGTTAACTCCCCAAATTAAAAATTATCAATTCGAAATATTAACTTACTAAATAAAAAAAATATTTGTTCGACATTTTAATTTCTTAAATTAAAAACAAATATTATCGGTTCAACATATTTACCACGTTGTAAATGATAAAATAATTATATATTTTTGATTGAAAAACATAAAAATAAATAAAATTTGAAATTTTAGTTTCAAGCTTAAAAAAAAGTGCAATTGAGAATAATAAAATTGCAAAAAAATTGCAATTGAGAATAATAAAATTGCATTGCTTTGAATTTCATTAAAATACTAATTTTATTTTCAATTTTTAAATGATTTACCAGATTTAAGAATTAGAATTTTACACTCTAACTCCAATTCCAATTTCAATTCCAATTTCATATTTACCCAACCCATTAATAAATTTTTTAAATGTTTTGAGATTTTCTCAATTGAAGGAAAAGCTAACCATAGATGGCTATCACATGACCCAAGCTCAATGAAGATCAATGTGGATGCTGCACTTTTTTATGGATTAAAAGAAGTTAAAACCGAAATGATTGTACAAAATCATAAAGGATTGATAATGAAGGCGACAACTCAAAGATTTTCGAGTCGGTTGACAACAACAACGGAGGCATAAACTTTACACGCAATCCTAATGTGGCACAAAACCATTATCTCCAACTAACATCTTTGAGTTTGTCACCAAAAGCATTATAAATGATATATTTCCTGATTAATTGGTCATCAAAGACCATATTTTAAAATATTAGTATTTTCCGTGAAAAACAACCCTATTTAAAATTTGAGACAATCAACCAATCAACCTGCTTATTGGTAGAGTGCTCATTCTACATGTTTGAAATTTAATTTTTTCCAACTCAGACAAATCTTTTCTATGTACAACTTATTTTAAAATTACATGTAGAAGAAAAATATCACAAGAAATAGAAAAGAATAAAAAGACAACAAAAAAACTTGTGCAAAAAGAATAAGGATATGGAGAGCAACGCTGAGGACAACGAATTTCCAGCGACTCTCTATCTGGCAACCACGTGGAAAAAATAAGCAACAGTGAGAAAACAAATTTATCATGTAAAAAGTTAGAGAGAAAAACTATGTTCAGGAACATAAGTCATTTTGGGAGCATTCTGTTATCCTAAACATAAGTCATTTTGGAAGCATTCTGTCCCGAACATGGACATATTCGGGACTTTCTCTCTTTAACTTTTTATATTATAATTTTTTTTTACCGTGTATTATTTTTTTTTACCTGGTTGCCAAGTGGAGGGTCACTGTGGAGTCGTTGTCCCAACGTCGCTCTCTCTATTATTACTCGAGACAATCGACTAATAACCTGCTTATTGGTGGGTGCTCATCCTACCTATTTTGAAATTTATTTTTTTCCAATTCAGACCAATCTTTTCTATGTAAAACTTAATTTTAAATTTACATGTAAGAAGAAAAATATCACAAGAATTAGAAAAAGAATAAAAAAAAATAAGACAATAAAACTCTTGCAAAAAAACAGAATTTCAGCACTTCCCTCCCTCTCTATATGTCCATACACTTCGCGCTTCAAAAGTGCGGGAGAATTAGGGTTTCTGATTTTTTGTGTCAATCAAAAGAAAACAGATCAGGGCAAATCTTACCAAATTCTTTGAAATTCTTAATCATATCGTTCCCTCTTCCTTCATCGTCAATTAGAAATCATTGTCCGATCTGAATCAGCTCATATGAGCACGGATCAGCTGTCCAGATAATTCATTTTTCTTGTAATGATCACGTTAGATTCGCTCAACTCTCCATTCTCCACGTCTTTAACTCACTTGACGTCTTCACTTTTAGCATTTAGACTCGTATAGACACATATCTGATTTGCGGTACAGTAAGTCATGGATGTTGATGGGAACAAAGAAATATTCCAACGATTTAGACCGTCAGGCGACAATAGAAATCACAAGGTTTGCTATCATTGGCGGGCGGGTAAATGCAATAGGTTCTCATGTCCTTTTTTGCACAGAGAGTTGTCCGCACCTTATTCAAACTACAATGATGGTATTTCATTGGTTAAACGATCACAAGGGTTTTCCGATGATCATAATTCTATCCGCCGGAGTCCCAATTTCAATGGGACATCTACATGGGGACGAGTGTATAGTGGTGGGGGTGGCAGTCGTGTTGTGACGAAGACAGAAAAGTTGTGTAACTTCTGGAGTCAGGGAAGTTGTTCTTTTAGAGATAAGTGTAGATATTTGCATTCATGGTGTACTGGCGACTTTTCATTGTTAACACAGCTTGAAGGACACCAGAAGGTGTAGCTATTGAGCTAAATTTGATTGTTTTGATTTAAATCAATGGTTTATAATTATGCCAATTACTGGTCTTGCTATTGGTTAGGTTGTTACGGGAATAACTATGCCATCTGGTTCGGATAAGCTTTATACTGCAAGTAAGGATGAGACTATCAGACTTTGGGATTGCCAATCTGGTCAAGTAAGTTTCCATCACCGTTTATGATGCGTATTTTGGGTGTAAAATTTCATGTGTGGGGAAGAAGCCTTGAGAACTATTTTTTTTGATAATTGAATATTCTACAGTTCTATCTCGTCTTACTTGGTTATAGAAAATGACTTTTGGTTGAATTGAATATAGATTGATTGATCCTTGCTTTGAAGTATGGAGAAAAAATCTGCTATGAGAAAGAAAAATCTGGAAAAATGTTCTGAAAACCTTACTTGGGAAGATGTTGCTCTTAATAATCTGTGGCTTCAGAAGTAACAAAACATGATGAAGTAAGAAACTTATATTGTTTTTGCCCTTTCAGTGTGCTGGAGTCATCAATTTAGGGGGCGAAATTGGCTGTATGTTAAATGAAGGTCCTTGGATATTTGTTGGTTTGCCACATATGGTCAAGGTAAGATTAAATTAGTGCTTTTATATTTCTTGACCTTCTAAATCATCTCGTTTTTTTTGCTTGTCATTGCTTTACTATAGGCATCGAACACCCAAACAAATGCTATGCTGACTCTTGGTGGACCTGTTGGACAAGTCTACTCATTAGTTGTGGGGAATGATATGCTCTTTTCTGGCACACAGGTCAATTTCTTATTCTTTCAATTTTGTTCTACACCTTTTCTCGAAGGGGTTACAGTCGGATATATAAATTTGCTTTTCCTAGTATGTGAATTCGGCCTACATATAATTGATACATTTCGAATTTGTTGGTTAGCTTCCTTAACTCATTTTGGAACCTAGCTTATTTTTTTAAATGTTAAAGTTTGTATTAATAAAGTTGTTGCAAACACGACTTCTAATAATACAAACAATTTCCAAACAAAGTCTTGAACATGAGGTCTAAATGTTATTTATTAAACAACTTAAAGATCAAGCCATGTTGAATTGGTACAATTCCTTTGATCTTGTTTGATCTTGGTTATTTGAGATTATTTCCAAATGTTCCACTATCCAATAAACAATATACTCATTGATCACATCATTCAAATCATCAACTAAAATACTAAAATGCCATGTATGGTTTTCTTTTGAAAATATTAATTCATTATATATTTATACTCCTAATGTTTACTCAAATAACCCCAAATAACCTTATTTTTCATAACCTACATCAAACGAAGTTATTTGAAAATAACCCCATATCAAACAAGGCCTGGTGTTTTTATATGATTTTTTGTTTATATTTTTTCTTTGTTCATTTATCTTTTGACATTAAAATTCTCAGAAGAAGCTACGATTTGCAGGATGGGACTATTTTAGCATGGAAATTTAATGCTGCTGCAAATAATTTTGAACCTGCAGCATCACTTAAGGGTCACAATCATGCTGTTGTGACGTTAATTGTTGGAGCTAACAGACTATACTCTGGTTCGATGGATCATTCAATTAGAGTTAGTTAATTTCTGTGGATGATCATCTTGATTTACTTGTATACAAAGCATAGTGCTGTTTTGATTGTCTTTACTGTCAATGTTTTCAGGTGTGGAGTCTCGATAATTTGCAGTGTTTGCAGACGCTAGCAGATCATAAATCAGTTGTAATGTCTATTCTTTGCTGGGAACAATTCCTCCTATCATGTTCGTTGGATAAAACAATTAAGGTTGTTCTTTTTCTTCATGCTAATGGTAGAGCTTCACCCCAGCCTTTTTTTTACTTTCAGATGATGATCTTGTTCAGAAAATGAGAAATTTTATCCACATCTCATTAGTTTACGTCCTGTATATATAGGTCTGGGCTGCAACTGGAAGTGGAAATCTGGAGGTCACTTATACACACAATGAAGAACATGTATGTTCTTGCTACTATTCTTTTCATTTACATAAGCTTAAAAATTAAAATCAATTGTGTCTTTTCCTTCTAGTATGTATTAATCCAATCTTTGCCTTGTTTTCTGTGGGTTATTTCCAAATAATCCACTATCAAATCAACCATCACTTCTTCAGTCACATATTCAAATAGTCAACTAAAATACCCAAAACTCTAAAATATACTTCTATATTTCACCATCATTAAAGGTAAAAGATAATTGGTCATTTAACCTAAAAATATGGATTGTTTGAAAGAAACATCAAAAGACATTATTTGAAAATTCGTTGATTATTCAAATAATCCAAGATCAAACAAGCCCCTGATATTTGTTTCGCTCCTGCAAAATGTAACAGATTGGCATTTGGGTTAAAAAAATAAAATTCAAAAAACAAGTGGAAAAGATAAAAATAAAGTGAAAGAAAAAATTGAACATAAAAGTTAGACTTTCTTTTAAAGATTTGGTTGTTTAGGCATTTTCTAGGAAACCAATATTTTGTATTTGTAGTTGTGGATTCTTAAGAGAAAGTTTGTTTGTTGTATTGAACAATTAATCTTATGATTTTAGAGCATGACTTGAGGTGTTAATAAGTGTGTTTTTTCTTTTATCTTCTTCACAAAAGTGACCTCTTGTCTTACAAACACAATTCAAAGAGAAGGAAATGGGGAAAGAGAGAAAATGAGAAAAGGGAAAAGCCTCAACTTGCAGGAGGGTTAGAGGTTATAATTTACAGAATTTTGAGTAGGTAAAAAATGTGTTAAAGTTATTGTGAGAGTCATACCCTTAAAATATATGAATTACAATGTAATATATCTATAGAATTATGGGATATTTTAGGTAGAGATCTAGAGATCCTATTTTAGAATCAAGGATATATGAGGATAGTTATCTATTAATTTATATACAATTATTATATACTTATTCTTTTACATCCAAATATGAGGTAAAGCGTATTTACTTAATTACAGGCTAGAATAACACCTCATTACTCCTCAAGCTGGTTGTACATGCCCAGCTTGCAAATTAGGTATTTGAATCTCGTTCGTATAAGATCCTTAGCGATGGTGTATGCATCATGATTAGTTGTTGGAATGTAAGAAACCAAGATTTTTTGCCTCCAATCTTCTCCAATATAAAGTGTTTTTCTATCTCTACATGTATAGTTCTGTCAGAACTGGGTTCTTAACCATGCAGATAATGAACCAGAGTTTGGAGATTCTTCGAATCCTTTTAACTAGAGTCCTTTACATATGCCAAGTGCTAAGGCTTTGAGTTATGCTTCTACACTACTTCGAGACACCTCTATTTTTTCCTTTCTTCTTGAAGTTACTAGACTTCTCCAAACATATGAACAGTATATCAATGTAGATTTCACTTCTTCTATCATTACTTTTCTTTAAGAATAGGCCTTTTCCTGGAGTGAAAGATATATTTCAAGATTTTGTATACTGCATCTATGTGTTATTCGGTAGGACTATGCATGAATTTAATCACAGTACTTATTACAAAACAAATATTAGGTCTAGTGTGTGACGAGTAGATTAGTTGACAGACAAGTAACTGGTAGACTTGCCTTTGTCCGCTAGAGTACTTTTAAGGTCAACTCCCATTTTTTTGTTAGGATCAAGTGAGTGTGAGTTAGTTTCAACCCAACATTCTAGTTTCTTTTTTATAGGTCCAGGGTATACCTCATTTTAGTGACAACGAATCCTTCTTTGGTCCTTGCAACTTTCATAACTAGGAAGTATTTTAAACTTCAAATATTTTTGAGTTCAAACTCTTGGCCAATTGGTTTTTCAAGCTTCATCCTCTGAAATGTATTCACATTTCTTCTCTCAATCTACCAATGAGTCATCCTCAAATCCTATCACAAGATACAAGTTCAATGAGACAAACTACCTACAATGTAGATGACCACACTGTTATATCATTCTTGAGCAACCTATGACCACCAAGATAGGAGATTACGAAACGAAGGACTATATCCAGCACATATGAAACCCTAACTTATGAAGGGTTGAGATGAAAACATAAAGGATAAATCGAATGGTTAAGATTTGACCAAGCAAATTCATTTAAGAGCACATGACCTGCTCATCGAAGGATTCTAGGATTAAAGGTCTTAGGAACAGTTTGATTATAGATCTTATTAATAGTATACTTTTTAATCAATTACAATTAGCCTATAAATACAGGAAGACCATTGTAATTCAAGATAAGTTTTTTAATAATAATGTTTAGCAAATTCTTAGCCTTTCTATCCAATAAATTCTATCTCAATCTTCCCTTTCTGATGAAGTATCTCAATTCCCCCCTTACACTCACAATAAACCCAATTAAGGGTTTGCATCAACTTCTAACTATATGAACTGCTAAAGAAATATGGTATGCTTTCAAAGAAGCTCATTTCAAATCTGATAACACAACACAAGTGTTCTAGATTGCAATATCTGTCACTCAATTATAATATAGGCTTATTCGTTAACATGATCACTAAACAATAAATGAAAAATATAATCATACCAAAATATCTCGAACCCCATGGCTGTGGGGTGTCATGCTAGTTTTCCTTCATTCACAAAAAAAAAAAGATTCATCTGAAGCGCTTTGAGCTTAAGTGGGGGCCATGGCTGTGTGGCGTGTCATGCTAGTTCTCCTTTAATTCTCACAAAAAAAAAAGTTGAATGCTAGTTCTCCTTTAATTCTCACAAAAAAAAAAGTTGACTCCTGAGAAATTGACCAATGAAGCAATTTGTCGATCGCCACATTTTCTAATTTGAACTTTAATATCTTTATTGGTCTCCTTCCTTGTTTTGTTAACATTTTTGATTTTTCAGTTTGGACTTCGATTTGTTTTTAGTTTTTTAAATCATTTTAATAGCCTTTTTTAGGCGTAAACGACTCATTTTCTTGGTTGCAAAGCTGCATAATGTGCGAGAATGTTTTGCTATATTTAGGTTGTGTTACACCAATTTGATTGGTTTCAGTTTGGGTCTCTTGCATTATCAGCTTCCTAAGCTTAGTAGACTTGACACTTTTTTATTTTCTTTTTAAACAATGACTTATATGACTGAGAATGTATTCCTAACCTCTTATGTTGTAAGAGGTAACTTTTCTTATGGAGCGGATGCGGGGCATGCAAATACACCATTCTCGCCTTATCCCGATCAACTACGGGAAAAATTGTCCCACACAAGACAATTCAGATCCATACCATCGGGACAAATTAAATTGTCAAGCTTACATGTAACTACACATTGCAAGTTCACGCAATGAGGAAAGCCTAGTGACCTAAGTAGCACTGATACTTAGAATATTTTTTTGAGTATTCGAGACAGATACGATACGGAAAAACAGGTATTGGATACGGTAAAATATGTAACTTTGACTTCTTTGACTTTTTTTAGGGTTGACTAATCCAATACGGCTTGGATACATTTTGGGTAAATTTTTCAAAAATAAAAAATTTAGAATAAAAATGATAAATAAATTTTTTTGAGAAATTATATTAATAAAATAAATTAATTCCTAAACTAATATTTCATTCTCTCTTATTTATAAAAAAAACTCTTCTCACTGCTGTAAATTTTTTCTTACTGCCTTCGTGCTCTCATGCTCAACTGTCATCGCCGCCGCTCGTCTTCTTCTCTTCTCCCTTGGTAACCCGTGCTAAAAAAAAGATCTCTAAGATAAGATTTATAGTTTCTATTTAGCCTAGTGTGCCTGCTGTCTTAGATAAGATTCTTTTGTAGTTTCTTATTTAGCCTAGTGTGCTTGCTGTCTTAAATAAGATTCCTAGTTTATTATTTAATCAATTTTGTTAGTATGTTATAATTTAATGATGAATAACTATATTTTTATTTTTAAATTGTAATGAATATTATAAAAGATGAATATGAATTTCTATCTTTATTTATTTTAATAATAAATTTATATAAATATTATATATATAATGTTTTTAATAGTTTGTTTGTCCTAAACATTTTATATATTTTTAAAATTTTCCATAACGTCTTATCGTAACCCGTATCGGTGCAACATAGCTAGTCACCTATATGTTGCGCATATGGCCTTGTTCTCTTTAGGTTTTTTAAATAACCCAAACAAAATCAAATTTTTAATCAATCACTTCTCAACAATTACATCACTTATTTCATTAACCAAAACACTAAAATACCCTATATTTTAAATTATTATTTATTATTTTATTTATATATATCAATACCCTTTAAGTTTTTTTACCAAAAATAATCATCACCTCTTTAAAATCATCAACAACCATTATTTTTTTCTCACTCTAAGTTAAAAAAAAAAAAACAATTCGAACAAGGTCTATGTGAAATTTTAGGGATAAACCTAAATCCTATTTGTGAGACTCAATTTTAGGGATAAACCTAAATTCTATTTGTGAGACTGATGGTTGCCAGCATAAACTTATGCCTTGTTTATAATAGATTCTAACATATAATGATGCCTTTTCTCCAAATATTGAAAATGATCTCATCTCTTTGAGATGATTGTGTGGGTTGTTTATGGAGTTAGGCTTTTGTTTTTATTTTATTTAAGTATAATGCAACTTTCTAAACAGGGTATACGCTGTTTGGTTCGGTTGATTTGTACACAAAATTGCACAACAAATCGGATTTGGTTTATTGTTTGGTTTGGTTTAGTCGGTTAAATCAAATTTTATTTGTTTGACAAAAAATATTAGTACATCATATAATTATATCTAAATTCTATTTGAAAACAAATATTTTCTATCTATATGGTAGTTTTAATAGTTGAAAACTTAATTATTAAGAGAAATATCTAGGTATATAGGTTATAATCAAATTATGTATATTTTAACCATGATCAGTCTGTTTGGTGATTTGACTGCCACTAAACCGATCAACTGAACTGTTGTGTTCGATTTATCGGGTTCATAAACTGTCGGTCATTTGGTTTGGTCGGTTGGGTTTAGGGGGTTCACTCTTTTTGTTTACACTTTAATAAATAACTGTTCTGGGTAGTTTTGTGGCTAGATGCTTGGAGAACAGTTTGCTTACACCTTAATAAATAACTGTTCTGGGTAGTTTTGTGGCTAGATGTTTGGAGAACACTGGATTAAAGTGGAAGTCAGGTTGTTGTATTAGCCTACTCTAGAATTAGTCTAAATGCGCAAAAGTTGGGCTGAACACCCTGAATACAAAAGGAAAGAAATAACTACGACTACCCACAGCTCCTATGAGAGGCGTTTCCAAATAAGCCTATTATTGCTCTTGAAAATGTTACTTTCTTTTACTTAGAATTTTTTTACTTGCATAACTAATTTAGTTATAAATTAATCCAAGTATTTTGTATTTCAGGGTCTGCTGTCGCTTTGTGGCATGCATGACTTGGAAGGCAAACCGGTCCTACTATGCTCTGGCAATGACAACACAACTCGTGCTTATGACTTGCCATCGTGAGTTTTTTCAAGCAATTTGGCTATTCCTATTGTCATTTCTGTGCTTTGGTTGGTTTGTATAGGTCTTCATTCATATTTTAACAATGTCATTATCTTGGTGTAGATTTTCCGAGAGGGGCAAGATATTTGCAAAACAGGAAATTCGATCCATACAAATAGGTCCCGGAGGGTTGTTCTTTACTGGTGATGGATCCGGACTAGTAAAGGTGTGGAATTGGTCGCCTAAAAAATCTGCTAATGCTTGACCGATGAGAAGCCCTTATGTTTTCTTACTTTTACTTTTTGTTTTTCCAGTGTTTTTGGAAGAACCATATATAGTAATTTTTGAGATGAAATAAGTCACAGTAGCATTTAGTTTGTAGAGAGAAAACATTGCATTTCACAAATTTACCCCTCTTGTAATTGTATTCTTTTAAAGCATTAGACTATTTATGAAGTATATAGCAAAAAAAAAAGAGACTATTTGTGAAGTGCTTTTTGTTTCAATGTAATTGGTGACATCTTCAGCTACAAAAGCCCAGGAAACCATTATTTTAGGTCAAACCCTTACTAGGGAAAATGTTGTTTATTGGGTCTGTTGATATTTCTTAAGCCAATAGATTATTGAGGAATTGGGTAATAGAAGGATCTGCTTTAATTTGTGGAGATGAAAACTTTGATGGTTTATGGTTGCCACTCATTGGTGTGATGCTCATGCATTATCCAATTAATTGAAAATTAAGAAAACTATGATTGTATGAAATAGCATTACCCAATTAATTGAAATATAAGTAAACTATTATTTGATGAAATAATTCTTATTTGGGTTTTTTTAGATTTTTTTAATGGACAAAACCTTTCTCTCCTTATTATAATATAATTATTTTCGTTTTTTTAATTAGTTGAACACGTTTATAATTATTTTTAAATAAAGTATTTTTTCAAGATTTACATATTATAATTTATTGGAAGTGATCCGCCTAACTAAAAAAAATGTATAATCTAATAAAAAAGATATCATGAAAAAATTAGAATAAAAATAGATTTGATATTTTTTTTATTTATCAATTTAAACGTATTTGTTTATATTAAATATTTGTTTTTTTAAGATATATGCATTTCAAACTATCCAATGTAGTTTGAATATTTTAAAAATATTTAATACGAGAGAATAGTTAAAAAATAAAAAAAAGTGATAATTGCTATTTTTTTATAAAGGTTAAATTAATTAAAAAAAGTGATAAATTCTATTTTCTTATAAATGTCTTAAATTAATTAAGAAAATGAAAATAATATGTTAAAGTGTTAGTTCTAGGGGTGGGTCGGTACGGTATACCTTAATGTTTTATCCATACCTTACCGAAAATTTCGGTACGTAAAAAATGCATACATTTACATTACCTTGATTTTTCGGTATACCTTGATTTCAATATACCTTAATTTTGGTATACAAAAAATTCATACTTTTACCTTACATTGATTTCGGTATACCTTAATTTCGGTACGATATTGATATTATACATTTAATACCTAAAAAATATATTAAATTAAAAAAATCAATCTTATCGATAAGGTAGAGATTGCATATATTGAATAATAATTCAGTATAATTATATTTTGATATTATTCAAAAAATTATATTTTTATAATTAAATTAATATCAAATCTATTTAATTATTTTTTTATAAGTATTTATATATATATTATATATATTTGAACTTATAAATACTATTTCAGTATTTCGGTATATCTCGATATACCAAAATTTTAAAAATCTCATACCTTTACCGTACCAATAATTTCGGTATCGGTATCGGTATCATACTTTACTTTTTTTCGGTATACCTTAAAAATCGATATTTTCGATATATTGCGGTATGATATTTTTGATATACCTTTAATATCGGTAATTTTTCCTACCCCTAGTTAGTTCGTTTGAAAAAAACCTTAATTAAATGATTAAAATTGTGATATTTTGAGTTTTGACGTAATTCAAAGTTCGAGCCCAACAAATTGATAAACCGACTTAAGTTCGAACCTCAAATATCAATTGGACCATGAATTAATAAGACCTCATTATATATTTATTATTTTATGAAAAGAAATTCAAACCAAGACTTTGACGGTTCACGTAAAATCGTTAGAACCATTGTAAAATCCGATCATAAACTCAAATCGTAAAAATTTACTTATAAATAATATTTAATTATTAAATAATAAATCATTCAAATTATTTTAAATTTAATAATAAAAATCATTCAAAATATTTAATAAATTCCTAACCAACTTTTAATTAACAAATTAAATGATCCACAACTTATCTAATTTTTAATATCAAATTGTCTAAATCATCCCTAACATCAATTTTTTTAATCAACTTATACATTTTTTTATTATAAGTGAAACTATTATTTCAAAATATAAATCAAAACTATTTTAATAAATTAGATTGATCAAATATATTTATATTTTATTTAATATTCAACTAATATATAAAATAAACAAAGAATTTGATTTAAATTAGTAAGAATTTACACTGAAAAAATAAGTATCAGTATAAAATTATACTTATTATTTATATATTTATAATTTAAAAAATATTTTCAATATTTTTAGTAAAAGAAACTTAATATCTTTAATATTTAATTTATCTATATATATAATAAAAATTACAATTTTATATTCAATCAACTATTAAATAAATAAATATCTATATTATTATATTTTACCCTAAACTCCACCTAATTAGACCGTCATAGCCGGCTGCACCGTCCTCTCTTTACCGTTCTTTACTCCCTCAATAAAACTTCCGATCTTCTTTATTATTATTTTATAATTGTTGTTATTTCTATTGTTTGGCGCTAAATCATATATAAGGTTCATTCCTCATAGATTGATACTTTTTCTTAAACACTAATGAACTCTCTTCTTCAGTTGTTCTATTCTCACTTTTATTAATTTCTAACCAATCTTTCTTATTCTGTCTTATATTTCCTCACCTAGTATATATTGGATAATTGGAACATAACATCTGGTATCAGAGTGGACGATGCTCGAAAGTGAAGAAATGGCTCTAGAAATAAGATTTAAAAGTACAGACGACTTATTTCAGCGGTTAACGGAAAGAATGGAGAAATCTGATCAAGTGATGCAAGAAAGGATGGAAAGACTAGACAAGTTACAAAATGTTTCGTTGATAAGTTCAAATCAAAGACCGGAAGAAATGAATATGAAATGCGTGATAATGCTTGAGTTGATGAATTCCAGTAATCGTTTCCCTGAAGGGTCAGGAGTGCATCTTCATCGAATCGTAGACCAAAAGAAGGCGATGACATTCTGCCAAAACCGTCTGAAACTAAACTGGTAACTCCTTTCTCTAAATCAAAGCAAACAAACACTAATGGAGGTGTAACGATCTGCCTTTAGTATAGAAATTAATATCACATTTAATTCTACAGTTATGCAAAATTAAGTTAGTATTTACGTTTCTTGTTTTCAGCATTTTTATAGGCGTAGTTTATTTCTTTTGCTGTAATCTGTTTTATCTTTATCTTTTGACAATTAGAAATCTCTCTTCATCTGTTTATTTCCACACTTCATTGTTCATCATTTTCTTGCATTCCGCACAACAATTGGTATCAGAGCGGGTTAGATCCGATCAGATTATCACTATTTGTTTTCTGGCGAGAGAATGTCTTCAATGAATCTGAAAATCGAAAAATTCACAGGGCGAAACAGTTTTGGTCTATGGAAGATCAAAATGCGAGCCTTGCTTAAACAACAAGGCGTCTGGGCACCATTGTCGAAGGAAAAGGCGAAGATAGTTGCAGGTCCTGCAAAGGAGTCTTCCTCTGGTAAAATCACTGCTGAGCTTGAGGTCTTGGAAGAGAAGGCACACTCAACGATTTTACTCTGTCTGGCTGATGAAGTGATTACTGAGGTATTAGATGAAGATACCGCAATCGGTCTGTGGTCGAAGTTAGAGGCTTTGTACATGACAAAGTCACTAACTAACAAGTTGTTATTGAAGCAACGCCTGTTCAGTCTACGTATGCTTGAAGGTAAGCCTCTTCGTGAACATCTTGATAAGTTAAACACTATATTACTTGAATTGAGAAATATAGATGTTAAGATCGAAGATGAAGATGCTGCATTAATTCTGTTGGTATCTTTACCCAACTCGTTTGAAAATTTTGTTCAATCGTTCATTGTGGGTAAAGACTCTGTAACTCTAAAGGAAGTTCGGTCAGCACTTCATACTAGAGAACTGCGTCATAAGGCGAGCGGTGAAATTGTAGACAATCAAGCATCTGGGTTGATTGCCAACACAGTCAACTACAAAGGGTCTGGAAAGAAGAAGTATCAGAAATACAAAGCTAAGGGCTCTAATGCTAAAGACATCTGCAATTATTGTAAAGAACTTGGTCACTGGAAGAATAATTGTCCTAAGAAAAGGGGCAAATATTCTACGGCTGCGATAGCACATAAAGACAGAGACACCGACTCGGAGGAGGACATTGCCCTTGTAGCTAACGCTTCTCTACAACCTATTGATACGTGGGTGTTGGATTCAGGGTGTTCATATCATATGAGTCCGAACAAAGAATGGTTCGATACCTATGAAGATTATGATGGTGGAAACGTTGTCATGGGAAATGATGCCATATGTAGAACGGTGGGTATTGGGACTATCAAGATTCTGACTAATGATGGTAAGATACGGACCCTAACTGGCGTTCGGCATATTCCTCAACTGAAGAAGAACCTAATATCTTTAGGCATTTTAGATGCTAAAGGTTTTAAGTTTAGTGGTGAAGAAGGAACATTGTGCATCAGTAAAGGTTCAAAAATAATACTGAAAGGTATTAAATAGAATACCTTGTATATACTACAAGGTAAGACGCTGACAGGTTCCGCTGCGGTCGCATTCAAATCTGTGAATCGACACCCTGATGTAACCAAGTTATGGCATATGCGACTTGGACATATGGGGGAGAGGGGGATGCAAATTCTGTTCAAACGAGATCTTCTATCTGGCCACAAGGTTACCAACCTTGAGTTGTGTGAACACTGCATTTTCGGGAAAAAACATCGCCGCAAGTTCAGTAAGGGAGTTCACAAAACTAAGGGCACACTGGATTATATCCACTCTGATTGCTGGGGTCCTGCTCAAGTTGAAGGTATAGGAGGTTATAGCTATTTTGTAACATTCATAGATGATTACTCAAGGATGACCTGGTTGTATCTTCTGAGACATAAGAGCGAGGTATTTAAGACCTTCAAACATTGGAAGGCACTGGTGGAGAATCAAACTGGAAAGAAGGTTAAGAGGTTGCGAACAGATAATGGGCTTGAATTCTGTTCATCTGAGTTTAATGAGTTCTGCAGGGATATGGGGATTGCAAGACATCACACTGTTCGAGGTACACCACAGCAGAATGGTGTAGCAGAAAGGGTGAATCAAACATTGTTAGAGAGAGTTAGAAGCATGCTCTCTAATGCGGGATTGACTAGAAAGTACTGGAGCGAGGCTGTCTTAACAGCTTGCTATCTGATAAATCGTGCACCACACACTGGGATTGATTGCAGAATCCCTTACGAGGTATGGTCTGGTAATGTCGTTGATTATTCTCATTTGAAAGTCTTTGGGTGCACATCTTACTATCATGTTAATGAAGGAAAGTTGGAACCAAGGGCAAAACAGGGTATTTTCATGGGCTATGGAGATGGAGTCAAGGGATATAGAATCTGGTCATCTTCTGAAGGTAGAGTAATCCTCAGCAGGGATGTCACCTTTAATGAGAAGTTTATACTTAACTCCTCTATCAAGCCATCACTTTCTAGAGAAAATAATAATACTGAGAAACAGGTGGAGCTTGAGGTGGCTCCAGTTCAAGGGACAACTGACATGACACACGATACTGATAAGTCATCTGAGGAAGTTTATCAATTTGGAGCACCTGAAAGTCAATCTGACATTGCAACACGACCTAGAAGGAAAATTAAACCTCCTGACAGGTTAATTCATTCAATCGAGGGAAGAAAGATCTCAACTGGTCCTGGAAGTAGGACAATCAGTCCCTCTATAAATGATACTGAAGAAATGGTAAGTTATGCACTTCAGGTAGCTGAAGATGTCATACATAACGAGCCATCTTCTTACAATGAAGCTGTTAATGGTGTTGATTCTGCGCAATAGATTGCTGCCATGTGTGAGGAGATGGAATCACTTCACAAGAATAATACATGGGAGCTGGTTACTTTACCTAAGGGAAGAAGAGTCATTGGGTGTAAATGGATTTTCAAAAGGAAAGATGGAACCTCTAGTGCTGAATGGACCAGATATAAAGCACGATTAGTTGCAAAGGGATTCAGTCAAAAGGAAGGCGTAGACTACAATGAGATATTCTCACCTGTAGTCCGACACACTTCTATCAGGGTACTACTAGCTATAGTAGCACATCAGGATCTGGAACTCGAGCAATTAGACGTGAAGACGGCTTTCTTACATGGTGAGATTGAAGAGGATATACTGGTGAGTCAGCCTGAAGGATTTCTTGTTCCTGGTAAGGAAACACATGTTTGTAGTCTGAAGAAGTCTTTGTATGGACTTAAACAGTCTCCTCGACAGTGGTATAAGCGGTTTGACAATTTCATGATTGAACATGGTTACAATAGGAGTGCATATGATTGTTGTGTCTATCACAACAAAGTCAGTGATGGTTCTTTGATTTATTTACTCCTGTATGTAGACGACATGTTAATCGCAGCCAAGAAGATGTCGGAGATTCAAAAGCTGAAAGACCTTCTTAGTTCTGAGTTTGATATGAAAGATCTAGGTGGAGCACGAAAAATTATGGGCATGGAAATAGTAAGAGATCGAGTTCAAAAGAAGCTATTTCTTTCACAGAAGAGTTATATTTTGAAAATGTTGTCTCGTTTTGGGATGAGTACAGCAAAGGCTCTCAATACTCTTGCAGCTGTTACTGATCATTTGTCTGCATTCGCACCCCAGTCTGAAGCTGAGAAGTTATACATGTCTAATGTACCGTATGCTAGTGCGGTAGGTAGTTTAATGTATGCCATGGTATGCACTAGACCTGATATTGCGTATTCAGTTAGTGTTGTTAGCAGGTTTATGTCTCGACCTGGTAAGGAACACTGGCAAGCGGTAAAACGAATATTTCGCTATCTGAGAGGCACATCCGATGTTGGTCTCATTTATGGGAGTAATAACCAGTGTCTCGTAACTGGTTATTCTGACTCAGATTATGCTGTAGATATCGATGGTAGAAGATCAATGACTGGTTATGTTTACACCCTTGTTGACTCTGTAGTTAGTTGGAAGGCAACATTACAGTCAACGGTGACGTTGTCCACTACCGAGGCTGAGTATATGACGCTAACTGAAGCAGCCAAGGAAGGTATATGGTTGAAAGGATTAATCAGTGACCTTGGTATCCATCATGATCAGGCAATTGTTTTTTGTGATAGCTTAAGTGCTATTTGTTTGGCCAAAGATCAAGTGCATCATGATAGAACCAAACATATTGATGTTCGTTATCATTTTCTTCGTACTGAGAATAGAATCAAAGTGAAGAAGATCAGCACACATCATAATCCTGCTGACATGTTCACGAAACCGGTTCCACTTAACAAATTCACCCATTGTTTGGACCTGCTAAATGTTGACAGTTGGAAGTAGTTTGATCAGGCTCTTCTTGTTGGGTGATACTAAGGCAAGGTGGAGATTTGTAACGATCTGCCTTTAGTATAGGAATTAATATCACATTTAATTCTACAGTTATGCAAAATTAAGTTAGTATTTACGTTTCTTGTTTTCAGCATTTTTATAGGCGTAGTTTATTTCTTTTGCTGTAATCTGTTTTATCTTTATCTTTTGACAATTAGAAATCTCTCTTCATCTGTTTATTTCCACACTTCATTGTTCATCATTTTCTTGCATTCCGCACAACAGGAGGCATGTTGGTAAAGGATCCATGTATTGATTTCACTAAGTTTAATGGAACAAATCCTAGGGGATGGATATGTAAGGCTAATCAATTTTTTAGCAATTTTGAGATGAATGATGCAAATAAGGTAAAATTTGCATCCTATCACATGATCGATAAAGCAAATATTTGGTATACTGAATATAGAATAGATGCGGTGTCGCCAAATTAGGAGGAGTTCACAGATGCAATACTAGCAGAATTTCATGATGCTGGACATCAAGACGTCATAGTGGAGTTTCACCATCTTAAGCAAACATATACATTACATGAATATATTTGCAAGAGCACTTGCGATATCAAAATCAACACCACACACCAAAAATCATTATATTTCTTGCTTCATTAGTGGATTGAGGGAAGAACTGCAAGAGGCATTTTCCTTGCTAGAACCGCGTACGATGGAACATACGATCAAGTTCGCTAAAGCAAAAGATGTTTACATGGAATTATTGAAGAATAATTAGAAAATTGGTCCTAAATCAGCGTTATTGACAACCAGAGAAGTAGTGCCAAAACCACCATGGAATAATGAAATTGTTAGGTATAACTCTAATAGAAGCGTTACGAACAGAAATTTAAATAGCAAAACACTAGAGAAGACGCTATCACTTGAAAAGATACAGGCTAAGAGGGCGAAATGACTTTGTTTTCGATGCGATGAAAAGTACACCAATGATCATATCTGCAAAAAGAGTTATCATTTCCGAATTGAAGGTGTGGATGTGAAAAGTGAGGAATGACTAGCGACCCAAGCTATTTCAGATGAGGAACCAAAAGTGGGAGTTGTTGACTAAATTGGGAAAATATCGATGTATGCTCTAAGTGGTAGTTTGAGCATTACTACCCTAAAAATAGTTGGAAAAGTTAAGAAGAAATCTATGAATATATTAATTGATAACGACAGTTCTCATTCATTCATTGACGAAGGAACTGCAAATTAATTGGGCTGTGACCTAAATGAAACAATACCGTTATCAGTAACTATTGCTGATGGAGGAAAGATTTACAATTGCTTTATATGTCCTAAAATGATACTGAATATTTAAGGTTTTGAGTTCAAAATTAGTATGAGAACGATAAAATTGGGAGATTGTGATATCGTATTGGGAGCTGACTAGATGAAGAAATATGGTCCAATAAGTCTTGATTTCACCAAAAGACTAATGAAAGCAAGGTTAAATGGTAAGAAGATTCTACTTTTTGGTAATGACGAGGAAACATCTTTCAAGCTTATGAATGGATCTACTATCAACAAATCGATGAAGAAAGGTTGGGGTTGTCTTGTTGAACATTTGTTTTTGGTTTCAGCAGAGACTCAAATTAGACGCTTAAGGCTAATTTGTAGTCCATAGGCTCTAACAGTGATCCACTGATAATTGATCCACTATAAGAGTTTGCCGATATATTTGAAACTCCTAGAATGCTACCACTAGTGATGAGTACTAACCATGCCATCAACCTTTTCCCTAGAGCCATGCCACCTAATCAACGTCCTTATAGATATCCATTTATTCAGAAAGACGAGATTGAGTGCTTAATAAAAGAGATGCTGAAATATGGTTTTATAAAGTGTAGCACAAGCTCATTCGCATCGCCGATAATTCTTGTGAAAAAGAAGGACGAATCGTGGAGATTTTCTGTTGATTATAGAAAATTAAACGAAATAACGATCAAGGTCAAATATCCTATTCCAACAGTTGATGAACTATTAGACAAACTACATGGAGCTACAATATTTTCAAAACTGGATATTCGATTAGGATATCACCAAATTAGAGTTCGCAGTGAAGATATTTATAAAACGGCTTTCAGAACACATTCAGGATTGTATAAATTCAATGTTATACCGTTTGGACTATCGAACACACCTGTCACATTTCAAACTCTTATGAACGACATTTTCAGACCTCATCTACGAAGAAAAGTGTTAGTTTTTTTCATGTGAATCACCTCAAAACTATCCTAACCTTGTTAAGGTTAAATCAGTTATATGTGAAACCCTCTAATTTTTCATTTAGATTGCAAAAGCTAGAGTATCTGGGACATTTTGTGAGCGGTCAAGGGGTGGAGGTAGATCCTGAAAAAATAAGGTGCATCAAAGAGTGGCATGTTCCCACCAACATCAAACAGTTACTAGGATTCCTAGGTTTGACTGGATACCATAGGCGATTTGTTAAAGGTTTTGGTCTTATTAGTAAGTCATTACATAACTTACTAAACAAGGGGGATTCCAATGGCGTCTAGAAGCTGAAAAGACATTTGGGCAGCTTAAACAAGCATTGATGACAACTCTAGTTTTTACTCTACCTAATTTTGATATTCATTTAAAAGAAGAAACAGATGCAAGTCATTTTGGAATTGGAGAAGTTTTGATGTAAGAGGGTCAACCAATAGAATTTCTAAGTAAGGCATTATCCAAACCACATTTGAGTTTGTCTATGTATGAAAGGGGAAGCCAATTGTTCAATTTCTCGTGCAATGGAGTCATTCGCCAACTAAGGATACTTCATGGGAGGATTGATCTTTCTCCCGCTCTCAATTTCTTTCCTTTTCTCAACAATTTCCAATTTAGAAGAATCGTTCTAAGAGGACTAGAAGGTCATTAAAGGGTTCAAAATGTGATGATTCATTGGAAGAAAGGACATTCTTAAGGGGGTCGGAATGTGATGACTCACCCCACTAAACAGATAGTGGATGAGATGAACAATTATTTTATAATTGCAGTTATTTCAATTGTGTGGCGCTAAAGAATATATAAGGTTCATTCCTCATAGATCTGGGTAGAGAAATACTTGGTACCTTTCCTTAAACTCTAATGAACTCTCTTCTTCTTCTGTTGTTCTATTCCTACTTTTACTAATTTCTAATCAACCTTTCTCATTCTGTCTTATATTCCCTCACCTAATGCATATTGGATAATTGGGACAAAACAGAAGGTAAGATGGATGTAATACATTATAATAGATTTAAGAGTGGAGAAAAAAAGGTAATATCGACTAATATTAATGATTTTATCAGGTTTGGCAATTTCATCGAGTTAACTCGTTATTTCATTACAATTTTGTTCACACCCGAGTTTCTTCAACTCGTGACTTGATCTCCATCAGTTAACTCGCAAATTCAAACGAGTTCATGAGTTGACTCGCAATTTTGACAGCTTTATTCAAACTTGGTTGTTTTCTTTACCGAATTTGTAAAGAAGACATGTTTAGTTTTCATTTTAAAATATAAAAATACACATACCAAATTTTATCTTAGTTAACATCTAATCAAGATCTAATCACCATTTTTTACATAGTTTAATTAGTGAGGTTATTAGAATTCAATATATTCAGAACACCACTCCTCATTTAAAATTCAATTTAAAAATGCACTTTTCAAATCCATTTGAAAAACTTTAAAATTCTTAAAAGATGCATAAGCTAGGAAGATTCTAATTGCTTCAAGTCTAGCAACATGGGAGAATGACTCCTCAAAGTCAATTCCCTCCTCTTGTCTATAGCCTTGAGCTACCAATCGGGCGTTGTTTCTCACAACCAAACCATTTTCACTAAGCTTGTTTTAAAAAACTCATCTGGTTCCAATAACCGATTGATCATTTAATCTTGGAGTCAGATGCCACACTTTATTTATTTCAAATTGATTCAACTCCTCTTGCATTGCATTGATCCAATCTGGATTAAGCAATGCTTCATTGATCTTCTTTGGCTCAATTTGAGAAATAAAGGTAGAGTTTGCCATTTTATCCAGTAATTGATGTCTAGTCCTAATAGGAGCATTAGAATTACCAATGATTAATTCAGGTGGATGATTTCTGTTCCATTTGAAGCTTGGTCCTAAAGGATTAGATGTTTGGTCAAACGACCCCGCAATGTCCGAACTGTCAGCCGTTTGTTGACTTGTTTGGACGTCTAGATGACTCTAAACCTCATCAACCATCTGATCAGACGAGTGAGTCCTGTTGACCGGAACTTCATCATCACTATCAGATTCAAGACTTATTGCTTCTAATCTGTTAGCAATTTCAATGGATTTGTTAGAATTATTTTCAACAAATTCATCACAATCAACATGATAAGATTCTTCAACAGTTAGTGTTCGATTATTAAACACTCTATAAGCTTTACTAACTGAGGAGTATCCTAGCAAGATTCCAACATCTACTTTAGTATCAAACACAATCAACTAATTTTTCCCATTGTTGCGAATAAAACACTTACACCCGAAAATTCGATAGTATGAAACTTTAAGAATTCTTCCATAAAAAAGTTCATAGGCTGTTTTGCTAAAGAGTTTGTTAATCATTGACGAATTTTGAGTATAGCAAGTTGTGTTTATGGCTTATGCCCATAGCTTCTGAGAAACACCTAAGTCGGCTAGCATAGATCTCGCTGCTTCCTTTAGTGTTATGACTCTCCTCTCAGCAACACCATTTTGCTATGGTGTTCTAGCACTAGACAACTTGTGTTTAATACCAGAATCCTCAAGGTAAGAAGATAAACGTCTGTTGGTGAATTGGGTTCCCTAACCACTTCTAATTTCGATGATACTTAAAGATTTTTCGTTTTGAATTTTTCTAAGAATCCTTATCAAATTTTCAGCGATTTAATCCTTAAAGGTAGAAAAATAACCAAAGTAAATCTTGAAAAATCATCAATTATGACTAGAGTGAATCTCGTTCCTGGCTAGGGACTAGCTTTAGAAAGTATGACATAGCCGTAAAATGCTAGAGGTTGATTAGCCCACTTCCGACTAAGGACTAACTCTGGATTATAATATGGTCCTACAAGACCAGTGGTTTGATTAGTCCCTTATAGGCTGGGGACTAATGCTGAGAATTTTGTCGTAGTCGTATAAGAATAAAGGCCAATTAGTCCACTCCTGAATGGGGACTAACTGTTGGAAATTATGGCATAGACATATACCATTGGAGGTTGATTAGTTCATGAGGACTTAACCTATCTTAATACTAGTAAGATTGGATTGGGAGACGTCGTAATCCTGTTAAGGCTAGATTGGAGCGTTGTAATCCTGCTAAGGCTGGATTGAAGCCGTCATAATCCTATTAAGGATATATTAGAGCTGTCATAATCCTGCTAAGGCTAGATTGAAGCCATTGTAATTATACTAAGGCTAGATTAGAGCCTTTATAATCATACTAAGGCTAGATTAGAGCTATTGTAATCATCCCAAGACTAGATTAGAGTTGTTGTAATCCTCCAAAGGCTAGATTAGTGTCGTTATAGTCCTGTTAAGGCCAGATTAGAGCAGTCGTAATCCTACTAAGGCTAGATCAGAGTTGTTGTAATCCTGCTATGGCTAGATAAGAGTTTTCGTAATCATGTTAAGGCTAGATCACAACCGTCGTAATTCTATTAAGGCTAGATTAGAGCCGTCATAATCCTACTAAGGCTAGATTGGAGCCATTGTATTCCTACTAAGGCTATATTAGAGCCGTTGTAATTACGCAAAATGATATTACACATAATATCATTTTAGGCGTCTAGATTGCTTGGAGCAATAAATTCTTCACCTTTAACTATTATAAGGGACCTTCTCATTGTGTTCAAAACTTGCCCCTAGTGTCTAACAATTCTCGGGTTACTTTGAGCACCATGTCACCTTCTTTTAGGCTTTTGGACTAGACCTTTCTATTAAAGGTATCAACCATTCATTTCTGGTAAGCATGAGTTTGCATAACGCTTCCAACCTATGGTCTTCCATCAACGTCAACTGGTCGTATCGAGATTTTACCCAATCTTCTTCAAAGACATGAGATTTCAACAGGACTCTCAGCGTAAGGATTTCAATCTCGATAGGTTGTACGGTGTACATACTATAAACCAGAGAATATGGAGTTTCGTCCGTTGATGCTCGAGTAGTCGTACAATATCCCCATATGGAAAATGGTAATTTTTTATGCCAATCCTTATACGTGCTAGTCATTTTCTTGATGATCCTGATCACATTCTTGTTTTCCTCTTTGAGGACACCGTTAGTTTGGGGTCGATAGGTTGAAGATTTGTGATGTTTAATTTATAACTCTTCGAGAAAGGATAAAACATTTCCTTGGAAGTGCCTTCCATTATCCGAGTGAATAGCGTGAGGTACTCCATACCTAACTATGATTTTAACCAGAATGAATTTTGCTACCTGAGTAGACTTGAGAGTCTTATAAGATGATTCCTCGACCCATTTAGAAAAATAGTCGATGGCTACGAGTATGAACTAATGTTCATTGAAATCATATGGATAGATTTTCCAACGACATCAATGCCCCATGTCGAAAAGGGCCATGGTAATATCATGAAATACAACAAAGATGATGGAGTATACTTTAGATTAACATAAATTTGACATTGGTAATGTCTTTTCACATAGCTAACACTCTCATGTTCGATGTTTTTCCAATAATATCTGAAATAGAGTTTTTTCTTAGCAAGAGCTAGTCCATTCACGTATGGACCACACACACCTGCTTGTACTTCTTCTATGACCCATTGTGCTTCGGGATCATTGACGTAGAGCATGTTTTGACCATCAAAAGATAGTCTGTATAACTTGTTAGCTATCCAAGCATAGTTGGTAGAATATTGGCGCATGGCTCATCATTCCTTAACTCGGAAATGGGATGGATACTCTCCATACACGATCTTCAACGGTTTGACTTTAGTTCCAACATAAATTTGGTTTATAGCTGCTAGCGTAGCCAATGCATCAACAACGAAATTTTGGCTTATTGGTTCATGTACGAAAGACACGTGATCGAAGTTGTCGATAAAACTGAGTAGGCAAGTGTGATAGGGTTTGAGATTTTCTCATCGTACTTGCCATGTTCCGTTAACTTGGGATATAACCAGATTAGAGTCGCAAACCACATCTAGTTTGTTCGCACCTCTTTCGTATGCGATTTTTAGACCTAAGAGACACGCTTCATACTTAGTCTCATTATTGGTTATAGAGTACTCTAACTTGATAGAGATGGGACTGTAGGTTCCCTTAGAATCTATCTAGAGAATTCCAATTACATAGTTATGTTTGGGCGAAGCTCCTTCAAACATTAGCATCCACGTGTCAGAAGAGATAGATATTACAGAGTCATCAAGAAGGTCGAGCTCAAAAGAAGGCTCGACCGTGATAGGTTGATCTGATATGAAGTCTGCAATAACGCTTCCTTTAATAGATTTCTGAGCCATATTCGTGATGTCGTATTCTGAGATCATAAACATCCATTTAGCGAGTCTTGGATACAACATCGTTCGCTGAAATAGACAATGTATCGGATCAAATCGGGACACCAACTTGATAGGGTGGGTTTTCATATAATATTTCAGTCTTTTGGTGACCCATGCGAGTTCCCAACACACTTTATCGGGTGTCAAATAGTTCAATTCGTAACTTATCATCCTCTTTCTTAGGTAATTGAAAAAAATCTTGAGTTTATCCTCGTTTTCTTGAGCCAACAGGCTGCCCATAACCGAATCTGTCACTATGAGATTGAAAATCAAAAGAACACTGGGCCTTAGAGGCATAAGGACCGATGGAGACTTTAGATAGTCTTTGATTTTATCAAATGCTCGTTGACAAGTGTCATCCCATTGGAAGTTTTAATCCCTTTTTAGTAGCTTGAAAAGAATATCACAAGTGAGAGTCAATTTTTTGATGAACCGACTGATGAATTGGATTTGCCGAGGAAGCCTTGGACTTATCGCTCATTCTGAGGCGTATGCATAGCCATAATGGCCTCGATTTTAGAGGGATTGATTTCTATTCCGTGTTGGCTGATGAGAAATCCTAGCATCTTACTAATAGTGACTCCGAAAGTACACTTCTTTGGGTTTAACTAAAGTCGATATTTTCGAATTCTTTGCAAAAATTTGTCTAAGTTGAGAATATGACCCTGTCGATCCTTAGACCTTCACGATCATCTCGTCTATGTAGACTTCCAACTCTTTATGGATCATGTCGTTTAAGATCATCGCTATTGTTTGTTGATATATAGCTCCAACATTTTTTTTCAAATAAAACAGTTTAATCCCCAGTAGAGTCGCTAGAGAGTTATAACCCCCAAAAATCATTGTCTCAGAAATAGCTCGAGGTTTCGCGCTATATTTTCTGTACCCGTTTAAAACTGTCATTACCTTATAACATCTTGACTTTTGAAAATTTGGTTTTATTATATTTTATTTAACCAATTATTCTTCAGATTCTAGACATGCACATGTTTTGTAGTATTTTAAATTATAAAAATCAATATTTAAATGTTGATACATGAGGCTATTGTCGACGATTAATGATGAAAGTACCTGAAAAATATAGTTGAAGGCATTAGGATATAAAAATAAATCTTAAACAAACAGGTCTTTATTAAAATATTCTTTATGAAATTCTAAAAATATTCTTAATCATTTTTTATTTTTTTCAGATTTTTAGAAAATGGTTTGGGATTCAAAAATTATAAAAATAATTTAGAAATTGAAAATTTTTAAACCAAACAGGCCCTCTCGTCCTTTGGTGTGATTTTCCTCGGTCCTAGGTTAGCCTTGGGCTAACTTTCCTCCATTGTCAAGAAAAACAAACTAAATGTTTGATGTTTTCGATTGGGCCTTGATCCGTTGATCCAAGGGCATGGGGAGCTTCGCCTAGTCATAAGGATCATTTATAACATCATCCCAATATATTATTCAATCGGGATGATGTTCCACTTAACTCAAACAGTTTTGATACAAAAAAGTGTTTTTTAGTTTTAACGTTTAATAAAGCGTAAAGAGTTTGTCAATAGCTTTATAATGTTTCATATAATTGAATGAAACCAAAATATGAACACTAACTGTTCATTTTAACCAATTCGAAAACTAAAATTTTTTTATATAAAAATTTTAGTTTTTGATCAAACATGATCGGGTTGGCTTAGGATTGGTTTAAATATGTTATTAACATCCTTAGAAACATGTTGGGAAACTTTCTACGTCATTATTCTTAAACAGAAACCCGATTTTGAAAATTTTCTATTGCGTTCTGTTGGCGTTAGGCATTCCGTTTCTTTTGGGCTAACGACCCTGATGCGTGCGTTAGTTGATGTAGTGTTGTGCGGAAGCTCCTTTCTTCCATTCTAGAGGGCTACGTGGTTGGTTGGTGGGAGTTGAATGATATTACAACGCTCATCCGTTGGTTGTGAAGTCTACTACACTAATTCCTCTTGGTTTCGACTATAGTAAATTTCGGCCCTTTTCCAGAATTGAAGTTTGTTTGAAATTGATTTTTTAATGATTTTTTTTTTCCAATTTCAACCTACAAAATATAAAACTATTTTTAATAAATATGACATTTATTTAGTCCATTTACTTTTTATATATATATTTTTATATTTTTGGGGTTTAATAAATAATTTATTTTGAATAAAATGGATATAATATTTATCAAAAGTTAATTATTTTTATTCCTTTTGATATTTTTTAATTAACTTGAGATAAATGAGTATAACATTTATCCTAAATTATTTTTTTTTTATATTTCTTGGTCATTACTTTAATTAATTGGGATTTAATTATTACAATAATTAATCACACTTAATTATTTAATCATACTTTTGGCTTTGATTTTAATTATTATTTAATTAAAATAATTTATAAATTGGGTAACTAAAATTTTAGTGTTTAACATTACATTAAAATATAAAACAAAATAAAAATTATACAAATTAGGTACTAAATCTTGTAATTTATAGTAAAAAATCCTTCTTTGATAAAACATTATAAAAGAATGTCGTTTTTTATTTATTTTATAAATAAAAGATAATAATTAATTATTTCTATAATTGAATAATTTTTGTTCAAATTATTTACAAAAAGATTTTTGTAATTAATTACAATATTCAAATTAGATTGTCAATGTAATTCCTCATTGTATACAGATGTTAAATTTCACTATAAAAGATAAGATATAATATGATTACACAGATCTTCTTTACCAAATTTATAATAAGAAACAAGTTCAAACAATTATTCAAAATGCAAAGCCGATTTCTTGCATTATTGGTGTTTTTCTTTTTTATAGGCATGATCTTTATATTGGCTAGTTTATTAGAAAATAAATATTTTGATTTCATTACATATAACATATTTTAATTTGTATTGCAGTGACCATTGTTAAAGCTAGTGAGATTAAAATGTCAATGCAGGGATGATAGGTAAAATACTATCACTTTAATTAATACCATCTTTTTAAATATGTCTGTTCTCAAATCGAATAATTATTAATACAATTATTTGATATAACAAACTGTAGATGGTGATGAACCGGGTCTAAAAGATTATTGTGTTGTGTATTTCAAATGTCCCGACCATTCATTTAAATGGGGATGCTCTTGTTGTAAAAGGGGAGGTGATTATAGATTTGTATGTTATAGTACACATAATGAATGTACCATCTTTTGTGATCATGATTAATTAAAAATATTTAAATATTTTATATAATTACTAGAATCCATCTTTTTATTGTGAAGTTTAAAAAATGGTATAAAAATGATAAATGTATAAACTCTTAAAAATAAAAGATAAAAATTGGATGAAACCTTAAATTAAATATAATAAATAAAGATATGTTGTTCACAGCAGCGTGATGATGCAAATAAATTATTGATGATGCAAAATCGGTTGTTTTTAATCAAATCGATTTCAACTGTTCGATTTATCAGTTCAACACCATTGAAACTACTCAAACCAACCAAATGTTTAATAATAATATGTAAAAAGATGGGAACAAAATTAGAATATTAATCCGATAATAATGAAGAATGTATTATAACTTTTAGATCATAACACAAATTTAAATTAATAATAATAGGATAATATCATTAGTTTAAAAACTTATTAATAGATTATAAGAAATATTAACTATTATTATTAAACAAATTAAATTTCAAAATTGTTGATTAGTATAATGTTTCGTAAAAAATAATTCTTAATATAATATATTAGTATTTTAAATTATGCTAGTGAATTCATTAATTATGTTACTGGATTTTATTGATAATTTGTTTTTTTTGATATACATGATAATATGTATTGAATATTATTGATAAATATATTTAATCTGTTTTAATAAATTTGTCAATAAATCAAATCGGTTAAACCGACCAAACTGGTCTTCTAACTATTCAGACTTAACCGATCAAACAACAAATCGACGGTTTGAAATTTAGTAAATCAACTTCAACAATTCAAATGTTTATCTCGATTAATAAACCGACCAAACCAAAACGCTTACACCATTATCAGAAGCTTATAGAATAAATAAGAAACGGGGGAAGAACAAGAATAACACTCTATCTAGGAAGCCATCAAGGACGAAGATTTCTTTGACATTCAGAGAGGTAGATGAGAGGCCCAACGACGGAGATGGTAGACGCATGTGGTCTAGACATTTGGGATCAGTGGTGTGGGACCCTAAGCCATCTCACATCATCTGCTGAAGTGGAAGACATTAAGTGCTGACCAATTGGATCCACTTTAGCTTGCTATGATGGTGATAAAATACTTATACATTAATCATTCAATTTTTTTTATAACATCTGATTGCTTTATTTTTTAGGATCCATTCGAGAATACAAATGGTTTTATTGATGAATATTGAGCGACCGGATTAACACACGCCAGACATATATGGGATAGGTGGCGCTCTAATTTGAACATGGATTATATCCACATTCATCACGGAGACGAGGCAGTGGTACTTGCCAATCTCCCAAGAGACTAGGATCCAGATGATTGGGATTGCGTGTGTTAGAACGATTATTTCACGTATAAATTTAATGTACGATTTCATAATTGAAATAAAATTTGATATCACTTGTTATAACTTCAGTTTTTATTTCAAATACAGACAATAATATTAATGTTGTTAACTAGAATAAACTGAAATTCCCGCATCATACTGGAAATAGGCCGTTTTCACAAGTGGAGGAAGAGTTGGTATGTACATTATTCCAAATAACTTAATATAAATAATGTTACTATTTTCATAAATCATTTATTTCAATAGGTGGGTGAAATAGGACGACCCACCCATGTCGTTGAAGTTTTCAAGTGGACCCGTACCCCGAAAGCTACAAAAGAAAACATCAACCCGATCCCGGACGAACGAGCACAAAAGAAGATTATAAGTTAATTTAATCTAATAAAATTATATATAGCTTATTTATATAAATGAAAATTAATTTCAAATGTGCAGATGGAGATGGAGGAAGTAAAAAGCAATGAACAAGATATCTCTATCTTCGACTTGACGGAGAAAGTGTTCAAACACCAAATTCATTGGACAATGATCATTATGTGATCCGGCGCCCGACCCACACACTTTTGAGAAGATTGTCGGAGTGACAAAAATTCTCAATGATCCACGGATCGTGTGTTGGAGGAGAATGAATACCTAAAGACAAATGTGAGAAACATGGCGTTGGCAAAGGAGGAAATTCAAAGGAGGGATATGGAAAGAGAGGAAATGATTAGTGAAATAGAAAGGATGGATAGAGAAAGAGCGGAAAGGGAGAGTCAAATGGAAGTAGAAAGATTGCAAAGGGAGAGTGAAATCGCAGCTGAAAAGATGTAAATAACGCAAAGAATGGAGAAATATGAACAACAAATTAAATTCTTAATGAGGTAGTATCAACCCCCTAACTAGTTAGTACATTATAGTTTTTGAACAATTGTAAATGTAATAATTCGACTGATAACAAGTTGTTTGGATGATTGGGTTTGATTTAGAATTTTGGAATTATATAATGTTTTGGTTTATCAATGTTATTGTATATGTATTAGTTTGGTTGAACAAGTTTTGGTTGCGAAAAAACGATCGGCCTATTTGATACATTTACAGGGGCAATATTGAGAGTTATTTAGAAAACTCTCGGTTTATTCATTTTAAGTAAAACCGAGAGTTATTTGGAAAACTCTTGAATTTTCCCTTTCAAGAAAACTCGAGAGCTATTTCAAAAACTATTTGATTTCCCCTTGTAAGAAAAACCGAGAGTTATTTAAAAAACTCCCGGATTTTCTTGCGAGAGAAAAACTGAGAGTTTTTCAAATAATTATCCGATTTATTTGAAAAGGACAAACCAAGAGTTTTTCAAATAACTCTCGGTTTTTCTTACAAGTTAAAATCCGAGAGTTTTTCACTTTGTTATTCCAGTTAGAAGTCGTCTATCACCGGTCATGTGTCTAGAGCAGCCACCGTCTAGATACTAGACGGATGTTTCTAAGTAGTTGACCTGTTGTACCTATAAATAAAAATATTTACAACTTTTTGGTACCCACATTCACTTGGGTCCTCGGTCAATCAGTCCTTTGGGAATCCATATTTGAGTTATCTTGATCGATTTTCCATATTGTGTTGTGATCAATGCGTATGATTTAGACTTAGTAGACGTTTTCCTGCAAGCAACTGTTCCATTAACCTTAAAAGATAGTTTGTCAGTCTTACTGGCTGTCCTTTTTTTGGGCTTCAGCCAGCTTTCAGTTTGCTTTACATAAATGATCACATCCTTTAATGTTAGTTCCTCACATTTTGGGTCAGTCTCTTTATTAGTTAAACTACCCTTAACAAATCTTATTGGCTTAAGCTTGTCTTTCTTCGGGTTTAACTTTTAACAAGACTTGTCTGGGCTGGCATTGTCAAATCCTAAACTGGATTTGCATCCGGAAGACCTCAACATACTTATTTATTGTTTGAATGCATCTCTAGACCTCGTCCAGGAATTTACCATATATGTCAAACGTTGGTTTTAAGAAAATAGTGTTTGAACATTTTCCTTGAGCTTCTCATTATCAGATGATAGCTCAGACACTTTGTTTTCAAAATCTTTTGTTTCTGAAGTTTGAGATGAAGAAGAGTTATCAGTTTCATACTTCATTCTCATTTCATGATAAGAGTCTGACAACTTATTGTACTCAATGACCATGTCATTAAGTGTAGCAGTTAAGTCATCTCTTGTAAACTCTTGAGAGGAGAAGTCAAATACCTCAGATTCTTCCTCTTTCATGAAGTTGGTAACGTTTTCATCATTGCTGTCGCTGGATGATGAATCATCTAAGTCGCTTTGGGCCCACTTGGCCTTGCTATCAGCAGCCATGAGAGCCTTCAGCTCTTTTTGGTTCTTCTTATCATCACGCTTTGGCTTCCTGCATTCCGCTTTGAAGTGTCCTAGTTTATCACAGTTAAAATACTTCAAGTTAGCCTTATAGTTACTCATATCTTCATTGTTATTATTTTAAGAGCTTTAGTTATGATTTCTCTTCTTCATGAATTGCCAAATTTCTTCACAAAGAGAGCCATGGCATCACTACTGATCTACTCCACAGTAGACTTCACAGCATTGGTGGTAGGTGGCTCATTAGTAGTCACTAGTTCCTTGGTATAGATGACAGATGCAGAATGCTCCTCTTCGTTCCTAGAGTTTATTTCAAACTCGTAGGCCTTCAAATTGGCTAGCAAATCATAGAGCTCTATCTTGTTGAGTCTTTAGACTCCCTCATTGTCATCGTCTTAATATCCCACTCTCTGGGCAGAGAACGCGTGCCTTTGATCGCAACCTCTCTGTTGCTGTAAGTCTTTCCCAAAGTGGAGAGAGTAGTGATGATTTTACTAAATTTCTCATCAAACTCAGTCACCGACTCTCCAGGACGCATTTTGGCGTTATCAAACTTTTGTGTGGCAACCATAATTTTGTTTTTTTTGTTTGCTCATTTCCCTCACACAGTTGAGTCAGCTTCTCCCAAATTTCTTTGGTAGTGGGGCATATGATGATCTTGTTGAACATGTTATCATCCAATGTCTTGTAGAGGATGTCTTTAATCATGTTGTCAAGTTTCTTCTTCCTCTTATCTTCACTGGACCATTCACATCTTGGCTTGTCCATCTTTATCGGACCATCTATGATGACAAACCACATGTCATCAACTATGACAGATATATGAGTTTGTACTCCCATTTTCCATCCGTTGTAGTTTTCCTTACAGAACATAAGAACCTTATTGGTGACAGCAATAGACATGATTTCGGATTTGATGATATTTGAGAATAGAAAACAATGCTCTAATACCACTTGTTAGGATCGGTGTTGACAATAGAGATGGGGGTCTGGCTATTATGAACAACTTACAAACTTTAATTCGATTTTAACTCTTTTAGAAGTTAAAATCTGTTTCTATTATTCATAAATCTTCACAAACTCTTGAACAAGTTCAAGTGCGGAAACATTTGTTGGATTTGAAGCTTCAGATGAATGAATGTCATTGATAGAAAGTAAAGAATACAAGGAGTTTTATGAAAGTTCGGAGATAAAACTCCTAGATCACCACTTCTTCTTCAACATGAAGGATATTCACTAGAAGTCTTTGATTTGTATAGAAATACTACACAAACCCAGTCAGAAACCACAGGTCTTAATAACGGCCTGCTTCTGAACAAAGCTAACTCTCTGTTGAACAGAATAACCTATGTTCAACTTACAAAACTGAGGTTTCACACAAAAAGAACAATGACTGAATTACAGAATAATTCGTGCTTGAGATTGAGATATTGGATAATCAAGGAGAGAGCTTAAACAACTTGAGAGACCGGTATGTAAAAAGCTTAAGATGCAGCGAGAGTTAGAGCGAAAGATTCGTTCGTTGTTCTTGAGATTCTATTTATACTTGAAGTACATCAACGATCGAATCTTTATTGTGGACACGTGGCATGTGTCCGCTGGAAGGCCACCAATAGTACGAGAGTACAAAGTACAATAGACTCTAAGCATTGGGATCGTGGCCGTACCAGATAGGTAGTGTGCCAAATATCCTCTGATATTGTGTTGTACTGGAGAGATACAACGTGGACAATTTGAATGATAAATGAATATGTGGCGGTCTTTCATTTGTTAAGGACAACTGGCTTGTTAGACCGTTGATAACGAACACAACAGACGAGCTGAATAGAGAGGCAGACGCTCCTTCAGACGTCTGATCAAGTTAGACGACGTCTTCTCGTGCTCCTTCTTCAGACCGCATCTAAGAAGGTTGGACGACGTCTAACTAAGCTTCTTCATTAGACCTTGTCTAAGAAGTTTATACGACATCTAATTGCGCTCTTTCTTCAAACCACGTCTAAGAAGCTTAGACGATGTATAACTACGCTTCTTCTTTAAACCGCGTCTAAGAAGCTTAGACGACGTCTAACTGCGCTTCTTCATTAGACCGCGTCTAAGAAGGAGTTAGGCGACGTCTAACTACGTTTCTTCTTTAGACCGTGTCTAAAGGAGTTAGACGACATCTACTCGCGTACACCTTAGATCACGTCTAAAGGAGTTAGACGACAGTTTTGATACAAAAAATGTGTTTTTATGTTAACGTTTAATGAAGCGTAAGGAGTTTGTCAAAAACTTCCTTATGCTTCATATAATTGAATGAAACCAAAACATGAACACTAGTTGTTCATTTTAATAAATTCAAGAAATAGTTTTTTTATATAAAAAAATTATTTTTTGATCAAACATGATTGGGTTGGCTTAGGATTGGTTTAAATATGTTATTAACATCCTTAGAAACATGTTGGGAAACATTCTAAGTCACTATTCTCAAACAAAAACCCGATTTTGAAAATTTTCTATCGCGTTTTATTGGCGTTTAGGCGTTCTGTTGCATTTGGGCTAACGACGCTGAAGCACGCGTTAGTTGATCTAGTGTTGTGCGGAAGATTCTTTCTTCCATTGCAGTGGGCTATGTGGTTGGTTGGTGGGAGTTGAATGACAATAAAACACTCATCTGGTGGTTGTGAAGTCTACTGCACTAACTCCTCTTGGTTTTGGCTGTAATAGATTCCAGCCCCTTTCCAGAATTGGAGTTTGTTTGAAATTGATTTTTAATGACTTTTTGCTTCATTTAAACTTACAAAATATAAAACTATTTGTAAGAAATATGACATTTATTTTGTCCATTTATTTTATATATATATATATATATATATATATATATTTTTTTTTTTATATTTTTGGGGTTTAATAAATAATTTATTTTGGATAAAATAGATATAACATTTATTCAAAGTTATTTATTTTAATCCCTTTAGATATTTTTTTAATTAATTTGTGATAAATGAGTACAACATTTATCCCAAATTATTTTTTATATTTCTTTGACATTAATTTAATTAATTAAGATTTAATTATTACAATAATTAATCATACTTAATTATTTAATCATACTTTTGGCCTTAATTTTAATTATTATTTAATTAATATAATTTATATATTAGGTAACTAAAATTTTAGTTTTTACAGTTACACTGAAATATAAAACAAAATAAAAATTATACAAATTAGGTACTAAATCTTGTAATTTATAGTAAAAAATCATTCAAAAATTATACAAATTAGGTACTAAATCTTGTAATTTATAGTAAAAAATCATTCTTTGATAAAACATTATAAAAGAATGTCCATTTTTATTTATTATTTAAATAAAAGATAATCATTAATTATTTCTATAATTGAATAATTTATGTTCAAATTATTTCCCAAAATATTTTTGTAATTAATTACAATATTCAAATTAGATTGTCAATGTAATTCCTCATTGTATACAGATGTTAAATTTCACTATAAAAGACCAGATATAATATGATTACACACAAAGCTTCTTTACCAAATTTATAATAAGAAACAAGTTCAAACAATCATTCAAAATGCAAAGCCGATTTCTTGCATTATTGGTGTTTTTCTTTTTTATAGGCATGATCTTTATATTGGCTAGTTTATTAGAAGATAAATATTATGATTTGATTAAATATAACATATTTTAATTTGTATTGCAGTGACCATTGTTAAAGCTAGTGAGATTAAAAATGTCAATGCAGGGATGATAGGTAAAATACTATCACTTTTATTAATACCATCTTTTTAAATATGTCTGTTCTCAAATTGAATAATTATTAATACAATTATTTGATATAACAAACTGTAGATGGTGATGAACCGGGTCTAAAAGATTATTGTGTTGTGTATTTCAAATGTCCCGACCATTCATTTAAATGGGGATGCTCTTGTTGTAAAAGGGGAGGTGATTATAGATTTGTATGTTATAGTACACATAATGAATGTACCATCTTTTGTGATCATGATTAATTAAAAATATTTAATTATTTAATATAATTACTAGAATCATCTTTTTATTGTGAAGTTATAAAAATGGTATAAAAATGATAAATGTTTAAAACTCTGAAAAATAAAAGATAAAAATTGGATGAAACCTTAAATTAAATATAATAAATAAAGATATGAGGTTCACAGCATGACGATGCAAATAAATTATTAAAATTGAGGCAAAATCGAATTCAATAAGGTAGTTTTTAATCAAATCGATCTCAACTGTTCGATTTATCGGTTCATCACCACTGAAACTACTCAAATCAAACAAATGTTTAAAAATAATATGTAAAAAAGATGGAACAAAATTTGAATATTAATCTAATAATGATGAGTAATATATTATAACTTTTAGGTCATAACACAATTAATAATAATATGATAATATCATTATTTTAAAAACTTATTAATAAATATTAACTATTATTATTAGACAAATTAAATTTCAAAATTGTTGATTAGTATAATATTTCGTAAAAAATAATTCTTAATATAATATATTAGTATTTTAAATTATGCTAGTGAATTCATTAATTATATTACTGGATTTTATTGATAATTTGTATTTTATTCATATACATGATAATATGTATCGATTATTATTGATAAATACATTTAATCTGTTATAATAAATTTTCAATAAATTCAATCGGTTAAACCGACCAAACTGGTCTTCTAACTATTCAAACTTAACCGATTAAACTAACAAATCGAAGGTTTAAAATTTAGTAAATCAACGTCAACAATACAAATGCTTATCTCGATTAATAAACCGACCAAACCAAAATATTATGATTTATAATTGAATCAAATAATTAAATAAATAAATAATGCCTTTCATAAAATAATGAAACAAAAAATATGTCACTCAATTGATTATTAATCATGGTTATTATCCATCCCCTACCTATTTTGGGGAAAAAAATGTGGCAAATGATTAAGTATGTAGCCCGCAAACACACTAAATCATTTAACCAGACGCAAAACTTATCGTCTGACGGGCTCGAACCCAGAAACTTATAGTTAGTATTCACCTCTTATTGCCATTAGGCTAGAAGAGGGGATAAAAATGAGATAACGGATTAAGTATGTAGCCCGCAATCACACTTAATCATTTAAGTGTCTCCTCCTTTACTTCAGACATTTTATAATCTAAATTTGTTATTACTATCTATCATTTCATATAAAAAAGAGTATTAGTTTATCACATTTTACTTCCCTTCAAATATTTTGGACAAACATTTCAGACATGATAATTGTTTATATATATTTTTATAATTTTTCTAAATTTATATTTGATCGAATTTGGATATTGGTATTTATATAAACTATTAATATTTTAATAGTTAAGCAAACTATTTTTTTTATTATAGTTATAATTTTGTTTAATATATTATACGACACCATTCAACTCCTGACTCATCATCGACATGTAACAATTTTACACTTATTTATTGTTTGTATTAATTTACACCTAATATTGAATTTGATATTTTTTAAGAATCTTCTGCCTAGAAGAGAGGGGGAAGAACAAGAATATCGCTCTATCTAGAAGGCCACCGGGGACGAAGATTGCTTTGACTTTCAGAGAGGTAGATGGGAGGTCATACGACGACGATGGTAGACACATGTGGTCTAGACATTTGGGGTGGGTGGTGCGGGACCGCTCAACCATCTCACATCGTCTACTGAAGTGGAAGGCATTAAGTGTTGACCAATTGGATTCACTTTGGCTTGCTATGATGGTGATAAAATACTTATACATTAATCATTCAAAAAAAATTTATAACATTTGAATACATTATTTTCCTTGATCCATTCGAGAATACAAATGGTTCTATTGATCAATATTGAGCGATCAGATTGGCACACGCCAAACATATATGTGATAGGTGGCGCTCTGATTTTAAATGGATTATATCCGGATTCATCACAGAGACGAGGCGGCGGTACTTTCCAATCCCCCACGAGACTACAATCTAGATGATTGGGATTGCGTGTGTTGGAACCATTATTTCACGTATAAATTTAAGGTACGGTTTATAATTGAAATAAAATCTGATATCACTTGTTATAACTTTAGTTTTATTTCAAATACAGAGAAACAATAGTATCAATGTTGTTAACCAGAATAAACTGAAATTCCCGCATTATACTAGAAGTAGGTCCTTTTCACAAGTGGAGGAAGAGATGGTATGTACATTATTTCAAATAACTTAATATAAATAATGTTACTAATTTCATAAATCATTTATTTCAATTGACAGGTGAAATAGGATGGCCCACATCTGTCGTTGAAGTTTTTCAAGTGGACCCGTACACCGAAAGCTACAAAAGAAAACCCTAACCCAACCCGATCCCGGATAAACAAGCACAAGAGAAGATTGTAAGTTAATTGAATTTAATAAAATTATATATAGCTTATTTATATAAATGAAAATTAATTTCAAATGTGCAGATGGAGATGGAGGAAGTAAGAAGCAACAAACATATATCTCTAACTTGGACATGACGGAGAAAGTGTTTGGACGCCAAATTTATGGGACAATGATCAGTATGGGATCCACACACTTTTGAGAGGATCGCCAAAGTGACAACAATTCTCAACGATCCATTGATCGGTTGTTGGAGGAAAATGAACAGTTAAAGACAGTTGTGAGAAACATGGCATTGGCAAAGGAGAAAATTCAAAGGAGGGATATGGAAAGAGAGGAAATTATTAGTGAAATGGAAATGAGGGATAGAGAAAGAGCGGGAAGGGAGAGTCAAATGGAAGTAGAGAGATTGCAAAGGGAGAGTGAAATCGCAGCGGAAAAGATGTAAATAACGCAAAGAACGGAGAAATATGAACAACAAATTGAATTTTTAATGAGGTAGTTTCAACCCTCAACTAGTTAGTACATTATAGTTAATTGAAAAACTCTCGGATTTTCCCTTGTAAGAAAAACCGAGAGTTATTTGAAAAACTCTCAATTTTTCCCTTTCAAGAAAACCCGAGAGTTATTTGAAAAATTCTTTGATTTTCCTTTGTAAGAAAAATTGACAGTTATTTGAAAAACTCTCAGGTTTTCTTGCGAGAGAAAAACTGAGAGTTTTTCAAATAATTATCGAATATATTTGAAAAGGAAAAACCGAGAGTTTTTCAAATAACTCATGGGTTTTCTCTTTGGTATCTAAATCGAGAGATTTCTAAACACACAATTAGATTTACCGAAAGTGGCAATACCGTCGAATGTCGAGAGTTACTCAAACTCTCGGTATTATGTCTATACTGAGAGATATAGGATCATTACCGAGAGATTGTACTCTTGACAATGACCCATTTTTCATTAGTGATTCCATTCTAACTATAGTTCAAAAAATTTAATTTAACTGATGAAATAAAAAAATTAAAATAATAATGAACCCCTAATTAATTCTAATTCAACTAGAACAAAACATAGACTATCTAATTTTAAAATATCATAATATTCACCATAAATGTTAAATTGAATTTGAAATATAATTATTATAAATAAAATTTGCATTCTTTTACAAATTATTAATGCATGTTAAATAATATTTTACAATTAAAGTCTTTAATTATACATTTATTAAATTATTATTATTTTGTAACAAGTGTGTCTAAAGTCCCATTTAACTTTTGCAAGCTCTACTAATCCCTAAATTATACTAACCCCGTACTCAAACAAAAAAAATTATACTAACCCATCATTTCACCACCATTATAGACTTTATTGAATTAATAATAAAATTAAAGCCTAAAACATAAATTTTATGTAGCTTTTATTTTTTTAAACAATTTTTTAAAAAATGTAGAGATATAATATTTTAGCATTAAATTTAACATAAAACAAAATTTAACATAGTTATTTATTTATTTTTATTTTTATTTTGTACATTAAGTGATATATGTGGAGTGTTTAAATTTTTTTTATATATATATATATATATATATATATACATGGAAATTTGACGAAATTACCCCCAATAATAGACTTAAATGATTAAAGTGTCACCCCATAATTTAAATAGCGCTGGTGACCCTATTTTTTTTAATGACAATTATACCCTTTGCGTCACGCAACTCCAGTTGCGTGACGCACCCGGAACCCTATAGAATTATATATATTTTTTCATTTTTGATTCATTTTCTCTCTCATCTCGGTCTTCTCCGCTGTAAACCCTAATGGCGGAGAAGACTTTATCTTCTTTTCATCGGCGAAGAACACATCGAAGAGGCACCATTCCAATATATTCAATAGCGTAGAGCGGCGAAGAACTTCCAACGGCGAATTGTGGCTCCAACGGCGAACGCCGATGGCGGAACATAAAATTTCCACTATCTTCGTTTATATTTTGTGTTTATTTCGTTTATAGATGACTGTTTGTGTTTATTTCATTTATAGAACGACATTGATTCCCCCTAATTCATTGAATGCAGGTTGGTTGGTTGGTTGATTCGTAACTGTTGATGGGCTCTCAGGCTGGTTGCGTCATGCAGTTGCGTTGCATCACGCAGATGCGTCACGCAGTTGCGTCACGCAGTTGCATTGCGTCACGCTGGCACGTGTCAAAATTTATTTCATATTTCTTGGCTTTTATTTCATATTTCAAATAAGCCTCGACGACTCTTCCTGCTCTCTCTCTCTCGTACCTGCCTCGACGACTCTTCCTGCTCGTCTTCGTCTTCTCGTTCATTCATCGACTTCATCAGTAATCAGGTTAGTGTTAGTTTTGTTGGTTTTTGTTTTAGATTTTAACTTTGTTACGTCTTTTTCGTCTTCCGAATGGTTTAGGGTTTATGTTAGGGTTTAGGGTTGCGTCTTGAAAATGGTTCATGGTTTATGTTAGGTTTTAGGGTTGCGTCTTGTGGTTGCGTCTCGCGTGGGTGCATCACGCCGGTGATGGTTGTTTCTAGCTATTGACGGTTGCTTCTCCTTTGTTTATATTCGTTGTAAAAGGTTTTCACAAACATTGTTGTTTTTGTTTTAGAGTTTAACATTGTTACGTCTTTTACATCTTACGAATGGTTTAGGGTTGCGTCTTGCAAATGGTTCATGGTTTATGTTAGGTTTTAGGGTTGCGTCTCGCGCGGCTGCGTCACGCGGGTGACAGTTGTTTCTAGCTATTGACGGTTGCTTCTTCTTTGTTTATATTGTTGTAAAAGGTTTTCATAAACATTGTTGTTTTTGTTTTCCCTTTTGTAGATGGAAGACTACATGGTTTCTGATTTTCTTGGTAGAATTTCATTGAAATCTGTCCTAGCCCTAAAAAAACATCTGATAGGTTTGAAGAAATGGATCTTATGGAGAGGGCCCTAAATTCCCAATTTAATTATTTATTGAAAGAAGTCCCAGACTTGTTGTTCTCAGGAACAATTTTACATCAGATGCTTCTTCGGAAGGTTAAGGCCAATTCGAATAGGATGATTTTCAACTTGATTTGGCAGGAACATACTTTTGGTATGAAAGAGTACGCCTTGATTACAAGCCTCAACTTCGAAAGATTGCCTGAATACAAAGATGAATACGGAGGTTGTCCACCCTTGCTGATAAGTATTTCAAAAGGAATATGATAGTTCGAATGCAGGAGTTGGAATCTTGTTTTATTACATGCACCGATAAGGAAGACGCATGGAAGATTGGACTGATATGCTTGATTTGCCAGTACCTCTTTTCTCATTTGACCCAAGACGGATTTTAAATGTCAAAATCATCCATATGGTTGAAGATATTGAATATTTCCTCCGATTTCCATGGGGAAATTGTCCTTTAGATTCACCATGATGAGGGGTCTAAACTAGGACATGAAACGCCACAGGTCCTTATATATGTCCAGGAAAGGGAGTGAAGTTACTAATTCTTTTTCTTATAACGTTTATGGGTTTATACTAGCACTACAAGTGTGGAACTATGAGATTATCGAAAACTTTCTCCCTAGATTTGCCACAAGGAGGAATGTTGATGGCCCTTTTCGCCCAAGGATACTATTGTATCAATCCAAAAGGAAGAACACATTTCAAGAGGTACAATCTGCCCTTAATAGCTCTGTGTTGTCTACGATGGCCTGAATCTAATTTCTTTTCAATTTTGTAGGAGGCGGAGAAGAAGATGAATGCCAATGATATGGATGACGATTCGAATGTTTGAGCCATTTTTAAGGACATTCATGATGAAGAAGTGGAGGAGGATCTGATAGAGAAGGATCCAATTGAGAAGGATCCGATTGAGAAGGATCCAATTGAGAACATGGAAGATGTGGAGGAGAAGGATCCGATTGAGAAGAAGGATCCGATTGAGAAGAAGGATCCAATTGTGAAGGATCCCAATCAAGTGGAGGAGAACATTGAGAAAGAGGATCCAATTGTGAACGATGAAGAAGTGTTGAACAATGAGAAAGAGGATCCAATAGTGAACAATGAAGAAGTGGTGAACAATGAAGAAGTTGAAAACATTAAGAAAGAGGATCCGATTGTGAACAATGAAGAAGTGGAGAACATTGAGAAAGATGATCCGATTGTGAACAATGAAGAAGTGGAGAACATTGAGAAAAAAGATCCGATTGAGGAGAAGAATGAAAAGGAGGAGGAGGTGAATAAGACATCGGTGAAGAAGGCGTCGGTAAAGAAGGCGCCGGTGAAGAAGGCGTCGGTAAAGAATGCAGTGAAGAAAATGGGTGTAAAGGAGGACGATGATCTGAAACTATACAATATTCCTCCTAAAAAAATTATATTTGTGTCGAAAAGGACAAGGGGCCGAGGAATGATTCAGATATGACCAACCCCAATCTAAAACTACCCAAGTTAAATGATCCTATGACCGTCAATCCCCTTCTCAAATATGACGATGAACTGATGACTGAATTGCAAAAATGGCTGAAAGATCCAGATACCAAAAAAAGAAAATTGATCTCATTACTTCGGAGGGTGATAAGGACTTATTTCGTCGAGTGCTGAAAAGGTTTAACTTGCTGCAAGATTAGGTAAGTCATCTTTAATGTTAGAATAATTTTACAATTGATGAGTGTATTTTGAATGTTTTGTATCGTGTAGGAAATCGATGTAGGCTACTTCATTCTAAGAAGATGATGTTGGCTATATACAAAGACATATAAGAATAATTTCATAATTGAAGATTGTTGGCTCACCCCTATGTTCGTTTCTGAATATGAAGATTTTCTTAAAGATCCTGCTCTTTTTGATATTGAAAACTTTATAGAATACTTCTTGGTCAAAGAAAAAAACTATATCATCAGTTGGAAATTCTACGATGATATATATTCCTTTGAACATCAAAAAATACACTGGATACTTTGCGTTGTCCGTCTACAAGAGTGGCGCATAGACGTGTACGACTGCGATCCTGATTGTTATGTTAATCTTAATGAATTTTTGAAACCAATGCGTGAAATGCTTCCGTATATATTTGATAAGGCACTGTCTGATCTTGAAAAAGAAAGGTTCCCTCGGTTTTCTTTAGACATTATGCCATACAATAGACTTCAAACAACTAAGAGTGGAGATTGTGGTGTTTTAATACTAATGTATATCGAGTACCTGACTGCAAACCTGAATCTAGCAGAAGTGATATCAGATGAGATGAAAAGTTGGAAAGAAGTGGGAGGTCAGGTTATTTCATCAACTTGTAGAACCATAGGTAAATTTTGTAACTTTTGTAACTTTTGTAACTTATGTTTCATGTAACTTTTGTAACTTTTGTAAGTTTGGTTCATGTAATGATATCAAACTTTTGTAACTTATAGTTCATGTAATGATATATGTTATTGTTGGTGGTTGATGTAATGTTATTGTTGCTTGTTGAGTTATGTTATTGTTGCTGGTTCTTAGCTTTCACAGATAACCATTTGGTTGCGTCACGCAGGTGCGGGTGCGTCACGCCGGTGCGTTACGCAGGTGCGGGTGCGTCACGCAGTGTAGCAAAATAAACGTTAATAGATCATGATATCTAAACCTTATTATTCATTAAACCTGCTGAACTAGTTCACATAACATTAAACCTTATTATTCATTGAATCATCCATACACATAACATTAAGCATTAAACAATTCTTTCATGCCTCCACTTGCTCAACTAGTACACATACACATAACATTAATACTTTTGCCCAGAAACAATAATGCTTAATAAAGAATACTGTTGATGCTTAACAACAAGTTCATTCTACAACATGTTCATTCAACAATAATTTAATTCAACAACAAGTTCATTCTACAACATGAAAAGGAAGAAAAAGTTCAAGTTAAAGGCTCATACATCTGAGATGATGGCTCGTACAGTTGAGATGATGGCTCATGCTGCTGAGATGATGATGGCTCATGCTGCTGAGATGATGATGGCTCATACTGTTGAGATGATGATGCTCTTGTTCTTGCAGTAGATGGTGCAGGCATCACTTCTTTGCATGTTTCCCTATTGTGTCCTAGACCTGCACATGAGCTGCATCGTCTCGGGACCTTACGGACCTCACCTTGGGATGTCCTACACTTAGTTTGTGGCCGCCCTTTCTTAACCTTTACATGTGGTTTTAGACACAAGCGTTGTTTGATAATATCGGGAATATCCCAATTCTCTTCATCACTAACAGGATAACATGTCTCCGCATATGCATTCAACCAAGATATAGTTGTGTAATAACTATGAGAAGGAAAATAAAACGATTCAAAATTTGGTTAAATAAATTGAATTTTTGAGTTGAATAATATCTTGAGCATAAGTCATAAGAAACCACATTCCGATGACGGGCAGCAGCTAGTGCATGCGTACAAGGAAGACCAGAGACTTCAAATACCCTACAAGTGCAGTCCTTGTCTTTCAAATTGACTTTAAAATGGGACTCATTGTCATGCAAAGATAACTCGAATCGGTTAAGGGATGATATGGTATAGAATCCGGCCTTCTCAAAACCCTCACATAATAACTTTTCATACGTTGGAGATACAAATTCTTGGTGGTTGGACGCTTTTTCTCTTCTATCATTAAACCATACTTGTAATGTTGTTCTTAAATACTCAGCCATTACTGAAATGGGAAACTTTCTGGCTTTCCTGCTCTAACTATTAAAACTCTCAACATAATTTCTTGTGAGTTGATTGTATCGCTTACCAGGGAAAAATGCTCTACTCCATCTTTGAAACTTAATTTCTTCCAAATATGCAGCAATCCTATGATCTGTAACCCTTATCTTGTCAAAAACCTATTAAAGTGGGGAATAGTGTACGCACGAGAAGCCAAATAAAACTCCACATGACAATTATCAGTTTTGAATTTGGCCATAATATTCATCTTTATGTGATATGTGCATGCACCGTGGTCTACTTCTGGAAAAATAGCAGACAAGGTATTGACGATGTTTGGGTTTCTATTAGATACGAAGACGAGATCATCAACTAATAAAATTGCTTCTCTAAGTTTTTGCATAAAATAAGTCCATGAGTTATTATTCTCTGAATCAATAACGCCGAATGCAACAGGATATAGTTACTCATTCGCATCCAATTCAATAGTGACCAATAGTTGACCTCCCACCTTGTGCTTGAGAAAACTGGCATCAACGCACAATACGGAACGACAAAATGCTTTGAAACCCCTAATTGAAAGTCCTAGAGACATGAACATATACTTGAAGTGGCCGAGCTCTTCTGTCTGGATATCTGTTATGGTACCCAGATTATTCTTTTCCAACATATATAGGTATGATGACAATTTTCCATAGAAATCCTCTACCGTTCCTCACACCGCCATTAAAGCCCTTTCCCTTGCCCTCCTAGCCTTATTATAAGTCAAAAATATCCCATAATCTGACTACATGTCTTCAATTATTTTCTTAAGCAAGTGGTTATGGTGATGGTCCATGTACTTACTCTTCATGCACTCCCCAATAACCCATGCGGTGTTTGCATTTTTTTCTCTGGCCTCGACAAAACTAAGAATGAGTGTTGTTGGTTGAATTTCCGAATCTCAAACATCTTAGAAAACTTACCTTTCACAGCACGCAAGCTCCAATTGTATGTCTCATCCATACATTTCACATACCAAAGATGTTTTCGTGACTTCATCACTTTGAATTCAAAATGATAAGTCATCGCATATTCATATAGCGTCAGTTGAAGTTCATTTTTATTCTCAAACAACGCACCAACTTCCAATACGGTTTCACTTGTTAATTTCAAGGCTAATGAAGGGTCTATCAGTGATAGGTCTACTAGATGGTGTACCCATTGATGGTCTTGCACTAGATGGTGTACCCATTGATGGTCTTGCACTAGATGGTGTACTCATTGATGGTATTGCACTAAATGGTGTACCCATTGATGGTCTTACACTAGATGGTGTACCCATTGACGCTTTTGCACTAGATGGTGTATGTATTGAGGATCGGCGCGGCGTGCGTGCAATTGCTGGTGCGGGACTAGTAGTACCTATGAAGTCACTAACCCGTTCATAATTAAAGTCACTAACCATTCATAATTAATCAGTTCATGATGAGCCTTTCATCTTCTTCTCCTACTCCTTCATTTTCACTTTCAAATACAATCTGTTGAGAAACAACTCGAGAAACAACTTCATGTATAGTTTGTTTTGTAAGTGGTGGTAGTGTACTATCTTGACTTGGGGGTATTTCTCTACTAATGAGACACACAGTGGTGACGAAGGTGACGAACTGCGACCCGAAATTAACCGTGATAAATAGATGCCCACATCATTATCTCGCTCAATAACAACAGGGGGAAGTTTTACAGAAACATCATACATTACTTCAATCACTAAATCATATGTAGACTTTTGTATGTTAATCGTCTCATAGATGATATCAACTAATTCGGAAAATTTAGTATATTGGGGTATATCCATAGTTTTGCATGATTTTGCACAGAAAGACCTTGTACCATCAGCTGCAATTTTCCACTCTCCATTATACACAACAAATACGTCAGCAAATACTTCATCTGCAATTGAAAAAATGATACTATCAATCGAGAGACACAACCGTAACAATGATATGCAAGTACTAACTATAAATGGTCTGGTCGCCTGACGCAGTTGCGATGCGTCACGTAGTTGTGTTGCGTCACGCACACGGATTCCGCCGCAACAGTGGCATTTACCTAATCAAACCCTAATCTAAACCTAACAAATAATGCGTTCAAAGAAAGAAGGAGATAACAAGTGGAATATAGAGGAAGCATACTAGTAGCAGCGGACATCCTTCCTTCGTTGGGATTCTGACGTCTTCGTCGGGGGTTCGTCTTGTTTTTAGAGAGAAAGAGGAGAAGGGGAGAAGTGGAAGTGAATAGAGAGAACAGGGAAGAAAGAAATGAAAAGAAATTTGAAGATTTAGAAATTTTCTAATTATATAGTAAGGGAATTGTGGACTTTTCAAAATGCACCCTGTTGCGTCACACAATTGGAGAATGCATGACACAATAGGGGCATTTTCATCAGTTTATTAACTTCAATGTCAATTCTAAGTTACCAAACAACCCAACATAATCAAACATTTTTTTTTCTCTGTATCCATTATTTCACTAAATTTATGAACTAAAATATATTTTAGTTTAGATTATTATTTTTTATTTATAAAATTCTCTAGAAAGTGTAACGTGGCTTACCCTAAATGCCAAGCTTTTCAAATGCATGCATATTTCCTTTCTGTACTTTAATTTATCAATATCCCTTCTTATCACGTAACTAGTTACAGCCCCAAACTCCAATTGAAAGTAGCACTCATTAATATTTAATGACCACTTTTTATTTATTTATTTAATTATTATATTTCTTAAATTAGTGGGACAAATTTTTTGATCGTTATTTTCAAATTTTAATTTGGATGTGAAGTTATTTGTTCAAACTATTACATTTAAGACTTTAGAATAATATAATTTGACTAGTTTGGAACGGGTAATCCTGCTGGTATTACATCCAAATTATATATATATATATATATATATATATATATATATATATATATATATATATATATATATATATATATATATATATATATATATATATATATATATATATATATATATATATATATATATATATATATGAAGTAAATATGTTAAATTGTTTTTAAAAAATCAATTTGCTAAGCGATTTTAAGTTGTTTAGCTTGTATTTTAATAGAATAGTAATATTTGAAAGTGAATTTTTAGATTAAAGAAATATAAGTAAATTATATTGAATAAAATAAAATATTTAATAAAATTTAGTCATAATATATTAATTACAAAAGTCAAACAAATAGCATTTAATAAAAAGTATTTTCTTTAGACAAAATATTAAATGGCTACCAATAAAGTATCAAATGAATCTGAACTCAGATATAATTTTACGGCCAGTTGACTATTGTATGGTCTTGTTTGTTTTAGATTATTTTATTAAATTTATTATTTCTTATAAAATTTATTTTTGTTTAAAAAATTATTTATCTCAAAATTTAATTGATCATAAATTAGTTGTGTAATAATAGTTTGTTGTTTATTAATAATTAGTAATCTATATATATAAATAATGCTTAACAAAAAAATTTAGAGGTGCATAGGGACAAAGTTGGGCTGAAGCCCTCTCCGAAAAAAATAAAATATATATATGGTTAAAATGTGATATTATCCCTTAATTATTAAAAAGATTTCAGTACAATTCACTATTTTATTTATTTAATTATTAAAAAATGGTAAACTTACTTATATTTACCCATTTTATCCAAAACAATTTCGTTTTTTATTTTAGCCCACCATAAAAATATTTTAAGCCCACCCATCACCGAATCTTACGTCAGTCCCTGAAGATGCATTATACGCGCTCTCCATAATCAATAATCAATCGGGTGTTTTCTCTTCTATAATATATATTAATTCTTTTTCCTTAATCTATATTAATTCTAGAAAAAGAATTATAAAAATAAAAATTTGACATACCTTAATTTACAAATAATATTAAATTATAATAATAAAAATAAAATAATATTTTGAATTTTTAAATTCAAAATAACCCCAAAGAGTTTAAAGGTCAAATTATGGTTAATTATTGTGATAATTAAAACCCTAATTAGAAAAACTAAATAAAAACCAAAAAATAATTTGAGATTAAAATATTGTGTTTATTTTACCCAAATTAAACCGAAAAGGGGTTGAAATTATTTAGTTTTTGATTTTGAACTTAGATTATGTATAATTTATGGCTTAAAACAGTTAAATAAATACCTTAAAATACCCAAAAATATCTAAAAATAAAAATAATATATAATTTTTTTTATATTTGTAGAAATATTTTTTTTAGAATTTTTGGTAAAAAAAAACGCAAGAAAGGGATAAAATTCAATTTCAAAGAATCCTTTTTATAAAAAAAAAATAAAACTGATAATCGGGTGTATCCGAAAAAGGGAAATTAAATTGCAGCCAGGATATCAATCAACAGATTAGCGCTGGGCTTTCATCCAGCGTCCAGGAATCAACCATGTCTGTCGGTTGTAGCTAAGCGAACACACGCACGGTCCACATAGGATCGACTAACGGGCCCTTATCCCCGTTAGCCCGATCGCTTAGGCACAGACAGATCTTCAACGGAACGCCTAACGACACGTTCATTAAATCAAAATGACGTCGTTTTAGACGTCTTCTTCTCCAATGCTGGGAGGTCGCCGAAAACACGATCGTTCTACGAAGATTCTTCCAGAAGCTATAGCTCATCCATCAACCATCCTTATCCTTCCGTTTTTCTTCCCATGTGCTCGCCTTCTCTTCGCCAACAATAGCCTTATACCTAGAATCTCCATCTTAGCCTAGAGATAGGCTGCCAAAGATAATATTAAAACTATGGATAAGAACTTTGTTGATCAAATTGAAGTTAATTCATCATCTTCAACCGACCTACAGTAGTATAAATAGTCTTTAGGCCCTTCTCTTCTAGATCATCAAACAATTATCACATATTACATACATAATCAAAGATTCCGGCCAAATTAATTTTTATGTAAATCATCTTTGGCGATCAAATCTTTGATCAAGGCTTCTGAAATATTCTAACACATCCTTGGAATGTTCTTCAACTGTTTGTAAGCATCTAGAACCTTTGTATTTCTATTTGTAATTGAAAATTGGATTTTTTTCAAGTTTAATCGGTTTGATATGTTCTAAGGTTTAATTATGTGATTTTTTTTTGTTTAGAATCATTCCCTATATGTTATATGAACTTTCTGTTGAAAGAGTTTTGATCAAATCACCTAAAACAAAATAAACAAAAAATTGGATTGAAATTCTGGATTTTTTTGAAATTAATGTTCTTGAGCTTTTTAGGCTTGAATTTTAATTCAATTAGTTGCCTAACATGTTTGTAAACTTGTTATGATGATTTCCAAATCATAAAAACCTCATCCTGGTCATGTTTGATTAAACTGAAATTTTGAAAAAAAATGAGTTTGAATTTTATCTTCAAAAGTAGTTACAAAGCTTAAACGATGTTCTTGTTTTGGTAATGTTCAACAATATTTATCATTTCAAAACTAATGGAACTTGAATTAGACCATGAAATTGCCTAATTCAAAATATCCCAAGTTTTGACCTAAAAACGGTTTTTAGAAATTGATCTTTGTAGATATGGAATGATCGTGATTAGGGTTAGGGCTTTTAATCCCTACAATCATAATGAGTTGATTGCAACTTACCGATCATGATTTCATGATGTGTATCAAAAGTTATAGAACATGCAAATTTTGACCAAATCAAGAACACTCGGTCCCCAACGACCGAGTCTTGTAGGACCAATACCGAGAAATCTCGGTCATGGCCGAGACCAAGAATAAATGTTCTTGAGTCACAAACGAGAGTAAGGACCGACGCTCTTGAGTTAGAATCGAGACCTAAGACCGGTGTTCTTGAGCAAGGACCGATGAATTCGACCGAGGTTTCTAACCTCAGACCGAGACGTTTGACCTGGAACCGAGTCTCCTAGGTCCACAACCGAGAAAACTAGACCTAAGACCGAGCCTCTCAGACATAGGAATAAATAGCCTAAGTTCAGGATTGAGCCACCTAAACCCAAGACTGAGCCATCTAGTTCCTCAACCGAGAAGTCTGAGTTCGAGATCGATCCTCCTGAACTTAGAACCGAGCCTCCCGAATCCACGGACCCACAGACACATGCACCCGAGCCCTGATCTATACCACCCTAGTCTAGACCGAGCCCGTCCGAGCCCAAATTGGCAAAATCGGACCCATTCAAAATCCAAAATTATTTAATAATTTTTGTTCAAAATTATTAAACAAAAATTATTTTTGTTTAAAATTATTAAACAAAAATTATTTTGGTTTCACATTTAAAATCCAAAATTATTTTTGTAATTTTCGAACTCTAATCCATTTTCAAAAAATCTCAAAAGGTCAGAAAATGATATTTAATATTTTTGGAATATTTCCTAAACAAATATTTTGGCTAAAGTCCCGTTTGGAATTTATTTTAAATTCTAACACTTTTTTTTGATATTTTTTTTATGGTTTTACTAAGTAATTTCAACACAATCGCATTTACTCTCTTTTAAATAATTTTGTACAATTATTTACGTAATCTAAACTTATCCTTGTTTAGGACCCCCCAGACTAGTAATTAAAGAAAATAAATCTCATAGCTAGAATTTGTTTTAATAAAATTAAATCATCAATTGACGAGCACGGAGGACATAACGCGAAAGCCCTTTCCCGAGCGTAACCAAAAACTGAACTCCTTATAGAGACTCTAGTATAAAATACGTTTATACACGTACCTTTAATTGACTACTCTAAAATTATTTGGCGACTCTGTTTCAAATAAATAATCTTTTAAATTAATTATGTTTGATTAATTTAGACCAGGTTTTAACCAAATTGTTGTTTGGTCCCCAGATTATTAAAATTTGAATAAAATAATTATTTTTACACGATTAATTTCAAAAGCTCTTAGGTATTCTCAAAAACTTTTAAAATGATGTTTTTTTTAAAAGACGCTTGACACGCAAACCAAAGTTAAAATGTGTCAAATCTCAAGCCACTCCATGTTTCCCGTATTGCCACGTGTCATCTAGACACATGCTAAGCTACGATAGGAAATTTTTTGAGGTTACAAAAATTAATCAAGGAAAAAACTAATATTTTAATTATTAATATATATATATATATTTATATATATTTATATTGAAATGTTAAATTAAGATAAGAGAACTATTTTCCACTTGAGTGAAATTTAAAGATGTTAAGATTATTAAGTATTTTTAATAAATACTAGATAAATTCACGTAAAAATGCAAACGAAAAAGACAAAAAAAAATTAATTTTAATAATTTTAAAATATATATATTCATTTTGTATTATAGTAATAAATAAATAAAGAATAATTTTTAAATAGAATAATATATATATATATATATAAGAGATAAAAAATAAAAATATTTTATTAATAAATTTATATAATATATTGAGAAAAAATAGAATGAGAAATTTAATTATTTTTATTAAATCATTATTAATAAGAGATATAATTATTTTTATTATATTTTATTTTATATGAGTAAGAAAATTTTATATAATATATATAGTTATTATAAAATATATATATATAAAATTATTTCGTCCATTATAAGTGGCTTAACCTAAAGTGTTAACCTTTCATACTTAAGACGAGAGTTTGAATCCCTTTAAAAGTAATTATTATATGTGGGTTAACGAAAGGTGTAATCGAATGTTGGGAATGTTGACTTAAGTAAAATAAACATTGGTGAGAAAACTTAAGATTTCGTCCATAGAAGGTGATTTAGGGCTAAAGATAATGTCGAAAAGTGTAATCGAATGTTTAAGAATGCACCCTTAAAGACCAAAAAGTTCTTGGAAGGTGAGTCAAATCTAAACATCATGCCAAAAGGCGTAGTCGAATGTTTAAGTATGATGAGAATTGAGAATGATTACGATTAATAGTGATATAATTTAGATAATATATATGGGTGCGATAGATTTTAATAATACATTTTTTTCTTTTTTAGTATTGAAATTATTAATTATTATACTTACAAAATTAATAAAATATAATAAATATTTGTTATTTGAAATTATAATTTTCCTATATATATTATAAAAATATATAAATTAGAAAAGAAATTTAAAAACACATTTAACTAAATATCTTAAGTTTTTAGAGTAATCGAGAATTATTTTTATTTATTTATCATTATAAAAAATCAAAACAAGACATTATATATTTGAAATAATATTTTAGAATTGATAAAAAAATTAAAATTAAAAATATTAATATATATTTAATATATTATTAATTTAAAAGACTGAAATAAAATAAATAAAAAAGATGTTTGTTAAAAATAAAAAGAGTAAAACAAATTAAAAAAATTTAAAAATATATTTAACTAAATATTTTAAGTTTTAAATTTACTGATAAATATATTTGTGATTTATTTATTATTATAAAAAAATTCAAATTAAAATACTTGAAAGTATTATTTTCTTATTATCACATATTAATTTTATTTAATTATTTATATATACATATATATTAGTTTTAAATAATTTATTATAATAAATACAAAAAGATAAAAACAAAAATAAATTATAATAATTTAAAAATATAGATATGTGTGTTATACTTAATAAATAAGGAATAATTTTTAATTAGAATAATATATATATATATATATATATATATATAATATATAAAAGAGATAAAAATAAAAATTATTTTATTCATAAATTTATATAATATATTGAGAAAATTAGAATAAGAAATTTAATTATTTTTATTATAAATAATTTTATATATAGATCCTTATTAAGTGAAATATTTTTATTTTATATTATGATAAGAAAGATAATTATTTTTATTATATTTTTCTGGTATGAGTGAAACTTTTATATAATATAGATATTTATATAAAATTTTCAAAATGTAACTTACGAAATATATATAAATAAATAAAATTATAAATTATTTCAATCATCATAAGTATTATAGCGGTTAAAGTGCTAACATTTCATACTTAATACTAGAGTTCGAATCCCTCTAAATGAAATTATTATATATGAGTGTGCGAACATTGGTAGGTGAAGTAGAAGTGAAAATGTCGGCTTGAGTAACACAAACATTTGTGAGAAACCTAAGGGTTTGTCCATGGAGGGAATGTTGACTTGAGTAAATCTAACGTTTGTGAGAAAACCTAAGGATTCTTCTACTGAGGGAATGTCAACTTGAGTAAAACAAATATTAGTAAGAAAATCTAAATGTTTGTCCACGGAGGGTGATTTAGGGCCTAAGTTCATGCCAAAATGTGTAATTGAATGTTAGGAATGTCGGCTTGAATAAAACAAACTTTTACGAAAAAAGACTAAGGGTTCGTCCATAGAGGATTCAGGGCTTAAGACCATGCCTAAAGGTCTACTCAAATTTGTATTAATGCACCTTTGAAGACCGCAAAGTTCTTCTATGGAGGGTGAGCCAAAGATCATGCAAAAGACGTAATCGAATGATTAAGTATGATGGGAATTGAGAATCGTTATGGTTAATAATGTATCATTAAAAGATAATTTAGATGATATGTATGGGTGCGAGAAATTTTAATAATACATTTTTTCCTTTTTAGTATTAAAATTATTAATTATATATATATATATAAATTCAAAAAATATAATAAATATTTTTTATTTAATATATATATATATATTAAATAATATATAAATTAAAAAATATATATTTTTAAAAATATATTTAACTAAATATGTTAAGTTTTTAATGTGATCGAGAAATTCAATTTTATTTATTTATTATTATAAAAATAAAATAAGATATTATATACTTGAAATAATAGTTTAGAATTGACGAAAAAATTAAAAATAAATATCAATATATATATATATATATTTAATATATTATTAATTATAAATACTGATATAAAAAAAATGTTTGTCAAAATAAAACAAAAACTGTAAAACGAATTAACAAAATTATTTAAATTTAAAAATTTAAAATATTTAACTAAATAGGTTAAGTTTTAAATTTATTGAAAAATATATTTAAGATTTTTTATTATTATAAAAAAAATTAAAACACTTTAAAGAATTATTTTTTTTATTATCACATATTATTTTTATTTAACTTTTTTTTTAAAAATAGTTTAACGCCATTTTATTAAAAATCCGGAAGTGGGAGAAAATGTCAATTACCAAAGCTAGACAAACATTTACTTTGATTAAAAAAATCAAAATGACTATAGAGTATCTGATTAGAAACAAAAAAAAAGACACTAAAGCATACAAATCCTACTACTTAACATTTTTGTTCAGTCAATATCATTTCTGCTACTTTCGGATCTCAATTTGCTACTCTCACAGCCCACCTACGTTGTCTAATCACATGTTTGGCTCTAGACTTCATTATTGGTGATTGAACTATAACATTTGATGATGATTGTTTGTAAACATTAACCTCCTTCCCTTGGATTAGTTTCGCTTTAGAGGAGTCAGCACTAATCTGATAGAAAGAATTTTGTTTCAGTATTTTAAAATTTTCATATTCACCTGCACATTTCTTTGCTTTATTTTTGTCTGATTTTCTTCATTCTATTTTCAAAATTTCATCTTCGTTTTCCTCTACTACAACTCCATCTTTAGTTCGATCTCTAATTCTTCCCATTTTCCTTTCTCCGATTCTTCTTCTTTTTCATCATCTGATTCTTCTACTTCTTCTTCTTTCTCTATTTCCTTATCTTTCTTTTCCTTCGATTATTCATCATTCTCATCCTCTACATCTCCATCTTTAGCTTCCTCATTGATTTCATAATTCATCAATTTCAACTTTCTCATTTTGCTCATGAACTTTTAGCTTTTCTTGATGTTCTTCAATTGCTTTTGAACATTTATCACTTGGATGTTTAAATGTATTGCAGAACGCACATCTGTTTGGCCTCCATTCATACGTAGTATCCATGTCTGCATGTTTGCCTCTTTTTTCAACCATTATCATCTTTGCTGGTAAAGTGCTTCTATGATGCACTTAAATGCTTAACCTAACATATGTGATGTGTTCACTTTCCTTCGTTATTGGGTCCATATACAATGGTTTTCCTAAGAGACTAGCGATATGGTTAAGTGCTTATGCATTATACATATGAGCTGGAATGTTCCATAGTTTGAACCAAAGTTGGGTTGTTTCCTTAGGTTTTCTAAGTAGGTTCATACATTCAGACCATTTTTCCAACTTCATACAGTTTGACCCAACATATGTGTGTCTCAGCTTTAGAATATTTTCCATATTTGTTCCCTGTTTGAATTTCAAGAAATACAAATCATGGATTTATTGATACCTTTTCTAGTCCCATATGCTACCATTACTTTAGTAAAGCATCCTTAGTGACTGGGAAAGATAAAAGATTCATACCTATGTAGTTCCCAACAACTACATTTTTCTATTTTTTAATGCATTTTTCATCCATTTCAGCATGTAATTTAAACTCAAAAGGGGATTTAAGAATCTCAACTTTTGGTTTAAAATCTCCTAAGTAAGTTTTTCTTTTATATTTCTCCTTATCTTCATCTTTCTGTCATGCATTTTTCTTCCAGACTTCATTAACTTTTCAGTTGGAATTACTTCTGATAGTGTAGGTCTTGGTTTTTAGGCACTTCATAAGCTCCCTCATTGTTTCCATACACTAGCTCACTATCTTCTTGCATTCCTCCTGTTTTAGTAAATTTCAATCTTGAAGATAGAGAATATTGAGTTAGATAGTAGTTTACTGTGTTTTTTTTTACTAAGCACAATCTCTCATTTCTTTGCTTGGAACGTCACTTTCGTAATTTATTTTTGAGTTCGTAGAGATTTGTTCTTTTGTCGTATCCAACATTCCATATTCCATCTTTTTTAATTTCAGACTTCAAACTTTTAGTTTCATTATGTAGTTTTTCCTCAATCTTTTGAGAGCTTTGTTTCTGCATTTCCTCTTTCTAGGAGCTTTATTTATGTTCTGTTTGATCTAATATTTTCTTGTTTAAATTGATTTCAATGAAGTCATGCACTTATTTTGCTTTATTCCTATTATTTTTCCCCATCTTAGTAGAAGTACTAAATATTGCAAGAAATCAATAATTCGGAAAACTCAACCAAACTCAATTTACTTACAACCGAGAATAACCTAAAACCAAGAATGACGGTAAACAACTTATTTAATTATATATATATATATATATATATATATTAATTTTAATTATTTATTATTATAAAAAACAAATGAAGACATTGTATCAACAATATTTTTATTATCATATATTTTTTAATTATTATATTAATTGAATTGACATTGTATATAACAATTTTATTACTATATATTTTTTAATTATATATATATATATACTAACTTAAATATATTTTATATTTGTCAAATTATCTATCATATTAATTTATTTATTTTTAAACAATTACTTATATTCAATTAATTTATTTTTCTATTTTTGTTAAATATCAATTTTTACTTTTGATTATTAAATAATTAAAATTATTATAGATATAAAAAATATAAAAATTTAAATGAATTTGATTATATAATTTTTTTATATTTTATTTCTTAAATAATTATATAATAATAAGAAATATTACATCAAAGTAAAATTTTATATATTTTCATCGATAATTTGATCCAAAATTGAATGTACGCTGATTTGTTTTTTCTAAACTACTCTTATTGAGATGTTGTCCATTTATATATGATTGGTCCATATGTATTGTATATTTCTTTTTAAATGTTTTTGAAACCATATATACTTGATGAATTTAAAAATATAAGTAAATATTAAATTTAGATTGAATTTAATTTTTATATATTAAAAATAATTAAATAATTAAATAATATTATTTTTATTTAAAAGATTTATATATAAATAATATTTTGTTTGTATTCTTACATGTGCAAATCCATGAGTGACTAGGATTAAATTACTTAATGAACATAATAATATATATATATATATATATATATATATATATATATATACATAATAATATATATATATATATATATATAAATATATATATATATATATCTTTTATTTATTTAGTTTATCAATACAAACTTTAACCTAAAAAATTATTATTTATTATAATTTCCAATCTCAAAATTAACTTCACAATTTAGATTGTTTGAAAATAAAATAAATATTTTAATTAATAATTTGAAAAATATAATTAAAAAAAAAGTGATATTTGTTTTAGAGAATAATTCCAAATAATCCATTGAAACAATCTCAAGCTCAACTTTTTTTTTTAATTTCTCATAATTAAACATTGATTGTATCATTCTTACCAAGGATAGAAATATATAAAATAAATAATACAAAATTTAATCTGGTTTGATCAACAATGTCTATTTTATTAATTGTTTAATCTATAAATATTTTATAAAATAATATTATTACATATTCTCGATTTTAGAAGTACATGAACTCACAATCACTAAACTAATCTTAGACCTAAACCCAATAGAACTCCTTAAAATAAATTTCAATAAATATAAATCCGTGGAATATATATTGGACCCTCTTTGGAGCTGGCTAAGTTCGCTTAAAAATGAGAAATATTTTTTCTGGTTAAATTTGGTATAATAAGTATAAACTAATTTTTAATTTATAATTTATAAATTTTATTTTTAATTTATTAGTTTGGTTGAAATGTATATAAATTTTTATATTTATTATATTATTTATATTTTAAATATATATTTATATTTATTTAATTAAAAATAATAATATTTGATTATAATTAAATGTATGATAAATTAAAATTAATTTTAGTATTAACAGTGTAACTAAATAAGATAGAGATACATCTAAAATTATAGTTTTAATTTAAATTTATATATTCTTATTTTCTTGATTAAATTTTTGAACATATATTTTAAGAAATCTAACAAAATGACACTCAAAAGAGTGTTAATATTAAAAATTATCAGCCTCAATAATATTGGCAAAAACAACATTTGTCCTTGACAAAATACCAAATTGCCCTTAATATTTTTCTTCTTTTCTTCTTCGTTTCTTTTCTCATCTCTTCTTTGCCCGACCAAGCAAAGTTTCCCCTATCCCCGCCCCCGCGGCTATCCCCGACTCAGTAGTAGACAAAAGGGAAAGCAGACTAACTCTGACAATGGAGGAACTCTCCTTGACATCCATTCTCGACCAGGTTCGGAAGATTCATCTTTTTGCCTCCAAATCAACTGCCAACATGGAATCAAATGGGATCTTTTCTCTCTTCATCTTTACATGACGACGCAAACTATACTTTGCGTCTGCGCAAACTATACTTTGCTTCCTGCTGCTCCAAAACATTGAAATAATAGAAGTATATGATAGTTTCAGGAGATTTGTCTCTAATTTCATTTTTAGTTTGAGGTGGTTAAAATGTGTTCTTGCACCTGGTTTTGTACGGAAGAATGAAGGTTGGTGGTTTGTTAGGATTGGTGTCGACAATATAGACGGAGGTCTGAGTATTGTTTACAGCTTATGACTTTCAATTTGATTTTAACTCTGTTATAAGTTAAAACATGTTTCTATTCTTCGCAATTCTTCACAAACTCTTGAACAAGTTCAACTGCGTAAAAGTTTGTTGGATTTGAAGCTTCAGACAAATGAATGGAATCAATAGAAAGTAAAGAACACAAGGAGTTTTATGGATGTTTAGAGATAAAACTCTTACGTCACCCCTTCTTCCTCAACAAGAAAGATAATCACTAGAAGGCTTTGATTGTTATAGAACACACTACACAAATCCAGTCAGAAACCACAAGACTTAACAACTGTCTACTTCTGAACTTCTAACTAACTCTCTGTTCAACATAACTCTCTTTATTTAACTTACAACACTGAGATTTCACACAGAAAAGAAAGTAGATGAATTACAGAGTAATCATACAGTGAGTAGTTAATTCACACTTGAGCTTGAGAGAAATTAAGTAATCAAATTGCAAGAGTGAATGTGAGCAAGTAAGCAAATTATCAAGTTATGACAAGTGATTAATATGTTGTCTTTGAGCTTCTATTTATACCTGGAGTACACCAACGATCGTATCTTCTACTTGGACACGGGTCCTTCTTTTATTGGACGGTCTCCAATAGTACAATAGTACAGTAGAGAATGTGCATGAGGATCGTGGCCATACAAGACTGATAGTGCGTCGAATGTTCTTAGAGATCATTTGTAATGGAAAGGTACAACGAGGGCAATTTGAATGATAAACACGTACGTGGAAGTCTTTCATTTGTTGGGATCAACTGTCATGTCGGACTATTGAAAACGAGATATGTAGAAGAGCTGAGTAGAGAAACAGACGCTCCTTCGGACGTCCGATCAAGGTTCGACGATGTCTAACTACGCTTCTTCTTTAGACCGCGTTTAAGAAGGTTAGACGACGTCTAACTATGATTTTTCTTCAGACCGCGCCTAAGAAAGTTAGACGACGTCTAACTATGCTTCTTCTTCAGACCACGTCTAAGAAGGTTAGACGACGTCTAACTACGCTTCTTCTTCAGATCGCGTCTAAGAATGTTAGACGACGTCTAACTACACTTTTTTTCAGACCGCGTCTAAGAAGGTTAGACGACGTCTAACTACGCTTTTTCTTCAGACCGCGTCTAAGAAGGTTAGACGACGTCTAACTACGCGCACTCTTTAGACCACGTCTAGAGGAGTTTAGACGACGTCTACCTGCGTCTTGTAAGCTTGCACGAAGACGTCTGTTTATGCCTCTTAAGCTTTAGACGTCTACTAACGTTTCCTTGAAATGTATCTGCGAAGAGACAGTTTCACAAGTTATTCTTATTCATTTGTATTATTAAGTTAAGCTCTTATACTTTGCCTATACATAACTAAGTTTTATTTTTATTAACACGCACATCATTAAAATACTGTCAGCCCATAATAAATTGAATATATATATATATATATATATATATATATATATATATATATATATATATATATATATATATATATATATAAAAAAAATGTAAAATAATTTATTTTTCATGAAAATATCAAAGAAGTTCGCCAAAGACAATTCCTAATTACATAGAATACAAAGTTATTTAACAAGAAGCTAAAAAAAAGCCTGAATTGGGATATTGAAGCTACTGAAGTGAAATCTAAAATCAAGGTTCAGGTGTTAGATTTGTCAGCCCATTCACGGTCTTGGCGTTTTTGCTTAGCCATCATATTGTTGAATTTTTCTTTTCCCTTTTCCAATAGAGGGTTGCGCACTACATAATCATTTGGATCATATTTCGTGACCCTGTTGTGTGCACATACACAAATGGTTAGTGGTTGGTTAGTTGATTCATCATTCATCAACTTTACAAAGAATAAAAGTAAGTCTAGAGTGGCCATTCCTTTCTTCTTTAGTGACAACTTCTTTAGTGACCATTTGTTCATCTCTCCATACCTGCAAATTGCTTGATTGCTTGATCACGTAAAGTATAGTTTCTTATTGAACTACAAGCCATACAAATGCAAAACCAAAGATGAGATAGAAGTTGTCAGATAGCCCTCTGCTATTGCCAATATATATTACTCCTTGCTCAACTTCTTTGAATAGATAAGCAGCCTTAGAGAATTAAAACCATACATCAGAGAATAGAAACAATGTCAAGACTTCCAAAATAAATTGAATTGTAAAGTACAAATGATAGTCAAACACATTCATATTACCCGTATGACTTGAGCATGTGCTGTGATCTTCCTTATTGTCTACTTCTTCTCTTCTTCCCTTTTCAAATCTAATGTATACTGAAATCGCCTTAAAGCATTTAACACGAGGGTTTCTTGCTGATAAAATAGAATGCAATAATCAGCAGCTATAATATAACTAGAAGAATAGAAAAAGGACAGAACTAAATAGAAAACCATAAGGCTAACTTCACTAGAATAATGGAAAATAACATAAACAAATGAACATCTTTTATTCATCTCTAGTTCAGATTGCTGGAATTTATGGGTCACTATTATAATAAATAATTTTGCAATGTCATCTTTTAGTTAAGCCAAAATAATGTGATCTAATGTGAAATCAAGTTTATAGGCATATGGGTGTATTTGTCATGAATATAAAGTGAGGATACCTAAATGAACTTTCTAATTTTATGAAGGGGCTAAATTAAAATGTTTAAACAAAATAACTAACATTATGGTTATTTTGTAACGGTATGGTCCCCAACCCAATTGATGTACTCATCAACAAGAGAGAAAAAAAATTTGACTTACTCATCAATTGGAAGATCCATTACATTTCTAAAGGAAGAGAAGATTAAAGAATCTTTCAAATATAAGGAAAGAGATGATGAGTACAGGTACGCCCGCTAATTGTTAATCGTAGTATTATTATCTCATATATATTATTAAGATTTAATTAAGATAATCTAACAATTGGTATCAGAGTCATCCTAATTTAATTATGTGAAAAATTATAGTAGATATAATATACAGATTTAATTATGTGATAAATTATATCGGAGATAACATATTCAGATTTAATTATTTGAGAAAATTATATCGGGCGTAAATATATGCAGAAATTAATATGAAATTATATGCATGCAATTTATATGCATGGAATTTATATGCTATATACATGCAATTGATAATAAAAGAATTGTTTGTTGATAAAATTTAGGGATATTAAGATTCTCTCATAAGTTTGACTATTTAGATTATCGTTAATGATTGATATAATATATTATATATTATAATAAGTTCGACTATTTAGATTATCGTTAATGATTGATATAATATATTATATATTATAAGAGAGAATTGAGGAATATATAATTATATATATATAATTTATTAGGTATAATTTATTTTATTTCACAATAAAATAAAATTAAACTACATGTCATTTATCAAAATAAAATTATATGATTATTTTAAAAAAATAATATATTATTGATTTAGGTTATATATATGACATTTAAATTCAAAATTAATGATATTATAATTCAGAATTGTATTTATTGATACAAATAATCACCAAAGTGACAATGTTGGTTGAAATTGATTCAATAAAATTTTGAATGTAAGTATTGTGTAATTAATGTGATTATATTATTTAATCCAAAGATTGATAATTAATTGACCGAATTACATAAACATTTGTGATGATAAACATGTAATAATTATAAAGTCATATTTATGTGAATAATTAATCTATTCAAAGATAGATTTTATTATTTGACATGTCTGTTTGAGCATTACAACAAAATGTTATTAGCAATTAATATTACTGTCCAAAGACTTGATATTAATGTTGTGATAAGTATTTTGAGATGAGATAAATTATAATTTGAATTTAATTGTTACTTAATATTATAGTCATGAGCATGTTATTAATGTAATTTATTATTTTGTTTTTTTTATTTATGAGTACAATGTTCCTACTATATCTGCTAATGCTAATTCGATTCCGATCCTTAATGGAAGTAATTTTAAGGATTGGAAAGAGAGCATTCTTATTGTTCTCGGATGCATGGATATCGACTTTTCGTTTTGAATGGATGAGCCCACTCCTACTACGGATGATAGTAACTCTCATGATAAGAGAATATATGAGAAGTGGAAACGTTCTAATCGTTTGAGTCTTATGATCATAAAGCGTGGCATACCTGCGACTTTTAGGGGTGCGGTATCTGATGAGATAACCAATGCCAAAGATTTCCTTGCCAAAATCGAAAAGTACTTTGAGAAAAGTGATAAAGCAGAAACTAGCACTCTTTTAAAGAGACTAATTTCAATGAAGTTTGAAGGTAAGGAAAACATAAGGGAGTACATCATGGAGATGTCTAATGTTGCTTCTAAGTTGAAAGCACTCAAACTCGAGATGTTTGAAGACTTACTCGTGCACTTGGTGCTTATATCTCTTCCTGTTCAATTCAGTCAATTTCAGGTCAGTTATAACTATCAAAGGGAGAAATGGTCTCTTAATGAGCTCATTTCATTTTGTGTACAAGAGGAAGAGAGATTGAAGCAAAATAAGACTGAAAGTGCTCATTTGGCAAACCCCTCTAAAGAAAGGGGTATAAAGAGGAAAAATGAGACTGTTAATGATAAATTTCCAGCACAAAAGAAACGAACTCAATATCAATCTCAAGTTAAAATTGATAAGAGTCGTTTCTTTTTTTAAGAAGGATGGACATCAAAAGAAAGATTGTCCTAAGTACCGTATTTGGTGTGCTAAGAAAGGTACATTTCATAATTTAGTTTGTTCTGAAGTTAATTTAGCTTCAGTACCAAGAAACACTTGGTGGTTAGACTCTAGTGCTACTGCTAATATAAGTGTTTCATTGCAGGGTTGCCTAAATTACCGAAGACCAATTGATGTTGAAAGACGCATTTATGTGGGAGATGGGAAATCGGTAGAAGTGGAAGCAATAGGGCATTTTAGATTGTTATTAAGTACTGGTTATTATTTGGATTTAATGGATACTTTTGTTGTACCATCATTTAGACGTAATTTGATTTTTGTTGTTTGTATGGACAAATTGGGATATCATTGTTTATTTGGAAATGGAAATTTAACTTTATATATTAATTCTAAAGTTATTGGAACTGGTTCACTTATAGTTTATGATAATCTTTATTTACTTGAAACAGTTGCTTCTTATAATGAAACCTTGAATGTGGAATCACATGGTACTAAGCGAAAAATAAATAATGAAAATTCAAGTTCCTTATGGCACAAGTGATTAGGACATATCTCTAGAAATAGAGTTGAAAGACTTGTTTTCGAAGGAATTTTGGATAAAATTGATCTTTAAGACTTTAATGTATGTATTGAATGCATTAAAGGTAAACAAACTAAAAGAAAGAAATTATGTGCAATAAGGGCAAATGACGTCTTAGAGTTGATACATACGGACATTTGTGGGCCATTTCCTACATCTTCTTGGAATGGTCAACAATACTTTGTATCATTTATATATGACTACTCAAGATATGCATACATATTTCTAATTCATGAAAAATCACAAGTATTGGATGTGTTCAAATCATTTAAAGTTAAAGTTGAAAACCAACTCAATAAAAGAATAAAGAAAGCCAAATCTGACCGTGGTGGTGAATATTACGGTAGATATGACAGTTCAAGTGAACAACGTCCAGGACCTTTTGCCAGATACCTAGAGGAGTGTGGGATTGTCCCACAATACACCATGCCTGGTTCACCGAGAATGAATGATGTGGATGAAAGACGTAATCGCACTCTTAAGGACATGGTAAGGAGTATGATTAGTCGTTCGACTTTACTAGAATCCCTATGGGGAGAGGCATTAAAGACTATAACCTACATTTTAAATAGAGTACCAAGTAAAGCGATAAAACACCTTATGATCTTTGGACTAGTCGTAAACCTAGTTTAAAGCATTTTCATGTTTGGGGATGTCTTGCTGAGGCAAGGCCTTATAGGCCGAATGAAAGAAAATTTGATCCCAAAATAGTTAGTAGTTATTTTATTGGGTACTCTGAACGATCAAGGGGATATAAATTTTATGATCCCAAGTTAAAAATAATTTTTGAGACGGGAACTACAATATTTTTTGAGGATATTGAGTTTGATGGGAGAAATAACTTTGTCTTTGAAGATAATTTGGATTCAACAATTCCTATTGAGGAAGACTTGATTCATATCCCAAATGATTTTGACATTGATATGAACATTATTCATATTAATGATCAAGTTCAAAATCAAGAGCAACAAGAAATTGTTGAACAAACTTCTGAAGAACAAACTCAACAACCTCAAGAACAAGTGCTTTTAAGACGATCCACTAGAGAAAGGAGAACTGCTATATCAAATGATTAAATAGTTTTTCTTCAAGAAAATGAGGATAGTGGTAGTATAATGGAAGATGACCCTATCAGCTTCCAACATGCTTTGAAGGATACTAATTCTGAAAAGTGGATTTGTGCAATGAACGAAGAGTATAAATCTATGCAAGACAATAAAGTTTGGGAACTTGTCACGTTACCAGAAGGAAAGAAACCTATTGGGTGTAAATAGATTTTTAAAACCAAACAGGATTCAAAAGGTAATGTTTACAAATATAAGTCTCGTCTTGTAGCAAAAGGTTATTCTCAGAAGGAAGGGATTGACTTTAAAGAGACATTTTCTCCAGTTTCATCGAAGGACTCTTTTAGGACAATCATGGTATTCGTTGCACAGTTTGATATGGAGCTTCACCAAATGAATGTCAAGACAGCGTTTCTCAATGGAGACATTGAAGAAACAATTTATATGGTGTAACCAGAAAACTTTGTGTCAAAAGACTCAAAGCATATGGTATGTTAATTGAGAAAATCCATTTATGGGCTCAAACAAGCTTCTCATAAATGGTATCAAAAATTTCATCAAATTATTATCTCATTTGGTTTCGAGGTAAATGTCGTTGATGAATGTGTGTATCAGAAATTTGTTGGGAGTAAACATATTTTTTTGATTTTGTATGTTGATGACATACTACTTGCCACAAATGATTTAAGCATATTGTATGAAACCGAGAGTTTTTTATCAAAGAATTTTGAGATGAAAGATCTTGGTGAAGCTTCTTTTGTATTAGGAATCCAAATATATCAAGATCGTTCTCGAGGTATCCTTGGGTTATCTCAAAGAAACTATATTGATACAATGCTTAAAAGGTATGGAATGTTTGATAGTAAACCTTTAGATACTCCTATCGCTAAAGGAGACAAATTTAGTCTCAATCAATACCCAAAAGGAAATCTTCAAATTGAAGAAATAAAATCAATTCCCTATGCTTCGGTTATTGGGAGTTTGATGTATGCTCAAGTATGTACGCGTCCTGAAATTGCGTATATTGTTGGAGTTTTAGGCAGATATCTTAGTAACGCGGGATTAGATCATAGTAAAGTAGCCAAAAGGGTTTTGAGATACTTAAAGAAAACAAGATATTGCATGCTCATATATCAGAGTCAAATAAGTTTGAGATCATTGGGTATTCTGATTTTGTGGGATGCCAAGATAGTAGAAGATCGACTTTAGGCAATGTTTATCTCTTAGCTGGAGGAGCTATATCCTACAAGAATGCTAAACAAACTCTTGTAGCTTCTTCTACCATGGCAGCTGAATTCATAGCATTTTATGAGGCATCCAATCATGGTTTATGGCTAAGAAATTTTATCACAGGGCTGCGTATTATGGAAGGAATTGAAAGACCATTAAAATTGTACTGTGACAACAGATCGACCATATTATATTTCAATAACAATAGGAGTACAACAAAGTCAAAATTTATTGACATTAAATTCCTTGTTGTTAAAGAAAGGGTACAAAATAGACAATTAAGCATAGAACATATTGGAACAAACTCTATGTTAGCAGATCCTCTTACAAAAGGCTTGGTACCCAAGGTCTTTCATGAGCACACTGCTCACATGGGTATTTTAGTATTTGAGGATCTTTAGTTTAAATGGGAGTTTATATTACATTGTTGTTCTATGACTTTAAAGTATTTGTGTATACACTTATGTTTTATTTTTTCAGTTATGATAATGTTTAAAGATATTTTGTACAATAATATTAAAAGTTTGATCTCACTTAAGTATGACCAATTGAAAATTGACATGAAAAGATCACCGTGCATGGAATTTTTATTCCTCAACATTCATGATATGATTTGTCAGTTAATTGTATTAATTTATGTGATCATTGTTGGGTCTAGTTGTGAATAAATACAACGATGAGCTCTTTGGTCCTATATTGATATAGTTAATTGATAAAATTGTTTATACAACATATTAATGAGATAACACAAAACTTCGGGCGCATTATGATTGTTACATTTATTTTTGTAATACGTGATCCAGTGGGAGATTGTTGAAATTTATGGGTCACTATTATAATAAATAATTGTGCAATGTCATCTTTTAGTTAAGCCAAAATAATGTGATCTAATGTGAAATCAAGTTTATAGGCTTATTGGTGTATTTATCATGAATATAATGTGAGGATATATAAGTGAACTTTCTAATTTTATAAAGGGGCTAAATTAGAAATGTTCAAACCAAAATAACTAACATTATGGTTATTTTGTAATGGTATGGTCCCCAATTGATGTCCGATTCATTTTTCTCTTTGTGTCCCCATCAACAAAGAGAGAAAACAAATTTGACATAATCATCAATGTTGAGTTATGGATCCTACACTTATAATAAATTCTACATTGTTAATTAGAGTTTATTGGGTTTTTTTTTGGTTTTGGGCTTGGGCCTGACCAAAGTTATTTAGGTTTATTACCTGAATGTTTACCCTATAAATATGTGATTATTAAGGGTTTACATTATTAAGACAGAATTCTAGAGATAAAAAATGTGAGGCAAAAACTCTGTATTCCTTCTTCTTCATAGTAAATCTGGTGGTGGCTGAAGTGGATGTAGCTCAATTTGAGTGAACCACTATAAATCTGTGTGTTCTTGTGTTCTTTTTTCTTGTGTTTTTTACCGATTGTTTTCAAGCAGGTCGGATTTGGGAGATACTAATCCTAACAACTGGTATCAGAGCATTTAGGCTAGATCTGAGCATTGGAAATAATGGCAAGTGAGAATAGTATAGGACATGGGATTGGAAGATTTGATGGGATAGATTATGCCTTCTGGAGAATGCAGATTGAAGATTATCTCTATGGAAAGAAGCTTCATGTTCCTTTGAGTGAGAAACCAGAGAAGATGGATGAAGCTGAATGGAAAACTCCTTGATAGACAGGTTTTGGGAGTTGTCCGATTGACGCTAGCCAAGACAGTTGCTCACAATGTAGCAAAGGAGAAGACCACCATGGGTCTGATGAAAGCTCTTTCTGATATTTATGAGAAACCATCTTCTAACAACAAGGTACACTTAATGAAAAGACTCTTTTACTTAAGAATGGTTAATGGTACTTCTGTCACTACTCATTTGAATGAATTCAATACAATTGTGAATCAATTGCTATCTGTTGAGATTGATTTTGGGGATGAAGTTAGTGCCCTGATTTTGTTAGCATCTCTACCAAGTAGTTGGGAACCTATGAGGGAAGCAATTAGTAATTTAGTTGGAAATGCTAAACTAAAATTTGTTGAAGTTAGAGATCGTATTCTTGCTGAAGAGGTTCATAAAATTGATTCTGGTGAAACATTCAAAGGTTATGCTCTGAATGTGGAAAACAGGGGAAGAGGTAATGATAGAAATTGCAACTGAGGTAAGAGCAGATCTATGTCAAGGAGCAGGAGGAGTCAGTCCAAGTCTGGGCGGACATTTGAGTGCTGGAATTGTGGTAAACAGGGTCATTTAAAGAGAAACTGCAAAGCACCGAAGAAAAATGGTGATGATAAAAATGATGCAGCCAACGTTGTTACAGAATCTGTCACTGATGCATTACTTCTGTCTGTTGATAGCCTGATAGATTCATGAGTTTTGGACTCTTGAGCGTCTTTCCACATTACTGCTCACAAAGAATTAATGGAGAACTATGTGGCTGGAAACTGTGGGAAAGTTTATCTCGCAGATGGTGAGCCACTGGATATTGTTGGCATTGGTGACATCAAATTGAAGATGGCAAATGGTTCTGTTTGGAAGATTACTAAGATGAGACACATTCCAGGTTTAATGCGCAATCTGATTTCTGTTACACAACTTGATGAAGAAGGTCACAATTTCAGTTGTGGAAATGGTGCGTGGAAGGTGACTAAATGAGCAATTGTTGTTGCTCGAGGTCATAAAACTGGAACATTATACACGACTTCAACTTGCAGAGAAATAGTTGCTGCTGTAGTTGATGACTCGAAGAACAGTGAGTTGTGGCATTGCAGGTTGGGTCATATGAGTGAAAAGGGGATGAAAATTCTTTTGAAGAATGGACAGATTCCAGAACTGAAGTCTATTGAACATCAGTTATGTGAAAACTGCATTCTTGGAAAACAGAAACGGGTGAGTTTCTTAAAGATTGAGAAGGAGCTCAAGAAAGAAAAACTAGAGTTGGTACACACTTATGTGTGGGGACATGCACCTGTTTCTTCTATTGGCGGATCATACTACTATGTGACTTTTATAGATGATTCAACAAGAAAAGTATGGGTTTACTTTATGAAGCACAAGTCTGAAGTATTTGTTATTTTCAAGAAGTGGAAGGCTTTGGTTGAAAATGAAACAAATTAGAAAGTTAAGTGCTTGAGATCCGACAACGGAGGTGAATATATCAATCTAGATTTCAAAGAATATTGTGCTGTGAATGGGATCAGTTTGGTGAAGACTGTTCCCCGAACGCCTCAAGAGAATGGAGTAGCTGAACGAATGAATCGAACATTGAACGAGCGTGCTAGAAGCATGAGATTGCATGGAGGGCTGCCTAAAACCTTCTGGGCAGAAGCTATTAATACTGCTGCATATTTGATAAACAGGGGACCCTCTGTTCCTCTTGAATTCAGAATTCCTGAGAGAAGCTTGGAGCAATAAAAAGGTAAATCTTTCTTATTTGAAAGTGTTTGGTTGTTTATCATATGTTCATATTAATGAATGTGATAGGAGCAAGCTTGATCCAAAGTCTAATAAAAAAATTTCATTAGTTATGGTGACATCGAGTTTGGTTATCGTTTCTGGGATAATCAAAATCGGAAGATCATTCGTAGCAGAAATGTTATCTTCAATGAACAGGTTCTCTACAAAGATTGTGTTGGGAAGACATCAGATGGTGATTCCAAGTTGGAAGAGACTGGTATAGTCGATTTGAGACAATTTTCAGCTGAATATATACCGGTTGTTGAAGAAGAACAATGTGTTATTGAAGATGAAATCGTTGAGAACGTGGCCCTAGAGGTAAATCAGCAAACACCGGTTATACAGTTGAGAAGATCATCAAAGAATCGAAAACCAGTTGAGAGGTGGTCTCCATCTCTGAACTATATCTTGTTGACAGATAAAGGTCAACCTGAATGTTATGAGGAAGCAATACAATCTGATGAATCGATTAAGTGGGAGTCTGCTATGAAAGATGAGATGGACTCTTTGATGTTGAATCAGACTTGGGAGCTCACTGAGCTACCAAAGGGAAAGAAAGCACTTCACAACAAATGGATCTTCAGGATTAAAGAAGAACATGATAAAACCATGAGGTACAAGGCAAGGTTGGTTGTGAAAGGATTTCAACAGAAAGAAGGTATTGACTACAATGAGATCTTCTCTCCAGTAGTTAAATTAATGACAATCAAAACTATTTTGAGTTTGGTTGTGAAAGAAGACCTTCATCTTCAACAAATGGATGTCAAAACTGCTTTTCTTCATGGTGATTTAGATGAAGAGATTTATATGCGACAACCAGAAGGATTTAAATCAAAGGAAAAGATGAGCTTGTGTGTAAGCTTCAGAAGAGTCTGTATAGAAACAGGCTCCAAGGCAATGGTACAAGAAGTTCGATAGCTTCATGAAAAATAACAATTTTTTGAGGTGTGAAGCTAATCATTGCTGCTATATCAAGAGGTTTGATAAATCGTACATTATTCTTCTTCTCTACGTTGATGAAATGTTGATTGCTGGAGCAAGCTTGTATGAGATTAACAAGCTCAAGAAAGAGTTGTCTGAAAAGTTTGCAATGAAGGATTTGGGTGCTGCTAAACAAATCCTTGGGATGAGAATTTTCAGGGATGAAGAAGTTCTCAAGCTTTCACAAGAAGAATATGTGAAGAAAGTTCTTAGCAGGTTCAACTTGTATGATGCAAAACCAGTTACTACCCCCTTAGCTAATCACTTCAGACTATCTAAAGATCAGTCGCCTTCAACAGAGGAGGGGAAAAATTACATGGCCACTGTTCCGTATGCCTCTGCCATTGGTTGTATTATGTATGCGATGGTTTTCACAAGACCAGACATAGCACATGCAGTGGGAGTTGTTAGCGGATTCATGGGCAACCCGGGTAGACAACATTGGGAAGCAGTAAAGTGGATACTACGATACTTAAGAGGAAGTACGGGTCTCGCTTTGTGTTTTCGAAAGTCTAATATGGGTTTAGAAGGATATGTTGATGCTGACAATGGTGGTGATGTTGATAGTAGGAAGAGCACAACATGGTACATTTATACTCTAGGAGGTACTGCAATCAGTTGGGTATTAAAATTGCAGAAGATTGTTGCTCTTTCTAGTTGTGAAGCAGAGTATGTTGCTCTGACAGAAGCTGCTAAGGAGATGATGTGGTTACAACTCTTTTTGCGAGAATTGGGTCAAGACTACGAGGGAAGTGTGTTGCGATGCGACAGTCAGAGTGCCATTCATTTGGCAAAGAATCATGTTTATCATGGCAGGACGAAGCATATACAGGTTCGTTATCATTTCATTCGGTCAGCTTTAGAAGATGGAGTATTAGCTCTTGAGAAGATTTCTGGGAGTGAGAATCCAGTTGATATGTTGACGAAAGCTGTGACAAATGAGAAACTGAAGTTGTGTGCAACTTCAGTTGGTCTTCTTCGTTAAGACACCGAATGGAAAGCCAATACCGATCGAGAGATGATGAAGTTAGTCTCCAAGTGGGAGATTGTTGAGTTATGGAGCCTACACTTATAATAAATTCTACATTGTTAATTAGAGTTTATTGTTTTTTTTTTGGTTTTGGGCTTGGGCCTGACCAAAGTTATTTAGGTTTATTACATGAATGTTTACCCTATAAATATGTGATTATTAAGGGTTTACATTATTTAGACAGAATTTTAGAGAGATAAAGTGTGAGGTAAAAACTTTGTATTCCTTCTTCTTCATAGTAAATCTGGTGGTGGCTGAAGTGCATGTAGCTCAATTTGAGTGAACCACTATAAATCTGTGTTCTTGTGTTCTTCTTTCTTGTGTTTTTTACCGATTGTTTTCAAGCAGGTCGGATTTGGGAGATACAAATCCTAACAATCAATTGGAAGATTCATTCCACTTCTAAAGGAAGAGAAAATTAAAACATCTTTTAAATATAAGGAAAGAGATGATGAGTACAGGTACGCTTCCGCTAATTGTTAATCGTAGTATTATTATCTCATATATATTATTAGGATTTAATTCAAATAATCTAACACCTTGTGAAACAATGGTCTGTTGTGTCCACGCAAAACCAGTTCTTAAAAGATTAGAGAATAATCTAGAGGATATGCAGTATCTAAAGTACAAAGAGCATGAGAACGAAAAGAAACTATATCAAATTCATGTATTACCCCCAATCCTATAAAAGATAAGCAAAATATAGTTTACGCATGAGCAAAGTATAATTTGCATAGACGCAAAGTATAATTTGCGTCGTCACGCAGAGAAGAAGAGAAGATCCCACTTGATTCCATATTGGCACTTGATTCGGAGGCTAAATGATGAATCTTTTGAACCAGTCGAGAAGGGACGGTAAAGAGAGTTCCTCCATTGTTAGTGTTGGTATTCTTTCCTTTTTATCTACTACTGGAGTCTTGAGTCGGGGATAGTCGTGGGGAGGGGAAGTTTTGCTTGGTCGGGGATAGTCGCGGGGATAAGGGAAGCTTTACTTGGTCGGGCGGGGAGAAGTAAAGAGAAGAAGAAATGAGAAAAGAAACTAAGAAGGAAAAAAGAAAAAATATTAACGGACAATTTGGTCTTTTACCGGGGTCTAAATGTTATTTTTACCAATATTTTTGGGCTGTTTATTTTTAATATTAACCCTCTTTTTAGGATCATCGTCAAATTTCCCTATATTTGCTTATATTATTTAATATATCTATAATGAAAGAACAATTTATAATAATATTTTATTTTCTAAGTAACTCAATTATATAACATCTTATATTGTCAAATTAACATGTATGTTTTTTTTAAATGTTATTATTATCATTAGGATTGAGGAAGATGCACACATTCTTTTTATATTTTGTTTTTGTGTAGATACATATTTTTTTTATTAAACGTGTTATATAAAAATTAATTTTAAAAATATTTAGTTAATCATAAATAAATTAATATATTTTAAATTAAGTATATTAATTGTTTGAAACTAAAAAAATAGGTAATTAAGTTAAAATTAAGATAAGAAAACAATTTAGTCATTAATTAAATAACATTATAATATCTAAATTATGACTAAGATAATATTTTTATATTAAATAATATGATTTGTTTTGACAATTAAAACATTATAAATTATAACAATTTTTAAATAAATTATAAAACCATTTAAATAAAAACAATAAAACAACTTTAAAATAAACTAACCCTAACTCAAAATTAAACAAACCAAATAAAAAAATTTATGATAGAGATGAACTGGAGCTGTTCCCATCAACCACCGTCCACCAATCACTAAACCAAATAAAAAAAAATGTGAGAGATGAACTGGAGCTCCCATCAACCACCGACCACCAATTAGTGATTGGTTTCAATAGCATATTTAAGAATTAATATAGAGACTGGTTGTAATTATTAGAAAAAGTCGATACCAAAATTTAATTAATACAAATTAAAATAAAGTAAAGTTATATGTCATGATCAAATTATAGAAATACTAATAATAGTAACATTATTGCAAGCTTATTGAGTTAGAAACATCACAATAAATAGAGAAAATGTTAATAGTTCTATTCATGATGTATTATTTGTTTGTCATAAAAGTTTTGAATATTAAAAAAATTATTTAAGTTAGATCAAGTTTTAATAGTGGTTTTTAAAGGAACAAAGGATCACTGTATAAATTCTCTAAACCATCTAAATTAGCTTCTTAAGTTAATTTTTAGACTTAATTGTGCTCATTTAATTATCATGTGTTTTGATTTGGGAATGTTTTTATGGAAATAAATAATTTAACTGGTTGTTTGATAATTTTGTTTACCAGCTGTTATTTGTTTTTTTTATTCTTGGCATAATTCATTTGATATTGGTTTGTTTTACATTGATATACCAAAAAAAAAATCTCTAGTAATGATAGAAGGAGAAAAAATTATCAATTATATTCCCCGGTGAAAAGGGGGTAAAAAACGAGAGTAAAAACTCTCGGTTTTGAACCTATAACTTTCGGTATAGACACATTACCGAAAGTTTTGATAACTCTCGCCATCTCTCGGTATTGACTCTTTCGTTAAAAATAATTAAGCGTTTATCGAGAGATATCGTACAGTTTTCGGATTAGATACCCTAGAGTAAAACCGAAAGTTAATTGAAAAACTTTTGGTTTTTCCACAAAGAGAAAAACCGAAAGTTTTACAAATAACTCTCGATTTTACTCCTTAGGGAAAAACCGAAGGTTTTCTAATTAACTCTCGGGTTTCTTGAAATGGAAAACCAAGAGTTAATTAGAAAACTTCCGGTTTTTCCCTCATGAGTAAAACCGAAAGTTTTCTAATTAGCTCTCGGTTTTCTTCAATTGTAAAACCGAAAGTTAATTAGAAAACTTTCGGTTTTACTCATGAGGGAAAAACGAAAGTTTTCTAATTAACTCTCGGTTTTCTTCAAATGGAAAAATCGAGAGTTAATTAGAAAACTTTCGGTTATACTCCTACGGGGAAAACCGAGAGTTTTCTAATTAACTCTCGGTTTTCTTCTAATGGAAAAACCGAAAGTTTTCATATAACTCTCGGTTTTTCCATTTGAAGAAAAACCGAAAGATTTCAATATTACTTTCAGTTTTTTCCTGTAAAATTTTAAAAATATGCTGATTATTTTGCTCGCAACCAAAACCTGTTCAGCCAAACTAATATATCAATAATAAAAGAAATGACACATACATTAAATGATTATTATCATTACAAAATTCGCAACCAAACTAATCATTCAAATCGAAACAACTACTAATGAAAACATGTTTTGAATCGAAACAACCAATGAAAACGTAATAGAATTAGCTTGTGGGGGGAGGAGGTGGTTGTTGCCTCATAAACAATTCGATTCTCTCGATTCTTGTATTATTTCTAACTTCTCCCTCTCCATTCTTGTCACAATTTCTTCTTTTTCCGCTTGCATTTCTTGAATTGTGCGCATTCTTTCTTCATCCCTCTTCTCCAGTTCCTCCAGCTTGAGCGCCATTCTTTGATTCTCTTCATACAATCTCTCATTGTTTCATTGTGAACTGTTTCTACTTCGACGATCCTCACGAAAGTGTGTGGGCCGGACGCCTGATCCCATTTCGAACACTCCCCCGTGTTTTTGTTGTCCGAACACCCTCCCGTCAATTCAAAATCAGATATTCCAGGTTCGTTACTAAGAACCTCCTCCATCTCAATCTGCACAATTGAAATAAAGTATCATATCTACAATAAAAAACTAGGCATATTCAATTCACTTACAATTTTCTCTTGCACGTGTTCGTCGGACGGGTGTTGGCTTTTCTTTTGTCGGTTTTGGGGTACGAGTCCTCTTGAATACTTCAATGACAGACGGTGCCCGTCCCATTTCAATCGCCTATTGAAATAAATGATTTATATTAACAATCCTTAGATTAAATTATTACAAATAATGTATTTACCAACTCTTCTTCTATTTGTGCAAACGGTCTACTTCCCGTATGATGTGGGAATTTCAGCTTCTTCCTGTTAATTATATTTGTACGACTATTTTGCTGTATTTGAAATAAAAAATGAAGTTAGATTAATTAATATCAACTTTTATTTGAATTATGAAACCGTACCTTAAATTTTTCCGTGAAGAAATGGTTGCGACACACAAACTCCCAATCATCTCGATCGTAGTCTGGTGGAGGATTAGCCAGTATGGTCGCCTCGTCTCTTTTGTGGACGTGGATATATGACTTGTTCAAATCCGACCGCCATCTATCCCATATCTGCTTGGCGTGTCCCAATCCGGTCTTTCGAAATGAATCAATAGAACTAATAGTAGCTTCGAACAGATCCTGAAAAAACATTCAAATGTTAAAAATAATTATTTAATGAATAATGTATAATTAAGTAATAATTATTACATTGATAGCAGTCCAAAGTGAATCCAATTGGTCCGCACTTAATGCCTTCCACTTTAAAAGACGGTGTGAGACGGCTGCGGGGTCCTGGATAATCGACCCCACATGTCTAGACCACCGTGTTCTTCCCACGTCAGCACCGCCTGGCCTCCCATCTACCTCTCTAAAAGTAAGAGGAATCCTTGTCCCCGCCACCCTCTTAGACAGCGCAATATTCTTGTTCTTCCCCCGTCTCTTGCGGGCAGAAGATTCTTCAAAATTATCAAATTCATAGTTAGATATGTGAATCAATTGAAACAATAACTAATTTGTAAACAAGTTACTTGTCGATGATGGGTCGGGAGTGGAACTGTGCTCCTCCTCGGCATCCTCCTCGTTAGGCTCCTCGAGACCCTCGTCTTCAGCCTCATCGTCATTCACCATATCAGCAAACGTGCTCTCTATAAACTCTTCGACATCAGTCTGTTGGGGGAGCAGTAGATATCGGGACCATAGCAATAGGTGGTTCGTCTCTAGAAGATGATCCTCGGAGCCTTAAGTTCTCTGATTGGGCAAGTAAGTTCTGGTATGACTTTAACAATTTGCTGGGTGTTTTCCTCATACTCTTCCAAGTTTCTTTACGATTTCAGACATTCTTAATGCATACCATTAATAAATGAGCGAATGATTGAAATAAAATAGTAATAAGAACGAATATAAAGTAAAAAACATAAATCTACCTAATTAATTAATCTGAACTATATGTTTGTAAACCACGGTTTTATTTTTGTCACAATCTTCCAACCAGGTCGGGCTGACATATCAGGGGCGTAGAATACTTGTTTTGCTTGACTTGCCAATATATATGGGTCTTGACTTTGGTTTTCAAAATTCGGTTTACATTTACACTTACGAAGCCATATTTATCCACTTTCACTTCTAGTTCCCCCGAGTGTGTATCAAACCACTTACACTTGAATAAAACAACTCGTTTGTGAGAAAAATATTGTACTTCGATTATATCCGTTAAAACTCCGTAGTATGACATAGTTTCAGACCCGTTGTACCCCTCAACAACCATCCCACTATTTTGAGTGGTCAAACCTTCGTCGTGTTTTTCTGTACATAATTTGTATCCGTTTACTTTACACCAAACATACATAGATGAGTACATACTTGGACCTTCTCCTAAGATCTTGAGGTCTCTTGATATGTCGTTAAATTCTGCTAAATGGGTGACCTATATATATACCCGAAATGAAGTTGTTAAAATGAAGAAAAAGAGTTAGGATATATGGTTTATAATTTACTCACTCGATGTTTGAAATAGGCGGCAAACGTTTCTCCACTGGACTCGTTGTTATTGCAATATTGTATATAATCTCTGCAAATAGATCGAATATTAAATAGCACACTCTTACATGTAAAAAGGTTCTGCTTCGGGGCAATTTTTCAAAATGTAAGAATGAGCTGTCACTCGATCGATATAATCCAAGTTGTATATTTTTCCGTTAGATAGGTCTTCCAACGATGCAAATATTGAAATGCCCGAGATTTCAGGTTGTGCATTTTCTTGCTCTTCTTCCTCCATTTACTTGGCACATAAATTAATACTCTCATTAACAAGATAGCTCTCGCTTATAGAGACTTCGGGGTGGTTATTATTCCGCAAATATCTTTTCATTGTACCCATATAATATTCAAGTGAATACATCCATCGATACTGAACAGGTCCTTAAAGCAAAGCCTCAAATGACAAGTGAACCGGGAGATGCATCATGATGTCGAATATTGACGACGGAAAAATCATTTCAAATTTGCAAAGTGTCAATGTAATATCCATGTACAATTGTTCGAGGTCCTCTTGAATCAACTCTTCGAAGCACACAACAACCGAAAGAAACGAGACAAATTTACTAACGCATCATACACATTATCTGGAAGTAATCCACGGGTTGTTAAAGGAATAAGATATTCCAATAAAATGTGACAATCATGACTCTTTAATCCCGAAATATTTTTCTCTTCCAAATTTACACAACTGCCGATATTTGAGCAAAAACCATCAAGCAACTTGAGATCTTTCAAGAAGTTACAAAGACGTTTTTTATTTTTGGATGTGAAAGTGAAATGCGCTTCTGGATAATGAACAACTCCTTCATCATTTATAGAATGTAACCATGATTTTATGCCTAAGAGTTGTAAATCTTTATGGGCTTTATGATCATCCTTAGTCTTCTCTTTCACATTCATTATTGTTCCCAAAACTCTATCACAAATATTTTTCTCAATATGCATCATATCCAAATTATGTCTCAATAATAGTGATTTCCAATAAGGCAAACGGAAGAAAATGCTAAGTTTGTTCCAATTGTCTCCCCGCGTTTCATGATATATATTGGTTTTCTTGCTCAGATCCGCACTAAGAATTATGTCTTCTAGGTCTCGTGATTGCTTGTAACTTTCTTGCCCCGTTAACAATCTATGGGGCTCTCTATAATCAGTTCGACCATCAAACGACTCTTTATCCCTTTTGTATTTGTGCTTTGGTGGAAGGAAGCGTTTATGACCCATGTAATATTGTTTGGAACCATGAACCAATCGAAGAGATACCGTGTCGTTATTACAACAAGGACAAGCGAATTTACCTTTCGTACTTCAGCCTGATAAATTCGCGTAGGCGGGAAAGTCGTTAATGGTCCACAACAACGTCGCTCGCATGTTAAAGTATTGCGAGTTATGTGCATCAAACGTTTTCACACCAGATTGCCACAGTTCAGTCAACTCGTCGATCAATGGCTGGAGATATATGTCAATTGCATCTCCCGGACTCTTTGGACCCGGAATTAACATAGATAAAATAAAATTGCTAGAATCCATGCAAGTAGTGGGTGACGTTTTCCAAGTTAAGGAATCAGCGGGATGTCTCAACGTATCAATATCAACTCTTCCTTCTTTATGTCATCTCATCATTGGAGCCGTTTTTGAGGACATGTATAGTCTTTGTAGTCTTGGTATTAAAGGGAAATATCTCAACACCTTTTTTGGAATGAATTTCCCATTTTGCTTCTCTCGAACTACCCCACTTGTTTGACCGGCTTTCCATCTTAAAAGACCGCAAACTCTGCAAGAATCTTCATTTTTGTCGTCCTTCCAAAATAGCATACAGTTGTTCATGGTTGTTCGGGACATCATTAATGTTGGAGAACATATCGTTTATAAATTCGTGCATATAACGTTCTTCATTGACCTCTTCATTAATTGTATTATTCATCTCCGGTCTCGCATCGTTGAATTCTGACACGGCATCCTCCAACTGATCATCTTCATCATCATCATCATCGAAGTCATCGGCATCTTCATCGACATCGTCATTAACCACTTGAGTAGCATGTCTCTTTTCTCCATGAAAATACCAGTACTCATAATGAACATTTATTCCATAAATGATGAGGTGAGTCTTCACTTCGTCTATTTCCATAAACGGCGTGTTCAAGCATTTCACGCAAGGATATTTCACTGTTTGTCGGGATGTACTCCTAACAGCAAACTCGAGGAATTTGTCAACACCTTCCTCGTAATTTAGATGATCTCGACGTAAGGTCATCCAGCTTTTATCGGGTATTTCCATGTTTCTAATCAAATGGAAAACAACCCGCATTATAATTTACTTAACTTTGTCTAAATTAATTAGGATTACATAATTGTAACATAATCTCTACCTAATCTATCATTATCCAACCAAATTTCAACATAATCTAACATTATCCAAGCCAAATTCCACCTAAACAAACAATATTTCATTCATATACATTTCAAACCTAATCTAATATTATTTCATTCATATCAATTTCAACAATATCTAACATTATCCAAGCCAAATTCCACCTAAACAAACATTAATATTTCATTCATATACATTTCAAACCTAATATAACATTATCCAAGCCAAATTCCACCTAAACAAACAATATTTCATCATAAACATTTTAAACCTAATCTAACCAATCTGGCACGACAGTCTTCAATCTGGCGCGGCGGGACTAACCAATCATCATTAATCTAACCAATTTTTTAAACTAATCAAACCTAGTCAAACACTATTTCAATCATACATAATTCAAATAATTCAATTCATACCTAAAATCCAATATAATACAAACAATGTAATTATAACCTAAAATCTAATTTATTCATACATAAACCAAATCTAACATAATCAAATCTAATTCAAACAATTCAATTCATACCTAAAATCCAATATAATCCTAACAACATAAAAATCCTTAAAAACTGACCTTTTTTAGCAGTTCTAGCGGCGACGGTGTAGAGGCGCGATGACGGTGGAGGAGGCAGCTGAAGGTGGAATAACCTCGGCGATCTTCAAGAGACGGACGGTCCTAATCCAAAATCAGACAAAATCAAACCATATTATCTAACTTAAATTTAACATAAATCCAACAAAGTTCAAACTAAATCATATACCGAACAAAATATAATCTAACAAACCTAATCTAACAAATCAATATAAAAACAAAATCTAACCAAAATATTGAACATATAACCTAAATCTAACATTAATCAAACAATTTCAAACAAAATCTAATAACCAAAATCAAATCTAATCCAAACAATTCAATTCTAACATAATCTCAATAACCATCAATCAAACCAAATAAACAAACCTAAATCAAACTCAATATAAACCAATTTTTAACATTAATCAAACTTAATAACCAAACCTAAATCAAAATCAATAACCATCAATCAAACCTAATAACAAACCTAAATCAAATTCAATAACGATCAATCAGACTAAATAACCAAAATATAACCTAAAATAAAAAAAAAACTAACCAGATAACAAAAAACTAACCTAAAATCAAACAAGAAAACTAACCTTGAAATGAATCGGATGTCGGCGGCAGCAGGAGGCGGCGGAAGCGGGGCTGGAGCGGCAGCAGAGCAAGTAGACGGAGGTGTTGTATGATCAGAAGAGGAACCGTCGTCGTCGTCGTCGTCTGATCGAAGGAGGAAGGCGACGTCATCTGATCGAAGAAGGAAGGCGACGGCGGCGTCGTCTGATCGAGGGAGGAAGGCGGCGGCGGCGTCGTCGTCTGATCGAGGGAGGAAGGCAGCGGCGGCGGTATTTGATCGTTGGGGGAAGGAGGCGCGAGAGAGGCGATCGGGGAGAGAGAGTGAAATCGGGGAAAATAAGAAGTGAAAGGGTTTTTTTAATAAGTTCAATTCCGAAAGTTTAATTAAAACTTTCGGTTTTGCTTAATTGTTTAATTCCGAAGGTTTTCATAAACCTTTCGATTTTGGTCATTTCATTAATTCCGAGAGTTATATGATTAACTCTCGGTTTTATTTTCATATTTCCAAGAGATTTGTATATATATCTCGGTTTTGATCATTTAAACTCCGAGAGATGTGTCTAAATCTCTCGCTTTTGACATATTTACAATTGAATTTAAATAGATAAAACCGAGAGATTTGTGTATATCTTTCGATTTTGATCACTATTTCCGAAAGTAATGTAATTAACTTTCGGTTTTACAACATGACAAATTGTTAAATTAATTGGTTTCTCACTTTCTAATAACCTTGAACAACATTAATTTAACACATTTGATATCCTTAAAACATTTTCCAATCCATATGATCAAACACTACACAAATACATAGGATAATCAAACATAAACATTTATATACACTTCTTTATATAATCAAACACAATCATGAATATTTTAATCTTCTAATGACTTTGATCAGCATTAATTTAACACATTTGATAACCTTTAAACACTCATTACAAAATCCAATTAATTTAACAAATTAGGAAGTGGTAAAAGCAAAAGTTATATATATAACTTTCGGTTTTGATGATTATTTCCGAAAGTTTTAGATAAAACTCTCGGTCCTGACCTTAACCAGTATATTTTTGGGGGAAGGGTAAAACCGAAAGTTATATCATTAACTTTCGGTTTTGATGGTTATTTCCGAAAGTTAATAATATAAATTTCGGAATTAACAATTCACAAATTGTTAAATTAATTGGTTTCTCACCTTCTAATGACCTTGAACAATATTAATTTAACACATTTGATATCCTTAAAATATTGCACAATCCATATGATCAAACATTACACACATTCATAAGATAATCAAACATAAACATTCATATACACTTCTCTATATAATCAAACACATTTTAACATTAAACACAATCTTAATTTTTTTAAAAACAACACATACTTGAATATATTAGTAAGGAGTCTATATTGGAAGGTAAAAAACCAATTAATTTAACAATTTGTCAAGTGGTATTTGCGAAAGTTTTAAATAAACCACTCGGTCCTTACCTTAAACAGAATGTATCTTGGAAGGGTCAAAACCGAAGGTTTTCAAATAAACCTTCGGTTTTGAGCCTTCCCAACACTTAGAATTTTTTATGTATTTTTAAAACAAGGGTCAAGACCAAAGGTTTATTTGAAAACCTTCGGTTTTTACCCTTACCCATACTTAGAATTTTTTCTATTTTTTTAAACAAGGGTCAAAACCGAAGGTTTATATGAAAACCTTCGGTTTTTACCCTTACCCATACTTAGAATTTTTTCTGTTTTTTTAAACAAGGGTCAAAACCGAAGGTTTATTTGAAAACCTTCGGTTTTTACCCTTACCCATACTTAGAATTTTTTCTATTTTTTTAAACAAGGGACAAAACCGAAGGTTTATTTGAAAACCTTCGGTTTTTACCCTTACCCATACTTAGAATTTTTCTGTTTTTTTTAAACAAGGGTCAAAACCGAAGGTTTATTTGAAAACCTTCAGTTTTTACCCTTACCCATACTTAGAATTTTTTCTGATTTTTTTAAACAAGGGTCAAAACCGAAGGTTTTCAAATAAATCTTCGGTTTTTACCCTTACTCATACTTAGAATTTTTTCTGTTTTTTTTCACAAGGGTCAAAACCGAAGGTTTTCAAATAAACCTTCGGTTTTTACCCTTACCCATACTTAGAATTTTTTCTGTTTTTCTAAACAAGGGTCAAAACCGAAGGTTTTCAAATAAACCTTCGGTTTTTACCCTTACCCATACTTAGAATTTTTTCTGTTTTTTTTTAAACAAGGGTCAAAACCGAAGGTTTTCAAATAAACCTTCGGTTTTTACCCTTACCCATACTTGAAATTTTTTCTGTTTTTTAAACAAGAGTGAAAACCGAAGGTTTATTTGAAAACCTTCTGTTTTTACCCTTACCCATACTTAGAATTTTTTCTGTTTTTTTTAAACAAGGGTCAAAACCGAAGGTTTTCAAATAAACCTTCGGTTTTTACCATTCCCAACACTTTTCCATTTTTTTAAACAAGTGTCAAAACCGAAGGTTTATTTGAAAACCTTCGGTTTTGACACCTGAATTTTTTTAAACCAGGGTCAAAACCGAAAGTTTAGTTGAAAACCTTCGGTTTTGGCTATGCTGTTTTAAAAAAAAGGCGAAAAGAAACCAAAATAAAATAATTCATGAACAACATATTAAAAACCAAACCAAAGATAATAATAATAATTCATAATTATGAAAACAAAAGACATCAAAATATCATCGTTCGTACGGAAAAGAAAACACATAATTAATCAAACGGTATAATCTAGAAATTATTAGATGGGGGGAGGAGGGGGTGGTTGATTCTGTCGACTCCTCAACAATTCAAGTTGCTGTTCGAGATTCTCCAATTTTTGTGCCATTTCAGCCCTGTCCGCTTTAATTTCACTCAGCAATTGGCCTCTTTCTGCATCCCTCAATCGGATTTGCTCCATTTCCAGCGTCATATTTCTCACCTCTTCCTCACGAGCTGCAATTTCTGTTTGTTCTAGCAAATTCTGGTAATACCGAGACAATTTCTCCGGTGTACGCCGAAGACTATGCCATGACTCACCCATCCTAAATGCATTTCATATATATATATATATATATATTAATCAAACAAAATAACCGTAACCTAAATCTAATATAACTTAAATCAAACACAATAACAAATCTAACAAAATCATATATATTTAACAAACTAACTTAAATCTAATCTAAACAATAACAAATCTAAATCAAACTACCAAACAAATAATCTAAACTAGCCTAAATCTAGATAATATAAACTACATGATAAGAAATCTAAATCTAATAATAAACAACAACAAAAAACAAATCAATCTAACCTAAACGCGAGAAGACGAAGAAGAGAAGCAACGGTGGAGGAGGCGGCTGCGGCGCAGAAGAGAGAGAAAGGAGAGAGTCAAATGAAAAAGAGAAGGGTTAGGGTTTGTATTTATAGAGGTAGTTACCGAAGGTTTTCATATTACTTTCGGTTTTGATATTAGTCAAAACCGAAGGTTTATTGAAAACCCTTCGGAAATAACCATCACCAAACTTAGAATTATTTTTAATTATTTTGGGATGAGTCAAAACCGAAGGTTTATTGGAAAACCTTCGCAAACAAGAATTTCAGAAAAGGTAAAACCGAAAGTTCTTTGAATAACCTTCGCAATTAAAAATCTCAGGAATTGCAAAACCGAAGGTTTTTTTAAAACCTTCGCAATTAACTCACATCCAACACTTCGAATTATTTTTGTTTTTTTGGGAAGGTAAAAACTGAAAGTTCTACAAAGAACTTTCGGTACTAATTAGTAAAACCGAAGATTTTACACCCCTCTCGGAATCTATTTTTAATACCGAAAGATTTGTTCCTCTCGGGACTATTTAGGAGAGTTTTATAAAACTTTCGGTAAAAACCGTTGGTAAAAGTCGATTTTTTACTAGTGATTACAACTTATGCATTATTGAAGATGTTATTCCATTTTATATTGGTTTATTCTAAAGCCACAGATACTATTTACAAGGGGTAACCCCTTGAATGTATTGATATTGTACTACTCATTCTAAACATACAAGGGGTGTCTTTTGTCTCTCTCTCCATTATTTATTTATTTATCTCTTTATTCTCTCATTATTTAATTTTCTTTTTTTTCATTAATTTTGAAAAATATATTCTAGGTCACTTTTCTTAAAAACAGAAATATTATTTTTTTTAATTAATTTTGAGTATTTCTAATTTAAGTCGATTGGTTCGATTTTATTTCGATTGAAAACTTGCAAATGATTCTATGATCGTTTTTCAATAAATAAAAAATAAGACAATCAAGTAGTATATAAAATTAGTCGAACATAAATATAAAAATTTCAAACTAAACTTGTAATTTGAATTACAGTATGATTATAAGCTTATTGTGAGTTGGAGAACACTTCCTAACACTTTTAAAAATTTCCTGAATGCTTGGATTAGAGTTTTACAGTCTTACACGAAATTTTCAAAATTTTAGAAAAGCTTGAAGATCTTTATGGCAAATTTTTATTTGGGAATGATTGAGAGTGGATATTTTGTCTTCAGTTTGCCTAGAGGAGGCTATTAATAGCCTCCCAAGGTCGGTTGATCGACCAAGTTAATCGAATTTAAGTCTAAAGCCATTAATAGTGTCTTCTTTTTTTTCATCCAACTTGATGAATCGGCCATGATGAGGCCTATGATCGTAGGTAAAATGATCACCGGGTAGGGTAATCATTTCAGCTTTCGAATTAGGCGTTTTGGTGGACTAACGTCGGAGTTCCAACTTTGAAAAATCAAAGATGGAATATGTTCTTATATTGTTTGTCGTCGCGAGGAAGAAGACAAACCATGCAAAACGACGTCGTTTTAGGCTAAAAAATGAATGCTTGACGCTCTATCAGCGTTCCTTTGGCGTTTAGACATTCCGCTGCGTTTGAGCTAACGGCGCTGCGATGCGTAGTTGATCTAGTGTTGCGCGGGAACATCTTTCTTTTGCAGCGAACTACGCGGTTTGTTGTTGGGTGTTGAATATATTCTGGCCATTTTCAGTCATGAAGCTTGTTTGAAATTAATTTTTTTCAATCATTTTTTGCTCTATTTCAACTTACGAAATATACAAAATATTTTTAAAAATATGACATTTATTTAGTCCATTTTTTTTATATATTTGTGGGGTTTAATAAATAATTTATTTTAAAAAAATGAATACAACATTTATGCTAACCTATTTATTTTAATCTACTTTATTTTTAAAATTAGTTTGAGATAAAATATAATGAGTACAACATTTATCTCTAATTAATTTTTTATTTTTCTTAACCATTATATTAAATAATTGGGATTTAATTATTACAATAATTAATATAATTAATCACACTTAATTATTTAATCATGCTTTTGGCCTTAATTTTTATTATTATTTTAATTTTATTTAATAAAAATAATTTATAAATTGGATAACTAAAATTTTAGTGCTTATAATTATATTAAAATATTAAATAAAATAAAAATAATACAAATTAGGTAATAAATCTTGTCCTTTATGGTAAAAAATCTCTACTAATCCATTATAAAAGAATGTCCATTTTTATTTATTTTATAAATCAATGCTAATAATTAAATATTTCTTTTGAATAATTTATGTTCAAATTAATTACAAAAAGATTTTTGTAATATTTACAATATTCAAATTAGATTGTCAATGTAATTCCTCATTGGATACACATGTTAAATTTCACTATAAAAGACAAGATATGATCATGATTACATACAAATCTTCTTCTCCCAAATTTATATATAATAAGAACAAGTTATAACAATCATTCATAATGCAAGGCCGATTTGTTGCATTATTGGTGTTTTTCTTTTTTATAGGCATGATCTCTATATTGGCTAGTTTATTAGAAATAGATTATTTTGATTTCATTAAATATAACATATTTTAATTTGTATTGCAGTGACCATTGTTAAAGCTAGTGAGATCAAAAATGTCAATGCAGGGATGAAAGGTAAAATAATAGCACTTTAATTAATACCATCTTTTTAAATATGTTTGTTCTCAAATTGAATAATTATTAATATAATTATTTGATATAACAAACTGTAGATGGTGATGAACCGGGTCTAAAAGATTATTGTGTTGTGTATTTCAAATGTCCCGACCATTCATTTAAATGGGGATGCTCTTGTTGTAAAAGGGGAGGTGATTATAGATTTGTATGTTATAGTACACATAATGAATGTACCATCTTTTGTGATCATGATTAATTAAAAATATTTAAATATTTAATATAATTACTAGAATTCATATTTTGATTGTGAAGTTAGAAAGAATGGTATAAAATTGATAAATGTTTAAAACTGAAAAATAAAGATAAAAATTGGATGAAACCTTCCATTAAATATAATAAATGGTTCATAGCAGGATGTTGTAAGTAGACCAACAAAATCGTTCAAACTAAATCTAATATTAAAAATTGAACCGGTAAAACTGAATTAAAAAATATTCCTTTTAATTAAACAAAGCTCAACGTTTCAATTTGTCGGTTCAACGCCACCGAAACCACTAAAACCAACTAAATATTTAAAAATAATATGTAAATAAGACAAGAATAAAAATCGAATATTAAACCGACAATAATGAGTAATGCATTAATAGATCATAACACCTCTAAACTAATAATAATAATTATTATTAAAAGATTATAAATTTTTTTAACTATTATTATTAGACATATTTAATTTTAAATTTGTTGACTATTTTTAATACGAAGTTTCATAAAAAAAATTATTAATATAATATATTTGTAATTTAGAAATTATGCTATTGATTCATTAATTCTGTTACTGAATTTTATTGATAATTTGTATTTATTCATATACATCATGATAATGTGTATTTATTGATATTAATAAATATATTTAATTTATTTTAACAAATTTATCAATAAACCAAATTTATTAAACTGACCAAACCAATCTTCTAACCATTCAAACTAAACCGATCAAATCAATACATGTAAAATGTGTTTTAAGTGTGAAAACGTGTTAAACATGTCAAAAACGTGTTAAACATACAAAAATATGAAAAATGTGTTAAACATGTCAAAAACATGAAAAACATGTTAAACATGTGAAAAATGTGTTAAACATGTCAAAAACATGTTAAACATGAAAAACGTGTTAAACGTGTGAAACGTGTTAAACATGTCAAAAACGTGTTCAACTGTAATAGAAATCAACGTAGTAAAAATCAAGAGAATATATTGAAGTTGGAATATGATTAGTTTATATTGAATTAATAAGAAAGAATTAAATTAAATTTATATAATTTGGGTAAACCTAACACAACTCATATTCAACTCAACTCATACTCAACCCAATCCAAATTAACTTACCCAAATTAATATATTGGGTTTGGATTAGAGTTAGGGTTTTGGTCAACCCAAAATATGCTCACCCCTAACTACATCATTTTCGTTAAAAATGGTCCTTAACAATTTTTTAAACAAAATTTACAACCTTCGTAAATAAATCTGTAAGCAATCGTAAAACATTGCAAATAGCCCAATTACAAATTTGCAATATCTAATACAATACAATAATTGTTCAAACAATATTTGCATCAAACTCAAATATGATACAAAATTTATTTTCTTTTAAACTATAATTAACTATGATTAATATAAATATGTAAAACGTTTTGCATTATTTTTATATTAGTATGTATTTGGTGCATTTGCACGAGTAATGATATAAAAAATCGTGAAAAAAATATTATGATAAAAATGTGATTGCATTTTTAATTTTATTTTTAATTATTTTAAGTTTATGAGCAGGTCAACCCACAATCCGACCCAAATATCCATTTACTCTCACATATATATTCAATTTAACAACAACTCTTGACTCGGCAATCTGGACACTTTAAAAATTAAGCATCATTATATATATAGATAATACCGTTCATATTATAATCAATCGGTATTAAGCTAATAATCGGTATTATTAGTTTAATATCGATTGGTTATAATACCAATCGGTATAGCCTAAGAAAAATACCGATTGGTATTATAACCAATCAGTATAGACCCAAAAAATATATTGGAAAAATGGGCGGCAATCTTGATACGTTTATTAAGTTATAGTACCGATTTGATAAAAATACCAATTGATATTGCTCAATTAATTAACAAAATCCGAGAGCTCCTATTCTTTCTTCATTTCCAAAATCCCTTTCCGAAATCGTTGCGACCGCCGAAATCGTCGTTGCTGCTGCGACGAAGGCTGCGTTCACTCGTCGTCGTTTGACTTTATTTCGTTCACTCTGGTGATCTTCCTCCATGTAAGATCATACAACATCTTTTGTTGATGTAGAAGATCCCCAATTAATATATATGTTTAGGTTTAAATTTAAGTTTTGATATTGTTTTTTGATATGGATTATGTTTAGGTTTTGATATTTGATTATAAAAATGAATATAAATCTTGTATTACATTATCATTATAGATTTTCATTATATATATTGTATTTTTTAATAAATATAATGGATATCTCTAATAAAAAATGGATGATCTATACGGCAAAAATTGACATCTTCCGAAATATATTAAAGGAGTCGTTTTTTTTTAGTTTTGCTGTGAATTCTGGCCGAATTACCAACATTGCATGTCCATGCGTTAAATGTGGTAACATAGAATTGACAAAAAAAAAAGCTTAAGAAAACATTTAATTTTGTATAGAATAAGGAAAAATTATACATTTTGGAATTGTAATGGAAAAAACGACAACGCAATGATAGTATTGTTGTACAAATTGATACTAGTACTAATGTACAAACTGAAGAAAATAATTGGGGACAACTTCATACTAATGCTACAGTGGATGTGAACTCGAAGCGTAATGAATTTGATGAGAATAATTGTATGAGAAATATCATAAATGATTTATATCTACATAGTGTTGATGAATCAAATGTGGGTATTACAGGTAATATTGATTCAAGTGAGGAGGGGCAAATGAGGATGATAAAAAATTCTATAGCCTCTTAAATGAATCTAATGAAGTGTTATATGAAGGCTTCAGAATTTCAAAGACATCAACATTATTAAAACTAGCAAAATTTCCGTACCATACACACGGATAAGGATAAAAATAAAATAAATAAAATAAATTATAATAATATTTATTAAATGTTTAAAATTATTAAAATAAAAATATAACGCTATCATTAAACATTTTATTCACTTCGATAAAACAACTTATTTTCTCACATGTTTCATCACATATTTTTTCCGAATGAATATCATTTCGTGACTTTACACTTTCACTTTGTCAATCAAATATTTGATTCATATTTTTTAATAATTAGCATCGTAACCTCACACTTTGGTCAATTAAATATTTGATTCATATTTTTTAACCACTTTCAAATGATATCAGTCTATTATCCCTTGACAAACCACATATCAATCACATTTGGTTAAACGTTGTACTTGTTTTGTTAGGTTGCAAGTTCGAAACCTACAAATAACATTTTTAAATTTATTTTTAACCGTTTTAAGTTTATGGGCGGGTCAACCCACAATCCGACCCAAGTATCCATTTACTCTCACATAAATATCCAAATTAACCACAGCTCTCGACCCGGCAATCCGGACACTTTAAAAATTAAGCATCATTATATATATATATATATTAGTTAGTTAAAAATTTAAACTTTTATTATTAAAATGTATCGCGTTCATCAAATTTGGTGTTGAATCTTAAATATAAAGTGTTGTTAGCCTAGTTGGTTAAGGGGTTGTACTTGTTTTGTTAGATTGCAAGTTCGAAACCTACAAATAACATTTTTAAATTTATTTTTAACCGTTTTAAGTTTATGGGCGGGTCAACTCACAATCCGACCCAAGTATCCATTTACTCTAACATATATATCCAAATTAACCACAGCTCTCGACCCGGCAATCCGGACACTTTAAAAATTAAGCATCATTATATATATATAGATTAATTAGTTAAAAATTTGAACTTTTATTATTAAAATGTCTCGCGTTCATCAAATTTGGTGTTGAATCTTAAATTTAAAGAGTTGTTAGCTTAGTTGGTTAAGGGGTTGTACTTGTTTTGTTAGGTTGTAAGTTCGAAACCTATAAATAACATTTTTAAATTTATTTTTATCCGTTTTAAGTTTATGGGCGGGTCAACCCACAATCCGATCCAAGTATCCATTTACTCTAACATAAATATCCAAATTAACCACAGCTCTCGACCCGGCAATCCGGACACTTTAAAAATTAAGCATAATTATATATATATAGATATGTAATACGTTTTGCATTATTTTTTATATTAATAAACTCATTGTTTTGAAAATAAAATTTTAATACGATGAATGATGAATGTGTTGATTAATAAATATATATTCAATATAAACTATAATACCTTATAAAATTAGGTAATGTAATATTTTTTTTCAATGCTCAGTATATTGAATATATAAAATTGAAGCAATACAATTTGTAGTTTGTATGCAACTATATCTACAATATTTTTTATATATATAATTGTATTATTATTTGTAAATTTATGAGCAAATTTATTTGTAATATTTGTTTTGAAATTTGTTTAGAATACATAAATGTTTTCGTATACTTTTGCAACATTGTTTACAGTTATCTATTTTAAACATTTGTAATACATCTTTGTATTATATTTAAGTAATTAATTTGCAACCCTCTTCGTAATATCAGACACGTCAACATATATTATTGAGAATACCATAGTAAATTCAGCGCATAATTTTGGAACTATGGTTGCAATTATCTTATTCATAATTTTCCAATAATATTAACAATAACTTCTACAACACGAATTGTAAAAAATTTATATAATTTTTATTTTTAATTTTGCATTAAATTTATAAAACATTTTAATATTATTAAAACTATGTATTTTCAAATTGTTCTTTATTTAATATATATATATATATATATATATATATATAATAATAATAATAACCAAAACAAGCATCAATTTTTATCATCAATTTTATCATCAATATATTATAAAATAATATAATTCAATACAAATTTGCAAATTACATTTACAAATAAAGTATATCAACTAGTTAAGTTGCAAAAATACTAAAAACTTTCAAAATAAAGCTATATCCTGAAGTTTCAAATGTATGAAATTCCTCCTCACATCCAATGAGATTGTCCAAAAAGTTCATCATATATATCTTCATTTCAACAACATATATATATATATATATATATATATATATATATTTAACCAAATAATTGATTAAACGAACGAACTTACTTTTCTCTAATTATTTGTAATTATTTGTATATAGTTCTTTGATAATTTACTTATATTCATTAAATCTTCATCCTCACTTGTATCATCTTCATCCATTTTAATATTTGAGTGGGCTAAGTTAAGTCTAGATCGTCGAAAATAAGTGCACAATTGTTAATTATTTATATTGTGTTAGGTTGTGTATCAAAACCTTAAAAAAAATATTAGTTGGAAACTAGACTAAACTGAAGTGGGAGGTTGTTTGGATAGACAAGCCTTCTTCGTTTGGTTGGTTTTTTTTGTTTGTGTTCGTGGATTTAGGAGAGGAAGAAATATCTATTGATAATTTGGAGGATGTGTTTTTTTGGGGGAGATTATTTTTGTTTTGGGAATATTTCTATTTTGGGCGTTTAGATGATGGAGATTTCTTCTTTGGAGCAACTTTGGAATTGTTTAGTAACATTCAGTTATTTTTATCTATCCGTAAGTTCATACATACCCTCATCCTAAAACTAATAACAAACTATGTGGGCAAACAAATACTCTATTTACTAAATTATAATTCAAAATATTTTATAAAGCATACATGGTCTGATTATGTCCTTCAGTTTCAATTAAATCTCGTTTTCTTTGAGATTTTCTACTCATATTGATTGAAATTCTGTTAAATGAATATCAAATATAAAACCAGTTAAAACATATATATTTTGTTAGAAATGCAACAAACACAAACCTATCCAAAATACAGTTAACACAAACCTATCGAAATAAAAATGGGACAACAAATTATGTATGTAGCCTGCAAACACACTTAAACATTTAACTAGATGCAAAGCTTTCCGTCTGACGGGCTCGAACCCATGAACTTAGGGTTAGTATCTACCTCTTATTCTCACTAGCCTAGAAGAGGGGATAAAATGGGACAACGGATTAAGAATGTAGCCCACAAACACACTTAACAATTTAACTAGGCGTAGAACTTGCTGCCTGACGGGCTCAAACCTAGGAACTTAGGGTTAGTATCCCCAATGTAACAACTCCTAGGAGAACCACGCCTTAAAAGCTAGCTTTTAAGGTGTGGTTCTCTTAGGAGTTGTTACATTGGTATTAGAGCGGGCCACTACGTTGAACTGTTCATACCGGGTTGTGCGGGGAGTTTCCCAGAACCTTAGCGATTGTTGGCGACTCAACCTGCGAACGACGGGCGGATAAATGTGGAGGATTATAAAGATTCTAAATGTTAAGGAATGAGACTTGAATCCCACATTGGAATTATGAGGTTCCTATGTGTGGTTTAATAGCTCCTTGGGTCTCCCACCTTATCAACAAGATTTTAAGGTGTGGATCTCTTAGGAGTTGATATGGTACCGATACCGAAATTATTACTACGGTAAATGTATGAGATTTTTAAAAGTTAAGTATATCTAGATATACCGAAATAGTATTTATAAATTAAAATATATATATATATATATAATACATATAAGGAAATAATTAAATAGATTTGATATTAATTTAATTATAGAAATATAATTTTTTTTTTAAATAATATCAAAATATAATTATACTAAAATATTATTCAATATATACAATCTCAACCTTCTCAATCTTACAAATGAGATTGCTTCTTTTTTTTAATTTAATATGTTTTTTAGGTATCAAAGGTATAATACCGATGTCGTACCGAAATTAAGGTAAGCCAACATCAAGGTAAGGTAAATGTATTAATTTTTTGTATACGGAAATCAAGGTAAGGTAAGGTAAAGGTATGATTTTTTTGTATACCAAAATATTTGGTAAGGTATAAAGTATGGATAAAATATTAAGGTATACCGTACCGACCCACCCCTAATTATTACATTGTTATTAGAGCGGGCCTCGGTGTTGAACCATTTCTCCCGGGTTATGCGGGGGAGTTGACTAGAACATTATAGGTTGCTAGGGACTTAGCCTGTGAACGTCGGGCGGCTTAGTGTGGGGAGGTTAGCACGGGATCTCTAGGATATTGCTAGGACCTTGCCCGCGTGGACGTTGGGTGGCTAAATGTGGAGGATTGTAACGATTCTAAATGTTAAGGAATAGGACTTGAATCCACATTGGAATTATGGGATTCCAATGTGTGGTTTAATAGCTCTTGGGCTCTCCCACCTTATTAGTTAGATTTTAAGGTGTGATTCTTTTAGGAGTCGTTAAATTGGTATTAGACCAGGTCACTGCATTGAACTATTTATGAGGGGGAGTTTCCCGGAACCTTAGCGGTTGTCGGGGACTCAACTTGTGAATGTCGGGCGGCTAAACATGGAGGATTGTAACGATTCTAAATGTTAAGGAATGTGACTTGAATCCTACATTGGAATTATGGGGTTCCTATGTGTGGATTAATATCTCTTGGGCTCTCCCACCTTATTAGCTAGCTTTTAAGGTGTGGTTCTCTTAGTGAAAAACATAGATTGACCAAAGTATGAGGTCACAACAATAAGAAACTGTGCGATCAGTGTGTAGTGTGTGCTGCAATATGCCAACAATATTGTCGTGGTCATAATCGTCGGTGAAGAAACCCTCGGTCGCGGTTGCAAAGAAATCGCATACCATTCCTTATCGTGCGAGTTGTGCCATTTGTGCGATCCGCATGCCGTGTGTGTCTCGATTTCATCTCTCGGTCGAAAGGGTCATCTTTTTTTCATAAATTTACTAAATCTCCTCGTCGATCTCTCTCTATTATCAATTGATATCATTCTCGATCAAGACTATAGAGCATCAGGAAATTAATTTCCTTCAAATTCTACAAATTTCAAACTTATGTGTACTGTAAAGTTTTTAAAAACTTCTCTGACACGAATCTGTCCATGTCAGCCACTTTAAATATGACTTTTACAAACATTGTAGCTTCAGCAGTATAGGCAATTCCCTCTTTGTCACCGGTTGGTACAAGCCCGACCAACTCTCTTAATCGAGCAATGAGTGAATTCAACACCTGTTGGGAAAACCCTTGATAGAAATAAAAGAAGAAAACAAATGAAAGAACGCACTAATAGAATTTGATAACGGAGTTCGGCTAAAATGTTGCATACGTCTACAAGCACTAAGGATATCAATTAATAAGAAAAAGAGATACAAGTATTGGGTGCAATAAACCAAAAGGAGAGAGTTTCTTTTATAGGATAAGAAACGTCTCCCACTCCCTTCATCTTCCGATGTGGGACTTCTGATGACAGTTCTAATCCAGCTCGATGTACTCAGAAATCTCAGAATAGTGAACTCGAGGGAGAGTTAGACTCCGTTTCAAAAGAAAGTCTATTCTAATTGTGAATATAGTTTCTTTTATATACTCAGAAACTTATTTCACTCTCATCATCTTCTAATGTGGGATTCTAATTGTGCCAAAAATAACAACACCTTCTCCCATGATCCTAAGATAGATAATTCGAATGTAACTAAACTCCACAAAGGCTCAAGAGAGAATCTCAAGAATATCCTCCTTGAAATTCATGTATCTCCAAAGCAAGGAGGAAAGGGTGGAGATCAAACTAACATGAGCAAGAGATATAATAAGGATTTTGTATTCAACACGCTAGGTATGATTTCTACTAATCCCAATAACACTCATGAGATGAATGCAAATTATAATAGAACTATTAGTGGAATACATGTTGATAGCCTAGATTATGATAGTTTAGGACATGCTCTAGGAAAACATAGAGTAGTTTAGGAAAATAGACTAGGAAATAAAAATGCACATGTTATTAACTCGGATTCCAATGAGAATCAAATTCAACTTGAGTCTATTGAGATACCTAACTCAGATGAAGAAGCGGGGAAAGTAATCCGGAAAGAATTGAAAATAGAAAGAATTAATGCAGAAAATCTGGGTGAAACAGAAAAAACGCAGAAAACGACAGCGAAAACATTGGGTAAAGAAACAAAACCAAGTAAATATAGGGTCAGTTTTAATGAAAGGGCCAACCTGAAAGGGCTCAGAAATCAGATAACGAAATTGTTGATACTGGGCAAGAAAGACCAAATTATTTTAAGAAAAGAAAAAAGCCAACAGTACACAAAGCAGCTCGACCTGCATTACCTGCAAGACTGGAATCTCCTCAAAAAAGAAGTACGATACTATTGTGAGTTGGTCTGTTAAAACTTTGAGAGAGCTCTCTAAATGCTCTAAAATCAGAGTCTACTTCATCAAGAAAGATTATAATTAGAAGGTAGACCAGGTCTGCAAGAAAGCTGAAGAATAGAGAAAAACTCAAGGGAGTGATCAGAAAATAGAACAAAAGTAGAGTAAAGATCATAAAACAAGGCAAAAACAGAGTAAAAAATAGAATGAACAACATAAACAGAATGCGGGGCAGAAGAATAAAGGGAAAACAAAAATTGCCAACCCAGTTCAAGAAAGGGGAAAGATTTTCCTTGGAACATTTAAGCCAAATATTGAAATTATCGGCTCCCATTTGAATTCAAATTATCCCAAGAAGTTGAGAAAAAGTGTGTAAAGTCATTGAAGAATGTCATAGTGGGAAACTTTATTAGAAAAAATAAGGTGCCATATCTAGTAACCAAAAAACCCTAATGGAACATTAGGGGGGAAATGGTCTAAAAAAGGTAACATTAAACATTCATGACTTGTACTTCCTTAAATTCAAAAAAGGATCAGATCTCGAAAGTATTCTGATCAACAGGCACACATTTATTGGGAAGAACTACATGAAACTCGAAAAATGGGTAGAAGGTATTAACCTCTTCAACAAGCCCAAAGAAAATGTGCAAATTTGGTTCCAATTTCGCACATCCCTCCCCACATGTACAATCAAGAAGCATTAAGTCACTTTGTGAGCCTATTGGGGAATCCACTCTATATGGACCCAACTACATAAAAAGGTGAGCATATGACTTATGTTACAATGTGCATTGAGATACACCCGAGACCAAATCTTCCATACCAGATGATGATAACGGTAGAATAGGCAAACCCACAATTATGAGAATCTCATATGAGTAGAGGCTGAGTAGATACTTTGACTGTAACACATTCGACAATGTATGTTACAAGTCCCCGAAAATGATTGAGAAAAAAAGGAAGAAGAAGATCGATCAAGAGACAAAAAAGAAACATAAAGAAGAACCGGAAAGGTTGGAAAAGGTAAAGGCTGAGAAAGAAAGGCAGAAAGAGGTTACTAAAGAATCTATATTGAGTAAGTAGAAGGATCAAGATAAGAAGGAAATTCAGCATAGGGTTTTGAAGAACAGGGGAAGGCAGATAGAGTGATAAAAGATTCAAAATCAAAGGTTGTGTTGGGATCGGGATCGCCGATAGTGGACCGGGATCCGACTAAAGGAGAACGCTTATACACACACAATGGTTTATACTAATCCGGTTAAAGATTAATATCGGTCTCAACACTACACAAGTTGTCACAAACTCTTAAACCGAGTTCAAGTGCGAAAGTAGTTTGTTTCAACTTTAAGCAATAGACACGGATTGGATGACAAGGATGAATAGAATAGAGAAAGAACTCAACACAAGATTTATGGATGTTCTGAGATAAAACTCCTACGTCACTCCTTCTTCTCAAACCTTGAGAAGGATATTCACTAAGAATATTCAATCACACTTTATAAAACGTCAAATAACTGAGACTTATTTACTGCTCGTTATTGACTTACAACTCTTATAAAGAATCAATAGAATTGTAATACACTTTAACACTTTTGGACAGATTGTAATGTAAGAACAGTAGGCTTGTATTAATAGATGAAAGACAGTGTATCACTTGATAACTTCTTTGTTACTCTCTGGAAAAACACTAACTAAACTGGTGCTTTTGTTCTTCAACTTCTCCTTAAATGGTGGTCAAAAGGAGCTGCATGGCATTAAATGCGGTTTATGCTTCCCAAGGAGCAACACAATCGGCAAGTTTGTCTTCTATTAAATTTATCAGCTGGGCGGTTTTGACAGGTACTTGCTCCTTGGAGGCTGCTTTTGGACTTATACCAACATAGGTATCTGATCACTTGGCAGTCTTCTGCTTTCTACAGTCTATCAACATACTTGTATCAAAGAGGAAATGGCACAGTATGCATATTTTAAGATCTCCTTCTGCATATTCCCAAAGTGAACCTATTGCATCAAAATGGAAACTTCCAACAGTTCCTTAACTTTGATTTAATCTGTTGCACTTCCCGTTAATTTGTACGATCGCTTAGGATTGAGCCAATAATTTTGAGTCGACTGGACTTCATACCGGTTTGTTGTTTCAACATCGGTTTACCGGTCTTACTATCGAAGAGTAACAATCGATCTTTGAGTAAACGGTTTCACCGATTTTAGAAGTTGAGCCGAACTGATATTCTACTAAAACTATTGTTGAGAAGATTGATTAATTAGGGAGTTCCGGTTTGTGCCGCTTCTATGGTATCGGTTCACCGGCCAATTTGAGAGTATGACCACTCCCTACTTTTCCTGCACAAATGGTGAGTTTGGTTAAGTTATTTAGATAGTTAATTACTTATTAATTAACTATCTAATTTATCTAACGGGCTAAAAATGAAAAGGTAACAAAGAAACTTGACTTGGAATCAAGAATCAATACTAAAGAGGCAGTGGAAAGGGAAAGCGTGGGAGAAAGCAAAAAATAGAAAGTGGGTGAAGGAAATGAGAAAGTTAAAGTAGATGTAGCTGAATCGGGTCAAACTTAGCAATCTCCAATCTAGAATAAGGTTGACTAGAGAAATACGAAAATCCCAAAACATCAAGGTTAGCAAATTAAGACAAATACAATTCCTTATAGACCTACTATATTGGAAAATAGAAAGGAAGAAAAGAAAAAGGAAGAGGAAGTAAAGCTGGAACATCTTCTTTTCATTAATGAACTTAATGATATTGAATATTAGAGGTTTAAATGACCCTATAAAGAGAAGAGAGATTAGAAGAATAGCATAAAGGAATGAAATCACTGTAATTTGAATTATTGAAACAAAAGTCAGAAAAAATCAAATAGATAACGTTGTCCAGGGTTGCTTCAAAGAAGAATGTAAATTTATTCATAACTCTGATGGGGTTAAAAGTAGAATCTGGGTAGGATGGGATAAAATAAGGGTTTAAGTCAAGAAATATTTTAAAAACAAGAAAGTTATTTTGAAAGAGGTTATCAATTTGGTGACAAGAGTAAAAATCTTCTGTGCGGTAGTCTATGCAAACAACTCTAGGACAAAGAGGAATACGCTTTGGGATGATTTGAGAAGAATCATTAGGGATGACGAACTTTGGGTTATTATGGAAGATTTTAATGTTACAAGATTCAGTAATGAAAGAGAGCCTGAGACAGACACAACACAAGACCTGCAGGATTTCAATGAATGCATTCGAGACTTAAGTTGCATTGAACCATCTCCTCAAGTAATCTATTTTCATGGTCAGCTTTAATAGGGGCGGACAACATGAGAAAGAGAAGATTGATAGAGGCCTAGTGAATGAAAAATGGATAGAATTTTACCAAGAAGCCAAATCCAGGTTTTGCAACCAGGTATCTCTGACCACTTCCCTTTGAAATTCTTTTGGGAGAGGGAGAAAAATAGAAAATAGCTTTTAAGTTGTTCAACTACTAGATGAATGATTTAATGAAATCTTTAATGAAACTTGGAATATCAAAATTAATGGAACCAAGATGTTCAGAGTTTGTGAGAAACTAAGATTACTAAAAGGGAAGTTGAATAAGCTAAACCGGAAAAAATACAGTGGGATTTCTTAAAGAGTAGGGGAAGTCATAACCAAATTAGAGAAAATACAAAGTAAGGCACTAAGAGCCCTAAATATACCTTATAATATGGAATAGAAAAAAGGCTTTTACGCGATTTAGAGACATCTGTTCGGAAGAGGAAAGCTTTTCTTAGCAAAAATTTAGAGAATATTGGCTTTCATTAAAAGACAATAATACTTTTTTCTTCTATAAAAATAACCATCAAGGAATTTTAGAAATTAGGTCCTAAGGCTCACAAACTCAAATGGAGATGTTTTACAGGGACAAAAGGTTGTTCATGAGGAAGCAATAAATTTCTACAAAAGGTCTGATTGGAACAGAAACGAGCACGATAATAGAGGACAGCCGAAGATTGTTTCAATAGATTGTGCAAAGGAAAATCAGTGAGGAAAGTGGTAACTAGTTGATTACAAGAGTCAGTATGGAAGAAGTCAGAAAAACAGTGTTTTCGATGAAAGAAGATAAAAGTCCAGGGCCAGATGGTTTAAACTCAAACTTTTACAAAGAAAACTGGGAAATAGTGGGTAAAGATGTAAGAGAAGGAGTTTTGGAATTCTTCCAAAATAGAAAAATGTTGAAGCAAGGGAACGACACAGTGTTGAATTTGATTCCTAAAAATTCAATTCTGAAAAAAAAATTTAGGACTTTTGTCCTATTTCATGCGGTAACGTTAATTACAAAATTATTTCCAAAATTCTTTCGCAATGTTTGAAAATAATTATTGATAAGCTTGTAGGATTAATGCAGTCAGCATTTATTCCTAAATGCTCTATTTCCCATAACATCATACTCATGTAGAGCTTATTAATTGGATATGGCAAAAAAAATATCACCACGTGTGACTTTCAAAATTGACATTAAAAAAGCTTTTGACTCGATAAGATAGAGATCAATCCACGAATTCCTCCTTGCTGCAGGTTTTCCAATTATTTTTACTGATTATATTAATGTATTTCCACTCCTCACTTTGTTGTGAGCGTGATTGGTATTTATGGAGGCTTCTTCAAGAGTGAAAAGGGAGTATTCCTAATGGTTAAACTGGATAGAATCACGAGAGATTACGTTTGGGGAATACAAGGAAGAGGAGGTAAAAAGATCAAATGGGAGGTTGTTTGCACTCCCATAGAAGAAGGAGGACTAGGAAAAAAAAGTTGTGTTGAATGGAACAAGGCTCTCACCATCAGGAACGTATGGGCGTTGGAGCAGAAAGTGGACTCCCTGTGGATCAAATGGGTGCATACAAGATTTATGAAATAAGAGCAGAGTATCTACACACGAAGCATCAATGAAAGATTGGCATGGTCATTGAAGAAGATCCTAAAAACAAGAAAAGATGCATTTCAAATGATGCAAACCACAATTGGAAATGGAAGAGGGGTTCTATTCTGGCATGATCCTTGGCTTGATAATATTTCCACTACGTTCAAAGAAGAAATGCAAGGAAGTAGAGTTAGAAGAGAATGCATCAAGTACTTATTTAGAGACATCTATGAAGGTCAATGTAATTCACTTCTGAGGCGTATTCCATAAGGTAATAAAATCTTAAACCTAATGAGGCAAAAGCAACTCAATGAAAGAAATGATAAAATATGGTGGAAAATAGAAAGTAACGAGAAGTTCATTACATGAAAGGTATGGGAAATGGTTAGAACAAGAGGAAATGAGGTAGATTGGCATAATTTGGTATGGTCTCCAAAGATTATTCCTCGTCACCAATTTATTCTCTATTGGTATATAGGAAAAGGTTGACAACAAAAGACAGAATTCGAAAATATATAAACATTCATAATATCAAATGTATCATATGTTCTGTAGTTGAGAAAAACATAAACCATTTATTTGGGGAAGCTCGTACATGATATATAATGATTCTCAACAAAGACATCACACAATCCAGTATATGAACACGATCAAACTAATCAAACAAGAAAATTTGAAAAAAATTAAAAAAATTCAATCACAAATAGTGATGCAAACGATATGGATTCATACCAACAGTGGGAGAACACTCATGGAGGGTGATGGCAGCTATTTAAGAGCTTGAATTGAAGCTTGGATCATCGGAACATGTTTTGACAAAAACCAATTTGGCGGAATCTTCAAAGCTTGGATTCAGGTGATGATATCCATTACTGATGGGTTATTGTTTGATGATTTGGTCTACAAACTATGGGGGAGTATTTATAGGGTATATAGGTCGATTAAGGTCTGGGTTAATTTGAGACAATTTTACCTTCCGGCGAAATTATCCCTAATCTTATCTCCAGTAACTGACAACCTTATCCAAGGAAGAATAAGGCTTCTAGATAGAGGGCTATCGTAGGCGCTGATGAGAGGAGCATGTGGCCAAAACGACGTCGTTTCAGCTAACGGTGTCCAGCGTTCCGTTGCTAGTCAACGGCTTAACTAACGGGGTTAGTTAGTCCCGTTAGTTGATTCGATGCGGGCACACGCGCGTGGATCTTCCCCATCCGGCTGTGTGGGAGCATCTAGGCTGTTAAATGAGATATGGGCGCTCATCTAATGATCCAAAATCCTACTACAAAGATTAAACATAATTTAAGTTACACAAGATTATTATATTTAATTTTTATTTAAAAATTTATTAAAAATTGATTTTTAATCCCTTTTAAATCCATTTCTTCACCAAAAACTTCACATAAAATATTTCTGAAATCATAATAACAATTATGATCATATTTTATTTTTTTGGTATTTTTAGGAATTTTTGGGTATTTTATTTAATTGGTTTAAGTCATGAATTAAATATAAATCATGAATAAATCACAATTAAATATTTCCACCCTCTTCTTTTGTCTAATTTGGGTAAAATAAATACAATATTTTATCCTCAAATTAATTTTGGAATTTTGGAAATTTTCCTTAATTAGGGTTTAATTATCACAATAATTAACCCTTAATTAGGTTTTAATTCCTTCTTTAAGTTATTTTAAATATAAAAAACCAAATATTAGTTTAATATAATTAAAAATAATATTATTATTTAAAACTAGGGTAAGTCAAATTTTCATGATTACATAATGCCCCTCTCAAACCGAGTTTGAATAAAACATACTTAGTTTCTAGAAAACGTGGGTTCGAGGTTTGATCATAAAAATTTGTACACTAACCTATAGTGAGGTAGAATAATAAAACCTAGATGGAACTGGATGCTGGTGAAGATTCATAACAACGACTCATGGCTGGGGAGATTATATGATCTTCTTGTGCCTGTTGTCTTTTAACGGGGATAGACTATCATAATAGTCTTATCATGTGTTGGGAAGATGATATGATGTTGCTGGGGATGAGTCATGACAATGGCTCATTCTCTTTTTAGTTGAATCTTGTAGAGGATAGACTATTACAATAGTCTTATCATGTTGGGGAGTAAGCGGGACTCCAACTAGTGATGGATTACTACAATAATTATGTCATAACAAAGTTTGAGGGTGCATGCATATCAACAGATAGTACTCATCTAGGGATTAAAAAGAACTCTTTGTGGGGAAGAGTCTCATGCGAGTAAGACTACATATAGAAAAGTAGGACTCTCTTGAGGAATGCTCTCTTTGGAATAAAATCCCATGTGGATAGAGGTAAAACTCTCGAGGATAATGATAATAATCATACCATGTTCATCAATAGATGGAATCCATTACTAGATATTAGTCATTACAATGACTCTCGAGGATGTCGGTGATACGATAGGACTTACTATAGGAGATGGTATCCACAACTAGTATTTTTCTGGGGAATAAAGAGAAATCTATAATGAGGATGAAGGAAGATATTCAGAGTGATGTGACAACAATCACACTGGGTGGTGATAACAATCACGCTATGTAGCAATCATCGCTTTGTGGGGATGCCTACAATCGTGTTGAGGATATAGGTCATAATAATGAACTATAAACATGTGATAATAATCACTCTGGTGGTGATTGGTTATTACAATGACCGGTATAGATACTTATAAAAAGTATACTCACTCTGAGGGGAATAAGTTATAACAATAACCCTTATAGTCGTCAACCTGCTGGGGATGGGTTATAACAATACCCATATGGATGTCAATTTATTGGGGATAGGTTGTGACGATAACTATATAGATGTCTAATAGAATATAGCTTTAAAAATCATAACAATGATCTTTTGTGCCTATAGGACTCTCGAGAGGTCTTGTACAAAGTGACATTCACAGTTGATTGAACATCCTTCTTCTGTTGGGGATTGTTCACGAAAGGAGTTGTCGTGATTGTAGCCTATCTTTCTGGACCTAACAAAGTGTCCTTCGTAACTAGGCTACAACTGTTGACTTTGTGGTGATTTTAACACTTAGGAATCTTTCCTATATAGTTTTTCCTTTAGTCTTGCAAAGTGTCCTTCACAGCTAGGTGAAGTTGTTGACTCTTTGGGGAGTTAAGGGAATGGTTCAACATAAACTTTTTCCCTTTAGGTTTACAAAGTGTTCTTCAAAACTTGGTTGACACATAAACCAATTGTTTTATTACTATGTAAGGTGGGGAGCTTTAACAAAAGCTACTTGGGGAATGGACTATTCTCGATTTTGTCTCAAACAAGGTTTGAAAGCAGAAGAAACCCTAGTCTTACCCATGTAATAGGCTTGGTTTTGAAACGTGTTTAGGGCCAAAACACGAGCATTCATGTGTTGATAGGGAATCTATCATTTTTGAAATATATTGAGCTCCTATTTCTCTTATGTTAAGATATGGATGATAAATTCAATCTCGTGCAAATGATTATCCAAGATATTAACTTGCGAGGAGGTGACTTAAAGTCATGTTCAGTTCTATTTTTGGTTGCTTTCACCATGGGCCGCAATTATTCGAAAGATTGATTATTCTAGGCATAATCACCGAGAGATTTTCAACTTTCATATAGGCAAATTTTCTCTTTTTTATTTTTATGACTTCCGGGTATATCTGGTGGAATTGATCCGTTTTTCTCTTGCGATACTCATCAAGACAGTCGTCCGAGTGAGCATAAACGGTGATTTTAACACCTCAACCTACACGGGAGTGTTTCCTTTATTTCTTCGTCTTTGGGGCATATCGGGAGAAATCGATATGTTTTACTCTTGCGATAGTCATTGGTGTAGCCGCCCGAGTTAGTATGAATGATGACTTCACCTCGACCTGTAGGGATTTTTGCAGATATATTTTTTGAAGCCTTGAATCTAGTTCTCTCTATTCTCTTGTAAAAAGGGGAATGAGACGTTCTTTCTCATATTGCGGTTTTGTCTTGGCTTTTGGGGATTTATTCTAGTTCTTTTTCAAAAGCCTTCCCTTGAGGGTTAATTTTATGGATAATCATGTAGCACGGAAACGAGCATATTAAGGATATCCATCTATAGGAATTTTTTAGAAACTTGGGTTTTGTTTGGGAGATTAATCATAATTTGATTTCAAGATATGCTCTTGACTTTCACACTTGTTTCCTAAAAACCCATAATACATCAACACAAACGACAATATCGGCACAAATATAACGGTCAACACGATTTGCATGGTATCAAGGTCGTCGTTCGCTTATTGTGATCACATTGTTAGTTTCTTAGTGTCACTCTTCAAACGTGCGCACGATTGGCACAATCGGCACAAACGACACGGAATCGACTCTAATTGCTAGGTCAGTCATTCCTCTACAAATCTTGGTTGGAATTTTAGGGTTTCTAGTTTACCATGTTCTGTAATAGCTAGGGTTTCTAGTGTACATTATTCTGTAATTGCTCTTATTTGTTTCTTTGTTCTATTTTTCATTAAAATAGGAAGAAAGAAAAACAATAAGTATAAGGAAGTCAAATAATTTGTGATGGAAGGTTTAAGGGAGGTTGCTATAAAGAAAAAATTAATAGTATTGTTGAAGAAATTATCTAGGAAAAACAGGAATGCAGCAAAGGTAAGGAACCAATTGCTGATAAAAATTCTGAAGAAAATGTAGCAGGAAAACAGGGGAAGAACGGAGGAATTTGGAAGGTTGGTTATAATGAAAGAGCCAACCTGTTTGGTCTTAAAAATCATATTACCAAACTCCTAATGCATGCTAAGAAGGGAGAAATCACAATCAGTAAAGAGAAAGCTCGACAAATAACAGTCCAACTCAATATTCATTATCTTTAGGACTGAAATTTATTGAAGATAATAGAATATGAGGAGATAGTTAAATGGTTAGTTAATGCAATGAAGGAGCTGATGAAAATTCACAAAACTAAGACATACACTATCAGGAGCAATTCAACATGAAATGTCAACAAGGTGTGGAAGAATAAAGAAGAAAAGAAATCTGAAGACCATGCCTACAAAGGAAAAGTCTACTTAGGGGATATTAAAACAAAGGTAGAGGTACTCAATTCTCCTTTTGAATTTAAACTGTCATCTAAAGTAGAGGAGAAATGTATTGAAGATTGGGAGTTTGTGATGGTTGAAAACTTCATTGGGAAAAATAGAGTATCATTCCCAACAACCAAAGAGACTCTAATTAAATAGTGGGGAGAAAGGGGGTTGAAAAAATTTCTGCAAACATACATGACTTCTACTTCCTACAATTCAAAAAGGGCTCAAATTTTAAAGAAATCTTGGAGAAAGGGCATAATTACATAGGATCAAATTGCATGAAGCTAGAAAAGTGGTCAGAAGAAATGAATCTACAGAGCAAACCAAAGGAAACTTCCCAAATTTGGTTCAAGCTCTGGAACATTCCAACCCACATGTACAATGTTGAAGCAATTAGTCATTTTGTAAGTACAGTTGGGAAACCATTATATATGGACCCAATAACTGAAGGAGGAGAGCACTTGTCATTTGTTAGTATTAGCATTAAAGTGTATCCTAGAAGTGTCCTACCAATGAAAATGACAGTTGTTGACAAAAAAGGAAAGCACAATGTCATGGAGATCTCTTATGAATGAAAACCAAAAAGGTGTGCTTTTTATAACATTTTCCTGCACAATAAATGTGATAAAGCTAAACAAGAAGAGTAGAAAAGCCAGGAAGTAGAAAAGAAAAAGAAGGAAATAGAGGAGGCTAAACTCAAAGATCAAACACTTATAGAAGAAAGTAAGAAGGATTCTGGGAAAAAGGAAAATAGTGAAGGAAAGAAAGTAAAGGGAATCAAGGTGAAGAGGAAAAGAAATTTTTCTGTAATGCAAAGGATTAGGATGAAAATGGATGATGAACCTCAAGTTATTGTTGAGGAAGACAACCAGAATTTTAAAGCTAAAATAGAAAATTTTAAAGCGGATAAAGAAAATTCCAAAACCGGTGTGGAGTCTGAAGCTCAAGATAAGGAAGACAATAATACATAAATTCAAGTTGAAGATAACAAAGGTACAAGCCTTGAAATTCTTAGATATAATTATTTCTAATAAATCAGAACGGGCTCGTACAAAGAGAAAATTCAAAATGAGAAACAACATTACACATCATCCTCTTCAATACAATCTCCTTTCATCGTTAAATGAATAGGAAGGGGAAGAAGGTCTCTCAATGAAAATAGATGGCATTCGTAAATCCCAGGCTGGGATGGTTAAGTTTGAATGTACTATTTTCTGTTTATAATCTCTGTTTTTTAAAATGTATGAATGCTACTAATTAGTTTTTTAAGGTCTTTCGATTTTCATCCTTAATCATAGCTAGGGTTTGTCTAGCTTTGATTCTGACCCTCCCACTTTTGAGATTTTAATGAAATGGTTTTAACCGTTTTCCCAAAAAAACCTTATTACCGTTTGGTGAAAAGAATCAGGGTTCCCACTATTCTAAGACGTTGTGTGAATAGAACTAACAATAATTAATTTTTTTCGAATTTGATCTTGTTGAGGTCATAGAGCTTTCTAAACTTATTGAGCTTGTTAAGTTTCTTGAGCTTATTGAGCTTTCGGAGCTTCTTGAGCTTATTAAGACCGGACCTGTATAAAGGTTGCCTACGTATCTTTTGTTTTTCCTTGATATATTCTTTTATTTTCTTCGGAAGAATCAGGTCTCACATAGTTTTCCATTGGTTCGTGATGACGTAGTTATACAAAACTAGAGGTCGACTAGACCACTCGAAGTTGAGGACTAGCTTGGGATTTTCTAACGTAGAAATACAATACTAGAGGTTGATTAGTCCACTCTAAGTTGGGGACCAATTATTGGGGAATTGTTTTGTAAGACTAGAGCTTTGATTAGTCCACTCCCAATTGGGGACTAACTCTATAGAATGACGTAGTAATGTAATATTGGAGGTCGAGTAATCTAATCCTAGCTGGGGACTATCTTTATGGAGGTATGACCTAGCCGTACAATGCTGAGGTCGATTAGTCGACTCCTTATTGGGGACTAGCTCTGGGGGATTGTAATATGGTCCTACAAGACCAATGGTTTGATTAGTTCTTTAGAGGCTGGGGACTAATCCTTGATAATTTTGACGTAGTCATACAAGACTAAAGGTCAATTAGTCCACTCCAGACTAAGAACTAACTTTTGGGAGTTATGGCATAGACATATACCATTGGAGGTCGATTAGTTCATAAGGACTAAAACTGTTAATCCATGTAAGGTTGGATTAAAGTTGCAGTAATCCTTTTAAGGCTAGATTAGAATTGTGATCATTCTGCTAAAAATATATTAGAGTTGTGATAATCCTACTAAGGCTAGATTAGAGTTATGATAATTCTATTAAGGATAGATTAGAGTCGTGATAATCCTACTAAGACTATATTAAAGCAGTAATAATGCTGCTAAGGCTGGATTAGAGCCGTTGTAATCCTATTAAGGCTAGATTAGAGTCGTGATAATCCTTCTAAGGCTAGATTAGAGACGTTGTAATCTTGTTAAGGCTAGATTAGAGCCGTGATAATCCTTCTAAGGCTAGATTAAAGCCGTGATATTCCTGCTAAGGCTATATTAATGTCGTGATAATCCTACTAAGGCTAGATTAGAGCCGTTGATTTAGTGCGAAACGATATTAGACATAATATCGTTTACGGGCGTCTAGATTTTTTGGAGCAATAAATTTTTTTCCTTCAACTATTGAAAGGAAAATTGCACCTTTATAGAGGATTTTCTTGACGAGGAAGGGAGACATTCTCATCGTGATCGGATCTTACCCCTAGGGTTTAACAGTTCTAGGGTTACCTTGAGAACCAAGTCGACTTCTTTTAGGCTCCTAATCTTGACCTTTCTATTAAAGGTATCGACCATTCGTTTTTGGTAAGTCTGAGTTTTGCATAATGCATCTAACATGTGATATTCCATCAACGTCAACTGGTTGTATCGAGCTTTTACACAATCTTTGTCAACGACGTGAGATTCCAACAGGCTCTTAGCATGGGGATTTCAATCTCGATATGTTGTATGGCATCCATACCGTATATCAGTGAAAACGTAGTTTCGTTTGTCGATGCTCGAGTAGCCGTACGATATTCCCATAAGGAAAATGGAAGCTTTTCATGCCAATCCTTATACGTGATGGTCATCTTCTTGATGATCCTGATCACATTCTTTTTTGCCTCTTTGACCGCGTCGTTAGTTTGGGTCGATAGGGTGAAGATTTGTGATGTTCAATCTTGAACTCTTTAAGAAGGGATAAAACCTTTCCTTGGAAGTGTCTTCCATTATCTTAGATAATAAAATGGGGTACTCTGTACCTAGCTATAATGTTAACGCAGATGAATTTTTCTACCTAAGTACATTTGAGAATTTTATAAGATGTTGCCTCGACCTATTTAGAAAAATAGTCGTTGGCTACGAGTATGAACTCGTGTCCATTGGAAGCATGGGAATAGATTTTTCCAATGACATCAATGCCCCATGTCGAAAAGGGTCATGGTGATGTCATGTAGTACAACAAAAATGCTGGAGTATGCTTTAGGTTAGCATAGATTGGGCATTAGTGACAACTTTTCACATAACTAACACATTCTTGCTCGATGTTTCGCTAATAATATCTGAGATGGAGTATTTTCTTGGCAAGGGCTAGTCCATTCATGTCTGGACCACACACACATGCGTGTACTTCTTCTTCGATTCTTCGTGCTTCGGGACCATCGACGCATGTTTGACCATCAAAATATCGTCTGTATAACTTGTTAGCTATCCAAGCATAGTTGGTGGAATACTGGCATAGGGGCTCTTCATTCATTAGCTCGGAAATGGGACATATATTATCCATACACGATGTAGATTTTAAGAATATCGAACCATGGTTTGGTGGGCACTTGAGCGAAGGCTACCACTCCGACTTCGAAATTGGATTTCTGATTCTGACGGATCTTCAGAAGTTTGACCTTAATCCCAACAGGAATTTGGGTCATTGTTTACATCGTAGCTAAAGCATCGGCAAAACGATTTTGACTTATTGGTGTGTGTATAAAAGACACGTGATTAAACTTGTCAATAAAACGGAGTAGGCAAGTGTGATAGGGTTTGAGGTTTTCTCATCGTACTTTCCATGTCCATTAACATGGGATATAACCAGGTTAGAGTCGCCAACTTCATCTAGTTTAGTTGCTCCTCTTTTGTATGCAATTTTGAGACATAAGAGACATTCTTCGTACTCAACCTCATGTTGGCCACGGAATACTCTAACTTAATATAGATGGGATTGTAGGTTCCTTTGGGATCTATTAAGAGAATTCCAATTCCATAGCCATATTTGGACGAAGTTTCGTCAAACATTAGCTTCCATGTGTCTAAAGAGATACGCATTATGGAGTCATCAAGAAAGTCAAGTTCAAAATAAGGCTCGACCGTGATAGGTTGATTTGCTAAGAAGTCTGCAACAACGCTTTCTTTAACAGATTTATGAGTCGTATATGTGAGGTTGTATTCAGAAATCATCATCCATTTAGCGAGTCTAGGAAATAGTAGTGTTCGCTGAAATAGATAATGGATTGGATCAAGCCAGGACACCAACTTGATAGGGTGGGCTTGCATATAATGTCTTATTCTTTTGGTGACACATGCGAGTTCCCAACACACTTTCTTGGGTGTTGAATAATTCAATTTGTACCCCAGTCATTCTCTTGTTCATGTAATAGACAGAAATCTCGAGTTTGTCCTCGTTTTCATGAGCCAATAGGCTACCATAACCAAATATGTCACTGTGAGATAGAGAATTAAAGGAATACCGGGCCTTGGAGGCATAAGGATCGATGGAGACTTTAGATAGTCTTTGAATTTTTCAAAAACTTGTTGTCAAGTGTCATCTCATTGGAATTTTTTATACTTTTTCAATAGCTTGAAAAAAGGATCACAAGTGATAGTTAGTTTACTGATGAAATGACTGATAAACTGGATTTTGCCGAAGAAGCCTCAGACTTCTCGCTCATTCTAAGATATAGGCATAGCCCCTCGATTTTGGACCGATCGATTTCATTTTAAGGTGTAGTCACATTTCTTCAAGTTTAACCGAAGCTGATATTTTTGAATTCTTTGCAAGAATTTGTCTAAGTTGGGAATATGACTCTGTCGATTTTTAGACTTTACAATCATGTCTTCTATGTACACTTCCACCTCTTTATAGATCATGTCGTGTAAGATCATCGTTACTGTACGTTGATAGGTAGCTCCGACATTTTTTAGACCGAATGGCATGACCTTGAAATAGAACGTGCCTACATCCATGATAAAGGTGGTTTTCTCTTTGTCTTCTTCAGCGATTAGGATTTGGTTATATCTTGAGAATCCATCCATGAAAGACAAGAATTGATTTCCAGAAGCATGATCGACTAGAATGTCAAAATTAGGGTAAAGAAAAGCTCTCCATAGGGTTGGCTTTCTTCAGATCGCGGTAATCTACACACACGCGCATCCTTCCGTACTTTTTCAAGATAGGAACCACATTGGATATCTATGTGGGGTAGTCTTTAGTTTCGAGGAATTTTTCTTCCAATTGCTTCTGGACTTCTTCCTTAACTTTGGCAACAACCTCAGTTTTTATCCGTCTTAATCTATGTTTAACAGGTTTGGCCCTTCTGGATAGAGGGGAATCTTATGTCAAACGATTGTAGGATCCACTCCGGGAATATCCTTGTAAGACTAGGCGAGCACGTCTTTATTGGTCTTCAGCAATTCAATCATCTCATGACGTTCTTCATCACTCAGGATTTGTCCAATCAACATGATTTAAGGATCGTCCTGAGTATTGAGGTTTACTTCAATTGTTGTTTCAGCTGCGGAAACGAATTTGTCCTCGTGTTCTAAAATGTTTTTCATTTCAAAATTAAATTTAGACTGGAATAAAACATCATTATCATTTGACATATATTTGCAACTGTACTCTAGAGTTTTATTAGTTGCTTTATTATAAAAAAGCAGATGACATCTCATCAGAATTGACATTACAAACTTCTTTATTTATTACAACATCGGACACTATTTCACAGTCCAAAAGGGGTGTGATGTTGTTATATACACCCAGGTTGATTACAAGAGCTTTATCAGCTGCTGGTAGGGTTGTGGAGTTTATCTTACAAGAGTCTTCATCAATATTCACGTTCTCGTTTGTTAAAGAAAGATATCTGACCATCTTTTCTAGGGTTTCATGACAACAAGAAGTCCTTTACCTAATCATATTAAGGGTTGAATTAGGATCAAAAGAACAATCTAAAAAGATTTCAAAACCTGGAAAGAAAGTTTGTAAGTCTTGGTTGAATAAAGGTTCGAGGAAGTCAAAACACAATGTGGTTTTCCCTTCTCACACAAACTGTTTATTTAGGATAGGAGGAATAGGTATATATTACTTAGAAATTTTACCTTTTCTAGATTCATCGCCCTCTATCGGAGTATAACCGACACTAAAATTGTTTGAGTCATAATAAGACTAGGGGAAATAAGTCATGCATGTAGTGTTTGGTTCTAGACTCATTCCTGGGAAATATCGCATTTTCTACATGACACGTAGGGAGATGACGTTGTAGGGAGTAAAGTCATAAGTGGAAGAAGAATCCTGATTTACCTAAATATAGAACAGATGTCGAATCCACTTAAATCAATCTCTGGGTTAGTGGAGTGAGTTGAATCGACGATGGATGTGACGTATTTCTCACCTTCTATGGTGACGAGTTTTCTGTTAGCCAAGAAATAAATTTTCTGATGTAGGGTGGAGGCGAGAGTATTAGCCTGATGCAACTAGGGTCATCCCAAGAATAGGTTGTAGGACGGTTGCATGTTGATTACGTATAATTCTACCTCAAAAGGTGTATCATCTACGTAAATCGTTGTTCAGAAGCTACCCATAATCTCTCAACGAGAATTATCAAAACCATGGACGCACAGGTCTGAGGAAGGAACTTTATCAGTAGAAATGTCGATTTCTTTGAGAGTCTTCTAGGTACATATGTCCAATCCTGAATCATTGTAAATTAGAGTCATAGAAATGATTTTATCAGCCATCTTTACAGAAATGTAAAGAGCCTTAACATGAGGTTCATCGGGAGTAGGTAGGTCTTTGTCCTCGAAACCTATCATGTTAATTTGAGGAGCTACTGAGATGATACCAACCAACTCTTTTGGGGTCGTGTAGGCTGGTATACTAGCATGGCTTAGTTCATTCAGAATAGTCTACATGTGCTCGATAGAATACATCAAGATTTCCCAAATAGAAATGTTGGCATTGGTCTTCTAAAGCTGGGCAAGAAGACTATCACCGGGGCTTAGAGCTCTAGGCTCATTTTCCCTTCTTAGATCGTTAGATGGACCAGGAAGATTAACCGTAGGGATTATTTTCATGAAACTGGGCTAGAAGTCGGCTCCATTCCATGTTGTTGACACTTCTCGTTACACTATTTTTTGAGCGCTCAAAGTGGGATTGTCAATAATGCACCAATTTCAAGGCACTGTCGGAAGAGGTGGAGCTCGTCGATCCTCCTTTTTGGGAAATGGGTTGACAATATTAACCCTAGAGGGTTAACATGTTCGTCTACGAAGATCAGGTTTACCTGATGATTGGGCAATGGATTACTCGAGATTTTGGATTTATGAATGATTTTTTAATCAATCAAGTCTTGAAACTAATGTTTAAGGGCACTACAATTATCGGTAGAGTGACCTTTCATTTGATGATATGCACACCATGCCCCTTCAAACTTTCTAAGGGACTCCACCCCCTCTCGAGGAGCTAAGAGCTTGATGAGGTTCCTTTGTTGAAGGAGGGTAAAAGCATGACTCAAGGTCATGCCCAGATCGTCAAAGGTTCAAGGAGATCTTGGGACCCTCGATATTGATGGCTTAGATGTCATCGGGACATTTTTTTTGGCCAACATCGGTTTTCTCAGACTGGGCTTAGGAGGAGTCGGGGCCTGTTAGGTAACTGCGACATGGTAGATTTCGGCTTTGTCCTTCCTCTGGTGTCGAGGAGGAGCAACATATGCCTTCATGGTTTTAATCTCATTTCTTTCTTTATCAAAGGCTTCATCAAGTTATTGCTCGTTTTAAGGACCTTCTTCATGTTTTAGAAAGTTTTGATGGCAAGCCAATAGAATATCGGTCGTTAACATTATCCATAATCATGTCAATTTGTCTTTGTTTACTAGGCAGAGAATCAATCTCTTCGGAAACAGCTTTCCACCTTTCGATGAAGACCACGAATTTCTCGTTTTCGCCTTGTTTCACATTCTTGAGCTTCTTCTCATATCGTTCTAAGCTGGGATGCATGTTGAAACGTTCTATGAAGGCTGACGTGAGTTCCTCGATAATTTGAAGATAAACTATCTTCTTTTGGTGATACCAGCGCAAGGTCGCACCATTTAAATACTGGGAAAATAGATAAAAGATTGTTGGTTCTCTCAAATATAAAGGTCTCATAGCCATGGTGTATATTTGGAAGAAAGTAGTAGGGTTAGTCTTGCCTACATACTTTGACAGGGAATGTAGTTTTAACCCCAAAGAAATCATTACACATTCGGCAATTTTCATTGCATTTTCTAAATCATGGTATTCATCCAAACTGTATTTGTTCAATTGATTGAGCTTCTCTTAAAACATGGCCTGGTTAGCATTCAATTGAGCCATTTGGACCTCGTATTTTGTAGGAGGAATGATCGTAGGGTTTGCCCCTTCTTAGGCATTGGGGTTATCAGCAACTTCTTGATGAGTCCTTGCTGACCTACTATCATCTTCAGGAGGCTCTTCATAGAGAGAGGCTTTTTCCACATTACGACGAGTTTGAAGATTAACCATGATCGGAGTGGCAATAGGTATGGTCTATGGCGGATGTCGTGACAAGGATGGCTATTCTAGGAAAGGGATGGCAGGCTTAGTCATCAAGCTCGTTAATATTGCCAAATTTTTAGTGAACTACTGAAGAGTAGCTTTTATCTAAGCAAACTCAGTTGGAGATACTATGTCCTTATTATTCTTTGGAGTTTTGGTCATATCTTGGCACACAAAACGTCTAGTTTTTGGATCTCTTCTTCGTGGGGCTGTACTTGTTCAAAAGCGACTGGCACACTATTAAGAAGAGAGAGAGATGAAGCTTTTGCATATGTAAACATACAAATTCAAGATATGAGACATGAATTAAAGAAAGCAATGATCTTATTCATGATTAAATAGACAAACATAGAGTTGTATATCAACATACTCGTAGAGTTTGTTATAGAGAGACTCTCTTATAGATATTTTATAAAAGAGTCTAAATGGAAAAAAATCTCAGATGAAAGCGAAAACTTCCTAAGTCCAAACATAATCTGGTTCGATATGAGCATTCTCCTCTACTTCATCTTGGTGAGATCTCTCATACTGGTTGGTGATAAGATCCTGGTATTTCCTTCGTCTTATCATGATATTTAGTTGAAAGGCATCATGTCATTGGCCGAGGTACTCTACGTGGAGCCTTCGAGTTTTGCAATAGCAGGTTCGACATAGCTATGGCCAAATTGTTTGAACAATTCATGGGTATATTAGTAGTTGATCCATTCTAAACCCAAGAGTATAACAAGTTCCTTGTCGTTCATTGTGAAGGTCATCTTCTTGATAGGGTACCAGGGTAAAATGTTCCAGGTTTCATTATCATCCAGTATCGAGATTTCATGTAGAGCTACCCTCATCCTTTGGTATTAAACAAAGGGCGATAGGGCGTTACTAGATAGAATTGGAGGTAGACGCTTGAGTTTGTCAAGCAGTCAGATGTAAAGGATTAGGAAAGAGTCCCTCCTACTCATGATGGGAGATCGATAGGAGTTGTTTAGACCCATGAGTGTTTTTTCTAATACAATTCTAGAAGGATCTTTGTTTTCTTTCCGCATCTGATGGGCTACCTCAATGATCCTTGAAGAATGATTGTCATTTGTTGTCCTAATGAAGTAGTGAGCGAGCAAGACGGACATCGTGAATATGGATGATCCTATTTTAATCGGAACTTCTCCATCCTTGATCTCTAGTTTGACCCAAGACGAAAAGTTGATGCTCATGCTAGAGATGATGGCATTAAAGGTTTCTTCGGAGTAGTGGTACTCCTTTTTGTAGAAGTCTCACGGCAGATATCGAGTCTATGAATGGCTTTAGATGTATAACATTAATGTTATGTATCATTAGAATAGCCCGGAATTCTTCTATGGTGGGGAACATGATCCTACTACTGAGGACGTTGGCTCTTTGATCAGGATTTCACCTTTGTTGCATTTTCATCATGAAGTTAGGGTTGGATTTGTATTTTGGAAACTTCGGGATGGGGTTGAGACCGTAATCTTCAAAGTACCACCAATTTTCGCGAAAATTCTTCGTCCAAGGGAGCAGCTCGGCATCCGTCAACATGACCATCGTGGATGACTGTGGCAGTAGGAGAGAGAATATATTACAATTGTAACAATAAAATCAAATGCGTATGCAAATAACATGACATATAGATAAACATTTCGTAAGGTTTTATACATATTTGCTTTCAAAAGAAAGAACTTCCGATGTTACATTTCAAAATTTCGGAGTTCTTTAGGGTTCTCTTAGTTGACTATACTACACTTCTAATATTTTGCCGCTTTGTACAAAAAGGGTTAAACTTAGGGCTTCTATTCAGGGGGAGCGAGTTCGACTACAACAATTGGAGGTAACAGAGCCTACACTTTTTTCTTCTTGTTGTTGGTGGTGGAATTCGTCCATAATTTGGTCGATGTAGTCTTTGAGATCCTTGGGGATTCCCATCTTGACGTAGTCATTCAAGAGCTCTAGATTGTCGGAAAATTCATTGTGTTGGATTGGCCTATCTATGGACACCACACAATCATGGAAAGGGGGCATGTAGTCGCGCCCTAACTATTTGAATAGTTCACTAGTGTAGTACGCAGTAATCCACTCGAGGCCCATAAGTATAATTATGGGTTGGTCGCTCATTAGATTGGCCATCTTTTTGATAACGTACCATGGAAGAAGCTCTCGAATGGTATCGTCATCGTGGACATGGAGCTCCAGTTTGATATGCCTGAAGCGTTGATTGTGGAGGGCAGCATCCATCATATTTCCATGAAGTGGAAGAGGAATGCGCTCCATCTTCTCTAAAAGCCAAATGTAGAGGATGATAGGAGCTTCTCTTTGATTGAGAAAGTAGTAAAAGTATGACTCATTGAGACCCGTCACTGTCTCTTCCAGAATGATCCTAGTAGGATCCTTATTTCCACCTCTAAGATTATACACTACCTCCAAGATTCTTGAGGATGGAGGGTGATTGCTCGAGGGAGAGAGAAGGAAATGGGACACCATAATGGTCAATAGTTGGGAAAATCAGGCGATCCCCTAGCATAAAGACGCGGTGCTACGGATCTCATTTATGTTGCATCTCCATCATGAAGACATTATGGAGGCGGTGATTAGTGTAGTTGAGAGCGGTGTTGAGCCCAATGGAGTCATAATACCATGGTGACTCATTGAAGTGGTGAGTCCACGTGAATAGATCCTTGTTGTCTAACAAGGCCATTCTGCGAGCATAAGCAACTTTCACAAACATTTCGAGTGATTTATATGAAAGAAAATATGCTTAGAGATGTTTAGTATATCTATTATAAATGTATGCATGTATAATAAATAAGCACGTATTGAGTTAACTTATCGAGGCCTTGCTCTTTGGGCATGTCCAAACAACGGTTGGATAAAGTAACTAGGTTTTGTGTGCTAAGGTTTCTGTCGAGGTTTGGGTGGGAATCTCTCTCCACCCTCGCTAAGATCGCATCCCGCAGGATGTACCAAAGACGACAGGAAGGATTCACTCTGGGTTCTTAGTTTTTTCCCATGCAACATCTCTCAGTCATAGACATGTATGATCGGTCTTCACATAATTGTAGGAGTATAGAATTTTGATCTGGTACTCCTTCATGTATGTTTGGGTGATTTACCCATTTGAGACAAGTATTAGGGTAAAACTTAAGTATAGGGTAAAACCTAAGTACCTATTGGGGTGATGGACCTCATGAGGTGGACTATTGTGAGAGTGGAATGTTATAAATAACAATTTATAAATAGCAAAAGTTTTGTTTATTTTATTCATTTTAAAATAACAAGCATAATCCCTAGCAGAGTCGCCAAGAAAGTTGTAATAAACCCCCACGGTCTATGTCTCGTTCCAAATCTTAGCACGTGTCAAGAGACACATGGAAATATTGAGGGACTACCGCGAAGAAGCTCGAGGTTCGATGTGTTTCAACCTTGATTTGCTTGTCAGACATTTTTTAAAATGAAACATTTAGTTTTTAAAAGATTTTGAAAATACCTAGAACGGTAAGAAATTAATTATGTAAAAATAATTAATCATTTGTTTAAATTTTAAATAATCTAGGAGGCTAAATAATAATTTAACATAGACACAATTTATATTAATTAAACATAATCAATTTAAAGATTATTTATTTGAAAATTAGAGTCCCCAAGAGATTTTATGAAAATCAATAAAATAATACGTGTACAAACGTATTTATACCAGAGTTTCTAAAAAAATGTGGTTCGTTGTCTGTTTACATTCGAAAAGGGCTTTCGTGATATGTCCTTCATGCCCGCCTAAGGACGGTTTTTAAAATCTTTCTAACATAAAAAAAGTTTAGCTTTTATAAATCTAATTATAACATTCATTATCTTTAATTAATAGTCAAAGGGGTCCTAAGTAAGGATGGGCTTCAAGGGGTGTACATGTTGCGTCGATGTTCAAATTAAACAAAAACCTGAAAATATTCGAGAATAACGTCATAATTTAAAAATAAATTCTAAATGGGTCCTTATCCATAACATTGGTTTAGGAAATATCCCAAAAATATGGAAAATATCATTTTCTAACTTTTTGAGATTATTTGAAAATGGGTTCGAGTTTCAAAATTACAAAACTAATTTTGGATTTTTAAAAGTAGAACCAAACAGGCCTTAGGACCGGAGTCCTAGGGTATGGGTTCGATTTTACCGATCTAGGCTTAGTCGGGCTCGGTCAAGACCGATGTGGTTTGGACCACGGCTCGGTTGCATGTCAAGGTTATCGGTCTAGGTGCTTCATCCTAAGGTTAGGTAGCTAGCGGTCCTAGGTCAAGTGAGGATTCGGTCCTAGGGTTAGGTTTACCGTTCCTAGGCTAAGTGAGAGTTTGGTCCTATGGTTAGGTTTATCGGTCCTAAAGTTAGGTTTATCGGTCTTAGTCATTGGTCATAACTAAAGAACACCAGTCCTACTACACGATCCTAGCTGAAGAACACTAGTCCTACTACATGGTCCTAGGTGAAGAACATCGGTCTTGCTCCACAGTTCCGACAGAAATTCGTCGGTCCTACTCCACGGTCCTGGCAAAATGTCATCGGTCCTGACTCAGGATCCTGGCAAAATGTCATTAATCCTGACCCACAGTCCTGGGTTTGTTTTCTTGTTCCTAGACTAAAACCTTAGGACCATAAGTTTTGATTAGGATCATAAAATCATGATTCGTAGGCTACAGTAAGTTCATATGATAATGAAGAACAAAATCCCTAACATAAATCACGATTTTGAAGCCTTACAACGATCAATTTTAAAATATCAATTCTAGGTCAAATTTTGGGATCTTTTAAATTAGGCCATTTCAAGGCCTAAATTTTATTCCATTAGCTTTGAAATGATGAATATAGTTGTTATAAACCAAAACAAAAACATTATAACATCATTAGAACAGTTTTTGAAGATTGAATCAAAATCAAAAAAAAATAAAAACTCAATTAGATCAAACATGATCAAAGTGATGAAACAGTTGTTTTGAATTATCCTAACATGTTGACAAACATGTATAACAACTAATTGGATCAAAAAAATATATATATTAACAGCAAGAACACATAATTTCAAATATCCAATTTTCAAGCTTTATTTTTAAAATTTTAGTTTGATCAAAACATGATTACAGTTTCTTAGAAATCATTCAAACGTGTTAACAAACATGTATAGCAACTATTTGGATCATCCAAATTTAAACCAAGAACACAAAAATTTTGAAAAATCATTTTTCAAGCTTTGATTTTTAAAATTTTTTATTCATGTTGATTTGATAGATTCTCTTTCAACAGAAAGCTCATACATTATATATATAATGATTCTCAACAAAGAAATCACACAATCAAGCATAAGAATACAATCAAACTAATCAAACAAGAAAACTTTTAAAAAATCAAAATTTTCAATCAAAAATCATGATGCAAACGATATGGATGCATATTAGTCCTCCCACTAGTGGTGTTGGCAGCTATTCAAGAGCCTGGATTGAAGCTTGGATCGTCGAAACATGTTTTGACAAACACTAGTTCACCGGAATCTTCAAAGCTGGGGTTCAGGTGATGAAATCTTGTGATTGATGGGTTATTGTTTGATGATTTGGTCTACAGACCATGAGGGAGTATTTATAGGGTAGATAGGTCGGTTAAGGAGGGTTAATTTGAGACAATTTTACCATCCGAAGAACTTATCCCTAATCTTATCTTTGGCAGATGGCAGCCTTATCCAAGGAAGGATAAGGCTTCTAGATAGAAGGATATCATAGGCGCTGACTAGAGGAGCACGTGGTCGAAACAATCAAAGGATTTAATTGCCTATGGAGGAAGTTAGAGCTTCTAGAAGATCGGACTACGACGAGGTCGCAACTCCAGCGAGTGCAGCGTTCCAGCAAATAAGACAGCTGAAACGACGTCGTTTTGGCTATCGGTGTTCAGCGTTCTGTTGACGGTCAGTGGTTTGATTGGTGGGGTTAGTTAGTCCCGTTAGTTGATCCAATGCGTGCGCGCACGTGGCTCCGCTACATCCGGCTGTGTGGTAGCATCTGGACTATTGGATGAGATCTGGCGTTCATCTGATGGTCCAGAATCCTGCTACAAAGATTAAAAATAATTTTAGCTACACAGGATTATCAAAATTTATTTTTATTTAAAAGGTTATTAAAAATCGATTTTTTTATCTCTTTTAAATCAATTTATTCACCAAAAGTTTTACAAAAATATTTATGGTATCATAATAACAATTATGATCATATTTTATTTTATTTTTTAAAAATTTTAAGAATTTTGAGATATAAATCATGAATAAATCACAATTAAATATTTTCACCCTCTTCTTTGGTCTAATTTGGGTAAAATATATATAATGTTTTATCCTCGAATTACTTTTGGAATTTTGAAAAAAATTGTTAATTAGAATTTAATTATCACAATAATCCATTCTTAATTAGATTTTAATTTCTTCTTTAAGTTATTTTAAATATAAAAATCTAAAATATTATGTAAAAATAGGTAAGTTAAATTTTGCTTGCACACAAACTATCTAATTTTAAAACTATAATAATAACCATAAATATTATATTAAATTCTAATTTTAATTATAATTACTATCAATAAAATTTGCATTCGTATACAAATAATATTATGCATGTTAAATAATATTTTTGCTTGCGCACAAACTATCTAATTTTAAAACTATAATAATAACCATAAATATTATATTAAATTCTAATTTTAATTATAATTACTATCAATAAAATTTGCATTCTTATACAAATAATATTATGCATGTTAAATAATATTTTACAATTAAAGGATTTTAATTATACATTTATTAAATTATTATATTGTAACAAGTGTGTTTAAAGTCCCAATTAACTTGTACAAGCTCTACTAATCCCTAAATTAGACTGACCCATCATTCCACCTCCATTGTAGCCTCTTATTGAATTTATAATAAAATCAAAACCATAAACATCAATTTTATGTAGCTTATATTTCTTTTCTAACAATATTTTAAAACAACTTAGAGCTATATTATTTTAGCCTAAAATTTAACAAAAAAAAACAAAATTTTACTTAGTTATTTTTTTTGTAATATACTATACATGTGAAGTGTTTAAATCTTTTATTTATCATCCGAATACATAAATATACAATCAATAGTAGTCACAGTTATTTCAATAACATAATAAACATTATTTCTCACTCTTTTATCTATCACATTACTTAATTTGTTAATTAAAATATTAAAATACATAAATATATGCTCGTTATTATAGTAAAGCAAAAAAAATAATTAAAATTTAAGATGTTTGGACGAGTGAAATTGGAATTGGAACTGACAGTTAATTACAATTCAAATTTTATATCTGAAAAAAAGATTATAATAAAAATAATTTTAATATATATTTCTATTTTATTAAAATATTACACAACCAATTATAATAACTCAAGTGTCAATAAATTTTTAAGTTTCGATTTTTATTAAAAAAATTATCAGTTCAACGTATTAACTTTATAGATTATGAAAATATTAATTCGACATTTTAACTTCTTAAATTCAAAAATAAAATATTGGTTCAATTGTTAATTTCTTAAACTAAAAAAAATATACACCTGTTCAAAATTTTAACTTACTAAACAAAAAAATAAAAATAAAAAATAGGTTCAATAATATAACATCCTAAATAAAAAAAATTATCTTTTGAAATTTTATTTGTGTTTTAAATGATAAAATAATAAATTATTTTGTTTTAAAAAACATAAAAAAAAAATTGAAATTTCAATTCTTAGCTAGAAATAGTCGGACTGAGAACTATAAAATTACACTATCGTCAAATTATAAAATATTAATAATCAATCCAATTCTATTTCTAAAGTTAATTCTAAATTATATTTCTAAAGTTAATTCTAAATAATAATGGGTCTATAAAACTTAAGGATTGAAATTTGATCCCATTCATTTTTCAATGTCAATTCTAGGTTACCAAATACTATATAAATGTTTGATTAGTTTGAATTATTTAAATAACACAACATAATTAAACATTATTTTGCCTCTCTCGTATTCATTATATCACTATTTATGAAATAAAATATATTTTATTTTATTATTATATATTAGTATCTTTTAATATTTTTGATCAAAATAATTCTCATAACTCTTCATAATTATTATTTTTTAAATATTCCATCTAGTGAAAGTGTAATGTGGCTTACATAATGCCAAGCTTCTCAAATGCATGCATATTTCCTTTCTGTACTTAAATTTATCAATATCCCATCTTATCACGTAACTAGTTAAAGCCCCAATCTTCAACTGAAAGTAGCACTCATTATTAACCATCACTTTTTATTTATTTATTTATTATACTTCTTTAAATTATTAGGAACAATTTTGATTGTTATTTTCAAATCTTAATCTGAATTGTGAAATTATTTGTTCAAACTATTACATTTAAGACTTAATTCTGACTTGTTTGGAACGGGTAATCCAGCTGGTACTACATCCATAAAGATAAATCTGGAGTCCCAACTAACTTTTGCAATCTCCTAACAAATCATTTTACCACCATTGTAGCCTCTTATTGAATTTATAATAAAATTAAAACCCTAAACATCAATTTTATGTAGTTTATATTTTTTTTCAAACAATTTTTTAAAACAATGTAGAGATATAATATTTTAGAGTAAAATTTAACATAGAAAACAAAATTTGACTTAGTAATTTCTTTTAAATTTAGTGGTATATGTAAAGTGTTTAAATCTTTTATGTATCATGCGAATACATAAATATACTATCGATAGTTGTCACGGTTATTTCAATAACCTAATTAAACATTATTTTTCACTCTTTTATCTATCACACTACTCAATTTATTAATTAAAATTTGTTAGTATAGTAAGGAAAAAAAAATATAATAATTTAAACTTTAAGAGTATGTTTGGATGAGTGAAATTAGAATTGGAACTAACATTGAAATTCTAATTCTAATCTTACGAGAATTGACATTAAATTATAATTCAAATTCTATATTTGAAAAAAAGAAAATATATTAAAAATAATTTTAATATATATATATATTTTATTAAAATATTACGCAACCAATTATAATAGTTCAATTGTCAATAAATTTTAAATTTCGATTTTTATTAAAAAAAAATATCAGTTTAACTTTATAGATTAAAAATAATATTGATTCGACATTTTAATTTCTTAAATTAAAAAACAAAATATTAATTTAAATGTTAACTTTTTAAACTAAAAATATACACGTTAGTTTAAAATCTTTACTTACTAAATTAAAAAATAAATAATAATAATAAATTGAAACTTTAATCTAAAATATGAAATTACAATTCTAAGTTAAAAATAATGGGATTGAGAACTATAAAATTATATTATTACTCTCAAATTATAAATAATAATAAACGATTGAATTCTATTAGAGTTATAATTCTAAAGTTAATTTTTAATATTAATAAGTTTATAAAACTTAAGAATTAAAATTTGATCTCATTCCAATTTTAATGTGAACTCTAGTGTTATCAAACAAAATTTTAATGTTGGTTTAGTTTGAGTTATTTAAATTAAAATCAAAAATTATTTTGTCCCTTGTATCCATTATATCACTCAATATATAAACTAAAATATATTTTATTTTATTATTATATTTTAGTATTTTTAATATATTTTAAAAAAATAATTCTCATAACTCTTAAAAAAAAAATTTAAAATATTCCATCTAGTGAGAGTGTAATGTGGCTTATACAATGCCAAGCTTCTCAAATGCATGCATATTTCCTTTATGTACTTAAATTTATCAATATCCCATCTTATCACGTAACTAGTTACAACCCCAATCTCCAACCGAAAGTAGCACCCATTATTAACCATCACTTTTTATTTATTTATTATATTTCTTTAAATTAATTGGGAACAATTTTGATTTTTATTTTCAAATCTTAATTTGAATTGTGAGATTATTTGTTCAAACTATTACATTTAGGAGTTAATTCTGACTTGTTTGGAACGGGATAATCCAGCTGGTATTATATCCATGAAAATAAATTTGGAAATCCTTGTTTGATGAATGGGTTATTTGAATTTTGTTTGGGTTTTTTTTAAATAACCTTGGTTTGATCAAAATCATGAAAAAATTCAATTTTTAAATTTTATTTTTATATATATTTATTTTCATATTTATATACCCACCCTCTCTCTATATATATATTATTTATAATTAATAATAATTTTTTTAAATAAAATAATTTAATTTATATTAAATTAAATTTTAAAATATAATAAAATATATATTAAAAAACTATACATAGGTTAATATAAACTTTTATTAAAATAAAATAATTTCATAATTTAATTTATATTAAAATAAATATGTAAATATAATAAAATAAATAATATATATATATATATATTAATATAAAATTTTATTAATAAACAAAATCTTATTTATAAAATAAAGTTAGAATAAGTTCTTTTATAAATATTTAATTTAAATGATGTATATTTATAAATTAATTAATATTTGTTATTTAAATTTATTAATTTTATTTTATAATATAATTATATATTTATTTGAATTATTTAAATTTTTTAATTTATATTAGATAATATGGTAGGATTTATATTGTATTTTAATTTTTATTTATTGTAATTAATAAAAAAAATTAAATGAAATAATTTTAGAATTTAATTTATATTAAAAATAATTAAATTGAAAATAAAAATTATCCATCAAACAAGCCTTAATTGTTGGATAACAAGTCCTAATTGATGATGGTGGTTGATGCCTTTATGGGACCAGCTCCAATTCATCTATTTCATTTTGTTTTATTTGAATTAGTGATTGGTGGACGGTGGTTGATGGGACCCGCTCCAGTTTGGACTTTTTGTTTGATGAAAAGGGTTATTATAATTTTTTATATTAAAATTCAAATATTAAATCACATATTTTATTAATAATTTTATTTATATAAATATCTAGATTACTCACTATATAAATATTTTATTTTATACTGATAAAAATTTAATTTAACATATATAATATATAATATATATATATATAATATTATTTATATTTTAATTTTTTTAATATAAATTAAATTATGAAATTATTATTTTTAAATATTTTTATTAATTACTATAAAATTTAAAACACAATATAAATCCAACTATAACTTATTATATTATAAATTTTAAATAATTTAAATAAATAAATATTTATACTAAAAAAAATAAAATTAATATATTTCAATAACAAATTAATTAACAAATTGTTATAGAGAAAATTGAATTGAAAGAGGACAAAGAAAGGATGAAACTGAACCAATAAAATTAAAATTGAATGAAAGACTTAACTCACTTATCTGGTTATCTGGGTTATTTGGTTACAGAGAGAGGATAAGATTTTGATTAATAGAGGAGAAGAAAGAGTGAGAAAAGAGGAGGGTAAAAAATGAAATAAAATTTAAAAAATGGGTTTTTTCTTAATTTGGTAAAACAAAAGTTATTTGAAAAGAAACCAAGATAAAATCTCAATAACTCTCTCATCGTTCTTCATCTCTCTCCTTTTGTTTTATTTGGTTTGTTTAATTTTGAGTTAGGTTTAGTTTTTTTGAGTTTATTTTAAATGTGTTTTATTTTTATTTTTTAATTAGTTTTATAATTTATTTGAAAATTGTTATAATTTATTATGATTTAATTGTTAAAATAAATTTTATTATTTAATATAAAAATATTATTTTAGTCATAATTTAAATATTATAATGTTATTTGATTTATGACTAAATCGTTTTATTATCTTTGGTGGAAAATCGTTTTATTATCTTGATTAACTATTTTTAAGTTTCAAACAATTAATATACTCAATTTAAAATTTATTAATTTATTTATGAAGAAATTAAATATTTTTAAAATTAATTTTTATATAACATATTTAATAAAGATTATGTATCTACACAAAAACAAAATTTTCAAAAAATGTGTGCATCTTCATGTTAATCCTAATGATAATAATAACATTTTATAATAAAAAAAAACATACATGTCAATATCACAATATAAATGAACGATATTATAGGTATATTAAATAATATTAAAAAATATATGTTTAAAAAGTTTAATCAACAAAATAAGAAATATATTTATTTAAATTAAAAACATAATTTTAAAGGTATTCTATCATATTTAGTTAGAGTATTAATACTAAAATTAATTTTAATTTATCATTTAATTATAATCAAATATTATCATTTTTAATTAAATAAACATAAATATATATTTAAAATATAAAATTAATATACATATCAACTAAATTAATAAATTAAAAATAAAATTTATAAATTAAAAATCAATTTCAGTTATACTTGTTAATATCAAATTTAACCAGAAATATATCCAAAAATTATTTATTGATTTCTTAATAAATTTAGCTCCAGCTCCAATTCTAAAGAGGGTCCAATATATATTTGAATTTAAATTTATTGAAAGTTTATTTTAACCAGTCCTATTGGGTTTAGTTCCAAGATTAATTTAGTGAATTAATGTACTCCTATATATGGAGGATATAACATAATACTATTTGTAGTGTTATTAATTCATAATATATTAATAAAATAAACAACTAATGAAATCGACATGGTTGATCTAACCTCATTAAATTTTTTATTATTTATTTTATATATTTTTATCATTTAATTAGTGTAAGAAGTCTTATTATTGGGACCACCTTAACAAACCCTAGTGTAAGAAGTTCCTTGATCTGTAGCTTTGTAGCCCAGTATTAATGTTTTATAATTATAAAAATACATTTATCATATGAGTCTTGTCTAGTTGACTATTTGAAGTTAGATGTTATATATATATATATATATATATATATATATATATATATATATATATATATATATATATATATATATATATATATATATATATATGAGATTACGAGATCAAACTCTTATTACAACTAATTTTAAATATGATTTTATTAAAATAATTATTATTTATATTTATTTAAATATATAAATAATATTTATTTATATAAGTTAAAGTATAAAGAATTATATATAATATTATTTATTTTAAAATTACATTTATATAATAATTATATATTATTATTTATTTTGAACATTTATATAATAATTAGATTTTTTTTTATTAATTTCAATATAATTAATAATATAAATTACTTAAAAGAGTAAAATATAAAGATTAAAATAATAGTTTATATAAATATAATGGTAAAATAATTTTTTTTATATTTCTTGATTTTAAATAATTTCAAAAAAGTTTTAAAAAATATAAATCAATATTAATAAACAAGTTAAAACAGTTATATTGATTTGTTTCGGTATTTAAATAAATAATTTGATGTATTATATATTCTTCTCAAACAATTTATATGCATTAATATTCTATAATCGTAATCTCAACTGTCTAATTTGATAATATGTCTTTACCACAATTTATATTTTTGTTCTTATTCATATTTTTGTTTTCTTTTTTTTTTGTACATTCTCACAAAATTCGGTTAAAATCTATTAAATTAGACTTTTATATTTATTTTTATTTATATGGTTAATTTTTTTTGTTATTTAAAACCTAATTAATTTAACTTCTCACATTTTCTTAACATATTTTTTTTTAAAATCGAGTATTCTTATATTTTATTAGGTTTCGTATATTTATTTTATTTTAGCAAGGGTATTCTGGGAGTTGTTTGATTAATATGTTTACCTACGGGTATTAGTATAATACCTATAACTTTTTCAGCCCAGTGAAAAAAAATTTATTGGTGAAAAAAATTTTATTGGATTCGCCCTTACGTGTCATGGACGCGTAGTAATAAGAGGGATTGCGGGGTGACTCGAAGTTCGATATGTTTCAACATTAGTTTGTGTCAGACATCTTTTTAAAATAAAATATTATTTTAAAAGATTTTAAGAGTATCTCATGTAAAAATAATTAATTTAATTCAAATTTTAATAATTAGGTGATCAAATAACAATTTAATTAAAACCTGGTTTAAATTAACAAGACATAATTAATTTTAAAAAATTATTTATTCAAAAACAGAGTCGCCAAATAATTTTAGCAAAAAATTGTCAAATGGTACGTGTATAAACGTACTTTATACTAGAGTTTCCGTAAAGAGTTCGTTTTTTGGTTACGCTCGGAAAAAAACTTTCGCGTTATGTCCTCCACGCTAGTCAAAAGACGATTTATTTTAAAAGTAAATGTTTGTCTATCAAAAGTTTTATTTATAACATTTATTTTTTTAATTAGTAATTCGGGGTCCTAAACAATGATAGATTTAGATTACGTAAATAATTGTATAAAATTATTTAGAAGGGCGTACATGTGATTGCATTGATATAAGATTAAGTATAATACCTGAAAATATCAGGAAAGTATTAGAATTTAAAAATAAATTCCAAACGAGTCTTTAGCCAAAATATTTGCTTGGGAAATATCCCGAAAATATTTAAAATTCATTTTCTGACCTTTCGGGATTATTTGAAAATAGATTGGGGTTCCAAAATTACAAAATAATTTTGGATTTTGAAAAGTGAAATCAAACAGGCCTTAGGACTGGAGTTCTAGGGCTTGGGTCCGTTTATACCAATCTGGGCTCAGACGAGCTTAGTCTAGACCGAGGGTAGTCTGGATTGGGGTCCGGGACACTCGGTCAAGGGATCGAAGGGTTCGGCCTTGGGTTTTTCGGAGGCTTGGTCCCGAGTTTAGGTTGTTCGGTCTTAGGTCTGGGAGTCTCGGTCCTAGATCTAGGATCCTTGGTCGTGGGACCTAAGAGTCTTGGTACTAAGTCGGACCTCTCAGTCCTAGGCTAGAATCCTCGGTCGGATTCATCGGTCCTTACTTTTGAACATCGTTCATTATGCACGGTTCTATCTCAAGAACACTGGTCATTGGTCTCGGTTCTAGGTCAATTTTCTCGGTCCTTGGTCTCGGTCAAGACCAATAATTTTCAATCCTACTTCTCGGTCCCGGTCCTATAGGACTCGGTCGTCGGGGACCGAGTGTTCTTCATTTGGTATGAATGATTGCAGGTTTGTATCTTTTGATATAGGTCATAAAAACATGATATGTAAGTTGCAAACAACTCATATGAATGTAGGGAACGTAACTCATAACCCTAAACACGAGTAATCAAATTCTATAACAATTGATTTCTCAAAATGGTTTTTAGAGAAAATTTTGAGAACTTTTGATTTATGTCATCTCATGGTCTAATTCTTATTCCAAAAACTTTGAAATTATGTTTATAGTCGAACATAATAAAAACAAAAACATCAATCAAGCTCTGTAACAACTTTCAAAATTGAATTTCAATTTTATTTTTTTTTAATTTTAGTTGGATCAAACATTATCGGAATGTTGATTTTGTAATTTGGAAATCATCCTAACATGTTTACAAACATGTTTAGCAATTATTTGAATAAAAAATTCAAGCTTAAAGTTTAAGAACATAAAATTCAAATTTTTCAAATTTTCAAATCAAATCTGGTTTTTTCTATTAAGGTTGAATTGATGAAACTTCTTTCGACATAAAGCTTAGAAATCATCTAGGGAATGATTTCAAACAAAGAAAACACAAAATTGAACTATAAATATGATCAACCCGATCAAACTTGGAAAAATCTAATTTTGAATCACAGATTGAATTATAGTGGATCTAGAAGCTCACAAGTGATTGGAAAACACTTCAATGATGTGTAGGAGTTCTTGACAAATCTTCGATTTAGGCTGTAATGTTTTGTGATTGTTTGATGGATTGAAAGCTTAACACCTAGGGAGTATTTATACTAAGCTAGGTCGTTTATAGACAAATTCCACTTCAATTTTTCTTCTGAAATCTTATCCTTTGAATTCTTTTTCGTCTTTGACAGCCTAGCTAGGGCATAGATTTTGACTATTGATCTTAGGGGAATTGAAGGTGAGGTAGAGATGTGCACGTTGGTGAAAGAATGGAGGGATAAGTTTGAGGAATGGTGGAGATAGACCTTTTGGAAGATCATCGGCGTCGAGCACGGCCTCCGGAGTTTGCAAAGAAGAATAAAACGACGTCGTATTGTTTAAACAAAACGCGATGTTGCGTTCCGTTGGCGCTAGAGCATTAGGACTAACGGAGTTAACGTCCTCGTTAGTTGATTGGGTATGTACACGGGCGCGAGCTGCTTGGTTACAACTGGCACGCGTGGCTTCATTCTGGTCGCTAGATGAAAATCCAACGTTGATTTGATGGTCCTGAATCCTATTGTAAAATTTAAATATAATTTATGCCACACATGATTATCAGTTTATATTTTTAATAAAAGAGTTATTTAAAATCGAATTTTTAACCCTTTCATGCGTTTTTCTTCACAAATTTAATACACAAAAATATTTTTGACAACATAATAAAAATTATGTTCATTTATTTATTTTTGGGTATTTTTGGTTATTTTGAGATATTTATTTAATTATTTTAAATCATAAATTATACATAATTTATGTTTAAAATTATAATTAAATAATTTCAGCCTTTTTTGGGTAAAATAAATACAATATTTTAACCTTAAATTATTTTTGGATTTTTAATTAATTTTTCAAATTAGGGTTTAATTATCATATATATATATATATATATATATAATGATGCTTAATTTTTAAAGTGTCCGGATTGCCGGATCGAGAATTGTGGTTAATTTGGATACTTGGGTCGGATTGTGGGTTGACCCGCCTTTAAATTTAAAACGGTTAAAAATAAAATTAAAAATGCTAGAGGTATGTTTCGAACTTGCAACCTAACAAAACAAGTACAACTCTTTAACAAACTAGGCTACTAAGAGCAAGTGCATCAGTTACTCTAAACACAACCATCTATGCTATATTAGATTTTTTAACAAAAAAATCTTCCAAAAAGACCATACATCAGTTAATCTAAACATTAATTCTAAAATAGAAAATTCTACAATTTTGACTCTCCTAGTTTAAATTTATCATACCAAATACAAATTCTATAATTTTTTAATAATTCTTTCTCTCTCCTCTCTCTTCTCTACCATTTTCTCTCAACAACCGGAGCTTCATGGAAACGATGGTGAGTCAGTCCTCATGAATCTTCTCTTTTTAATATCAAATTCGGTCTTCTCATTAACTCAGCTTCGATATAATACCCATATCTTCATATGTTTTAGGAAAATAATTTGATGGGTTTATAGAGGAAGAAGAAAACGGGAAGAAAAAAACCCTAGGTACCTCAGCTTCGATTTGGGGGTTCTCTGCACTCGATTAATCAAGGTTGTGTTTCTTATATCTCATTCTCTATTTCTTATACTAGATATGACCTATACTCTGGTTCAGGCGTCTGAAATTACATTTGTAGCAACAACTCCCTATGTTTTGACCCCTACTTGGTGCATTTTAGGAAGAAACCAAATCCAATACTGCAGTATGAATTGGGACCGAACACTAATGGGATTGAATATATCCACATCCTTTGAACTGAATAATTGAGTTTAGTTGCATATGAGTTTGGTTACTTTTTGAATTAGATCTACATATGGGTTTGGTTACTATTTGAATTTTTAACTAACATGGTTTTGCTGGCATATACTGTTATTATTGTCTTCAAACTCGATGCTCGGCATCTCAATACGAACATGTGGCTGCAATGCAAAGGCATAGCGCTGTAACTGATGATTCGAATAGGTAAATATTTGGGGATTTGGAGTAAAATTTATATGGAGATTTTGTTATATTGGCAGAACTCCTTAGATTTTTCTTTGAGGGTGTTTGAGATTCCTTCAAAAAAGCACTATTGATTCCTTTTCTGAAACAACTTTCTTAGTTTTTGTGGTTGAGAAATAATTGATGAAGATTCTGATTTTTTTAAATTTTTTTTGTAATGGAAGTGTTTGATGGATGGTGTCAATACAACATATAATTAGCGTGTTTTTTTTGTCGCAGCAATGGAGCTACTTAACAATGATTGTATGGAGGAATTGTACAGTTATCCTCCGTTAGAGGGTAATGAAGTTGTTGGAAACGCACAACTTGATGGTTTTCCCGAACTTGATAAAGTATACTCAACTCAAACCCAAGGGCAAGCTTCCAAGTCAAAAAAGAAAAAACTGCCCAATTGGACAACTGACGAAGATCTATTCCTTGTGTCTGCGTGGTTGAACACTAGCTTGGATGGTGCTACTGCCGCTGATCAAAAGAGATTGCAATATTGGACACGAGTACTAAAGCTCTATAATGAAATTAGGACACGAGTACTAGCCGTTGGAATATAATTATTATAATAATAGATTTTGGAGGGTATGAATATTTTATAATTTTGTAGGATAGAATTGTAAAATTTAGAGTAGCTGATGTATTGACCAGTTAAAATTTGAGATGCTAAAGTAAGTTTATGTTGTTTTAATGTATTTTAGATACTCAAATTTAGAGTAGCTGATGCAGTTGTTCTAAGACTTTATATTTTAAATTCCACACCAAATTTGATAAACGCGGGACGTTTTAACATTAATATAAGTTCAAATTTTTAACTAACTAATATATATATATATATATAATGATGCTTAATTTTTAAAATGTTCGGATTGCCGGGTCGAGAGCTGTGGTTAATTTGGATACTTGGGTCGGATTGTGGGTTGACCCGTTTTTAAATTTGAAACGGTTTAAAATAAAATTAAAAATGTTATTCGTAATTTTTGTTCACGATTTTTTATATTATTACTGCAAATGCACGGGCTAAATGCTAGTTAATCATAATTTGATTTCAATCTCTCATTGGATTATTTTGAATTTAAAAATTCAAAATATTATTATAAAATAATAATATTATTATAAATTGGGGTATGTCAAATTTTTATACGAAAACCCAAAAAAAGTTAAAGTTAAGCTTGTTTCAATTGAATATTTGGTATTATTCTCTTAAAAAAATATCTCTTTTTCAATTATATTTTTCAAATTATTAATTAAAATATTTATTTTATTTTCAAACAATTTAAACTGAGAAGTTAATTTTGAGATTGGAAATTGTAATAATTAATAATCTTTTTTAGGTTAAAGTTTGTATTGATAAACTAATGAATATATATATATATATATATATATATATATATATATATATATATTAAATAACATCTTGAAGTTATATATAATTGTGAAGAATTATATATTCTAACCTTTTTATAGAAGAAATTCTGAATTATAAAAAAATGTGTTCATGAAATAGTTTAATCATCAAGTAGTTAAAAAATGTGTTCCGATAAAAAATGTATTATATCGGAGCTTCATGGAAACAATGGTGAGTCAGTCCTCATGAATCTTCTCTTTTTAATATCAAATTCGGTCTTCTCATTAACTCAGCTTCGATATAATACCCATATCTTCATATGTTTTAGGAAAATAATTTGATGGGTTTATAGAGGAAGAAGAAAACGGGAAGAAAAAAACCCTAGGTACCTCAGCTTCGATTTGGGGGTTCTCTGCACTCGATTAATCAAGGTTGTGTTTCTTATATCTCATTCTCTATTTCTTATACTAGATATGACCTATACTCTGGTTCAGGCGTCTGAAATTACATTTGTAGCAACAACTCCCTATGTTTTGACCCCTACTTGGTGCATTTTAGGAAGAAACCAAATCCAATACTGCAGTATGAATTGGGACCGAACACTAATGGGATTGAATATATCCACATCCTTTGAACTGAATAATTGAGTTTAGTTGCATATGAGTTTGGTTACTTTTTGAATTAGATCTGCATATGGGTTTGGTTACTATTTGAATTTTTAACTAACATGGTTTTGCTGGCATATACTGTTATTATTGTCTTCAAACTCGATGCTCGGCATCTCAATACGAACATGTGGCTGCAATGCAAAGGCATAGCGCTGTAACTGATGATTCGAATAGGTAAATATTTGGGGATTTGGAGTAAAATTTATATGGAGATTTTGTTATATTGGCAGAACTCCTTAGATTTTTCTTTGAGGGTGTTTGAGATTCCTTCAAAAAAGCACTATTGATTCCTTTTCTGAAACAACTTTCTTAGTTTTTATGGTTGAGAAATAATTGATGAAGATTCTGATTTTTTTAAATTTTTTTTGTAATGGAAGTGTTTGATGGATGGTGTCAATACAACATATAATTAGCGTGTTTTTTTTGTCGCAGCAATGGAGCTACTTAACAATGATTGTATGGAGGAATTGTACAGTTATCCTCCGTTAGAGGGTAATGAAGTTGTTGGAAACGCACAACTTGATGGTTTTCCCGAACTTGATGAAGTATACTCAACTCAAACCCAAGGGCAAGCTTCCAAGTCAAAAAAGAAAAAACTGCCCAATTGGACAACTGACGAAGATCTATTCCTTGTGTCTGCGTGGTTGAACACTAGCTTGGATGGTGCTACTGCCGCTGATCAAAAGAGATTGCAATATTGGACACGAGTACTAAAGCTCTATAATGAAATTAGGACACGAGTACTAGCCGTTGGAATATAATTATTATAATAATAGATTTTGGAGGGTATGAATATTTTATAATTTTGTAGGATAGAATTGTAAAATTTAGAGTAGCTGATGTATTGACCAGTTAAAATTTGAGATGCTAAAGTAAGTTTATGTTGTTTTAATGTATTTTAGATACTCAAATTTAGAGTAGCTGATGCAGTTGTTCTAAGACTTTATATTTTAAATTCCACACCAAATTTGATAAACGCGGGACGTTTTAACATTAATATAAGTTCAAATCTTTAACTAACTAATATATATATATATATATAATGATGCTTAATTTTTAAAATGTTCGGATTGCCGGGTCGAGAGCTGTGGTTAATTTGGATACTTGGGTCGGATTGTGGGTTGACCCGTTTTTAAATTTGAAACGATTTAAAATAAAATTAAAAATGTTATTCGTAATTTTTGTTCACGATTTTTTATATTATTACTGCAAATGCACGGGCTAAATGCTAGTTAATCATAATTTGATTTCAATCTCTCATTGGATTATTTTGAATTTAAAAATTCAAAATATTATTATAAAATAATAATATTATTATAAATTGGGGTATGTCAAATTTTTATACGAAAACCCAAAAAAAGTTAAAGTTAAGCTTGTTTCAATTGAATATTTGGTATTATTCTCTTAAAAAAATATCTCTTTTTCAATTATATTTTTCAAATTATTAATTAAAATATTTATTTTATTTTCAAACAATTTAAACTGAGAAATTAATTTTGAGATTGGAAATTGTAATAATTAATAATCTTTTTTAGGTTAAAGTTTGTATTGATAAACTAATGAATATATATATATATTAAATAACATCTTGAAGTTATATATAATTGTGAAGAATTATATATTCTAACCTTTTTATAGAAGAAATTCTGAATTATAAAAAAATGTGTTCATGAAATAGTTTAATCATCAAGTAGTTACATTAAACTGAATTACTAATTAGGAATAAACAACTAAGTATGATTACACAAGTAATTTATGATAAATTAAATTTTGAGATAAAAAATCATTTAATAAAAATAAATTTCATAAGAAATAATTACTTTTATAAAATAATAAAAAACAAACAAGGCCTATACATTAGTCAATTGACCCTTAAATTATATTTGACTTCAGATTCATCATACCTTTATTGGTTGCCATTTAATATTTTGTCTAAAAAAAATACTTTTGATTAAATGATGTTTGTTTGACTTTTTTTTTAATTAATATATTATATTTTTCAATTAATTTACTTATATTTTTATAATCTAAAAAATCACTTTCAAATGTTACTCCTCTATCAAAATGCAAGCTAAACAACCTTTTCATCCTTTCCAAATCAATCGATTCTTTGAGGCCTGTTGGATTTGGGTTATTTAATGTTTTAAAAAAAAAAAATTAAAATGTATTTATATATATAAATAAATTAAAATTAATTTAAAATAAAAAGTATTTTAGTATTAATGAAGAGAGAGTGAAATATTTTTTAATTATTTTTTATTCTTTGAATAACTCAAAACTAAATAAGACCTTAAACAAATATATATATATATATATATATATATATATATATATATATATATATATATATATAGAGAGACTGGTTGTAATTATTAGAAAAAGTCGATAGAAAAATTTAATTAATACAAATTAAGGTATGGTAGAGTTATATGTCATGATCAAATTGTAGAAATAATAATAATAGTAACATTATTGCAGGCTTATTGAGTTAGAAACATCACAATAAACAGAGAAAATGAGAATAGTTTATTCATGATGTATTATTTGTTTTGTCATAAAAGTTTTGAATATTAAAAAAATTATTAAGCTAGCTCAAGTTTTAATAGTGGTTTATAAAAGAACAATGATCACTATAAATTCTCTAAACCATCTGAATTAGCTTCTTAACTTATTAGACTTAAGTGTTCTTATTTAATTATCATGTGTTTTGATTTGGGAATGTTTTTATGAAAAAAATAAAAATTTGACTGGTTGTTTGATAATTTTGTTTACCACCTGTTATTTGTTTTTTATTATATTTTATTGCATAATTCATTTGAAATATACTCGTATATCGGTTTGAATTATAAGTAACGGCAGAAGAAAATTAATTTTATCAATTATATTGAAATTTATGCCTTATCAAACATGTTATTCCATTTTTAAATTGGATTATTCGAATGTGCACTAGTTACAATTTTGAGAACCATTTTCCAATATGACCTTGTTTCTGGTTTAACTTTTCAAACTAACTAATTTGTACATTAATTCTCAAACTAACATGATTTACTATTCAAACTCAAATTTCTTTTGTTTTATATTTTAATTTATTTATTTACATTTAAATTAATTATTATATATATATTTAAATTATTATTTTTATAAATTTGATATATTAAAATTATTATTTGTATAAATTAAATTATTTATATATATATATATATATATATATATATATATATTATATTATTATTTTAATAAATTTAATTATTTATATTTAAATATATATTTTAAATTATTATTTTATAAAAATTTGTTGGGAAGAGACGATACAATAAAAAAATTAGTAAATAATAATAAATATTTTTTTGTGAAGAGACAATACAATGAAAAATTAACTAGAATACTCTTACTAAATTTGTTGTGGATAAATAACACAATGAAAAAGTTAAATTAGACTGCTCATAATAAAAAAAATCAATAAATATTTATAAAAATAATAATAATTTAAATATATTTTTATGGCTAGGGGATGACAATGGAGCAGTTCAGGGCGAGGAAAACATTTACCATTCTCGCCCTATTTTTATTTTGGGGATGTTTTTAATATCATTTCCGCCCCGTTCAATTTTTAGGAATCTCCACGGGACACTGTTTATAAAATATTTTTAAAAAATTAAAAAAAAATTATATAATAAAATTATATAAACTGATTTTTTAATATAATATATATTATAATATATTAAAATTTTATAATATTATAAAGAAAATAAATTTACCACTCTTATAAAATATAATATTAATTTTATATATTTAATTATGTTTATAGTATTCAGGGTAGAATCGATGTGAGATCGGGGCGGGGTAAGGGACACAAATATAATCCCCGCCCCATCGCCGTTCAGTTTCGAGTAAAAACCGTCCCAAACGGAGCAATTCAGTTCAGTTATCAGTGGAGTGATTTTTAATTGTGATCCTTAGTTATGACAATAAAGAATATTTTTTCTACAAAATCGTTGGAAGTGCTCATTGAATTTATTGATTTTCTTATTATTAAAAAGTTATATATAGTAATAATTGATATATATATATATATATTAAAATATATATAATAAAATTTATAAAAAGAATAATTTAAAATATATATCAAATATAAATAATTAAATTATAAAAATAATAATTTAAATATATTACATTTATAAAAATAATAATTTAAATATATATAATTATGATTTTAAATATAAATAAATAAATAAATTTTAAAAAAAAAAAACTGAATTTAAATAGTAAATTAAGTTAGTTTGAAATTGAAAAAACTAATATAGAAAAGTTAACCACAATCAAGTTTTTATTGGGAATTGATTCCAGTTTTGATAGGAGGGTGAAAACGTTAATATTGCACTACTCATTCTAAATATACGAGGCCTTTTTTTTCATTATTTATTTATTTATTTATTTATTTTCTCATTAATTAATTTTTTCCTTTTTTCATTAGTTTTGTTTTATATTATTTAATTTATCTATTTATGTATTTTCTAGATGAGTAATAATAAAGAAATAAATCAAATTAATTCATCTCTAATTACAAAAATATAAAATATGTATTATATTTAATATATATATATATATGTTAAATTATAAAAAATTAGTTTCAAATATCATAAAAAAATATTAAATTTATTCTGTTTTAAAAGTAGTTTATTACTTAAGTTATATTATTTTTAGAAAAAAAAACTCACTTAAACGTGTTTACTTGTATAACTAATTCACTTAAACGTATATACTAATAAAAAGTTATTTAAACATATGTTTTATAAAAAAATTAGCTCATTTAACATATTTTAATAAGTTATAGTTAATTTTTATTTTTATTTTTTTATTTTTTTTAATTAATTATTAATATGTTTTTTATTTTCTTCTTTTTGATTAATCAATAAACTCTTTATTTTTTATTTCCTTCTTTTTTATATAAATTTATTATTTATATATAAGTATTTAATATTGATTATTATATATATATATTTATATATTTTAACTTTATATTTCTTCTCTTTTTATCTTTTTTTTTTATACTAACATAGATTATTAATTATTTTAAAATTATTTAATCCTAATGGTTAAATATAACCATGAGTAATCTTTTCAACGATAACAATTCAATAACACAAAATAAATTAATTAATAATAAAGAATTGAATAATAATAGCAACTCATTCATCGAAAAAAAAGTAATAACCAAATATTAAAAAACAATGTTCTTTACTACTATTATAAGTCCTGAATAAAAAATAAATGAAAAATTATTAATTATATTTTTGTTAACATTAAATTAAATAAGAAAGAAATCCTTTAAAAAAATATTACAATAAAACATAAAATTCATAAATAAATTGTTAAAAAAATTCAAAAATAAGAATTTAAGAATTATGAAAATAAAAACGGATAATAAAAGATGATGAAATAAAAAATAATTAATATAAAAATAATAAAAAATTTAAAAATGAAATAAATGAATGAGAGAAAAAATATATTAATATTTAATTAATAAATATATAAAAAAAATTAACTATGGTTAACCAAAAGAGGCTAAATTAGTCCGTTTTTGATAATAGATATGTTTAAATGATCTTTTATTAGTAAATACGCTTTAAGTGAACTAGTTGTACAAGTATACGTTTAAGTGATCTTTTTTTTCCTTATTTTTTTTATAAATTATATTGCGTAATAAATTTTTAAGTTTAAGTTATTTGAGGTTTAATGGGGTATGTTTTACTATAAAATTTTTATAAGTAATTTTATTTATTTATAAAAATATTTTGAGATTAGTAATATTAATAATGGTGAGAATGAATAAATCAAATTAAAAATAATATATATATATATATATATATAAAGAAAAATTAAAAATAAAATATTAAAATTATTATTATTTTTTTTTATAGTTTTCACTCATTTTTTTTCTTTTACTCTCAACTCATTGTTTCTTATTTATTTATTTTTTAGAATTTGCTTCTTATTCATTCATGTATATAATCTAAAATTCAATTAACCACCCCAATAAATTAATAGATCATAATAATTCTTCTCTTTTAATTATATAATAAGAAAGAAGAATAAGAAATAAATAATTAATAATTTTTATATTTAATTTTTTTCTTCATATATATATATATATTATATATATTTATATAGAAATATATTTATTAAATTAAAAATATATATTATTTTAATATTATAAAAAAGTTAGATATAACCAATTCTAATAAATTCATATCTATAACATATATATATATAATTTATAATTTATAAAATATATTAATATATATATATATATATTTATAATTTTAAAACAATAATTTTATATTTTAATATATATATATATATATATAATTTAATAATATATTTAAGTTTGTTATACATATATAATATTTTAATAATTTTAAAATATTCTATATATTTTTTTAATTTAATTAATATTAAAATATTTTAATAATAATAAAATTTAAGAGAGAGAATAATATATTAAAGTTTATATTTTTAATTAAAATATTGAATAATTTAATATTAGTAAATTGAAATGTTAAAATAATAATTTAATAATAATACAATATGACTTATTTGTTTTTCTTACAAAATATTCATTTTCCATATCATTTTATCTTTAATTATATAATTATTGTTTAAGAAAAGATATTTAAAAATAAAATTATATAAAGTTATTGTTATCAAATAACTCTAAAATTTTATTTATATGAATATAAATAATATGAACCATATTTTATTTTATTCAATGTAAATACCATTATGGAGATTATTATAACCTTATAATTTAATTTATAATTTTAATTATAATAAATTAAAATATAAAAAACAATATTATAATACAAAATAATATCCTAAAATTTATTATATAATTTTAAGGATTTAATGTATAAATTAATTTTAATAAATTAAATTTAAAAATTGTCAAATAAAATTAATAATACCTTAATATTTATTTATATTTTATTTATTACATTGAATTATCAATACAATTAAATATTTTCATATTTGTTAATTAAAAAGTAAACAGTATTTTCATCTTTTACTTTATAGAAAATTAATCTAAATATTTTAATGCAATTATTTTATATGGTCAACTAACCTATAGTTATTTTGTGCATTTTCTCTTCATCCAATATTTTTTTTTTTAAGAATTCTTCTACATTCATATATAAAACATGTCTTGCAAAGTGCATTTATAACCATATTGAAATTACTCTACTTAGTACAGACTCTAAGATTTGGATGCCATATAAAGGACAAATAATTATTTTATTTTACTAGTTATATTGAATAAGTATAATAGTTTTATATTATTATTAATAAAAATAAGATATTGTAGTTGATTAAGTGTTATGTTAATTATATTGGTATAAATTCATGGTAGTGTATTTTTTTTTTCTTATTTTTGATGACCATGTTAGGAAGAAATCTTAGGCTGCCGCCTAACTTATCACTTACTTTGTTAGCCATAACTTTACTAAGTGTAACACCATTATTTTCATTGTAGGCAAGATTGCTATTATTTATTCTATCAAAGTTATTTTATAGGACAATAACATTTAATTAAAGGGTAATACAATTTGGCACACCATGCACCCCTATGTAACATCTCTTTTAATAGCCATTCTGCATTTTCTAAATTAACTTTGTACAATACATTTAAGAGGTAATTATGTGTTAATGCACCCCATTATGAACCATTTTTTCCAAAAACTTTGTGTTAACCCTGAATTTCCTTCCCAGCTCAACATTCTTATTTAGACTGTTTATTGATTATACCCGGATTTTGATTTAAGAATTTTTGGGCATGCATAACCCTGTGATACTTTTCCTAAAAGATTGCATGCTAAAGCAATAAATATTATAACCTTCAGAATATATTTATTGCACTAGGGAAAAAAGGGTCATTATATTTCATTAATTTCAGTTTATTTAAATTGTCCTTCAATATTGAGGGGGTGAAAAAACGGTCATTAATGAGAAAATATATGTAGGTAAATTTCCCAACCGGTTCATAGTTATACTTTAATGGCGCAGAATTTTGTGTTGGCATATACATTTGATGAATTCACTTTTACCGACACTAATTTAAGTGTTGGTAAAATTTTGGTGAGGTATTTATAAACAGGAAAACTTTATTTTATTTGTCGATAAAAATCATTTTGGTTTTACAGACCGTTTTTAATCTGAAAATAATCAAAATTTTCTTGATGTTTGGTAGTTAGATAATTTTCTTAACTACAAATAAAATAATGTGTTAGCTCAAAATTTGGTTGTTCTTTAGGTAGCTAAATAATTTGTTTAATTTTGTACACAAATGAATTAATGGGTTAGCTTAGCGGTGTTTAGATAACAAAAAAAAAATATAAATATTTATTTATTAGATAGTTAATATGTATAATTATTGGTTGCATCTTTCTTTTATACATACAAGTGATATTATAATAACTCAAAGGTAACAGAATTAAATGAATACATATGTACCGAAGTAAATGAATATTGTGAAAGTGGACATTTTATTGGATCCAACCCGGTCAAAACATTAAAATTCAGTACAAAGAGAGGATAAAATGCCAAAAATAAAGACAGTTTACCCTATATTAATGATTGTGTAGTTGTGGTTAGGGGTGGACAAACCTACTACGATCTGGTATTTCGGATCGGATATCCGCCTATATTTTTTCAAAAATTGCGATCCGTATCCGATTCGGTATCCGACCACTATCCGATCCGAAAATACCGAATCGGATCGGCCAGCCGGATACCCGCTGATCCGATTTTTTCATATTTTTAATTTTTTCATATGCTAGAAAATTGAAATTGTTCTATTAAGGATTTCAGTTATGAATAATGACGATTTGAGAACAGATTCACAAACAGATTTAAAGAGAAATGGGAAGAAAAACAAATGAAAGAGACATATTTGTTTGGGTTTGTGGGTTTGTAAAGAAAAATGGGAGAAAACATAAGGAAGAGGGAGATTTTGTATTTTTATTTGGGTTTGTAAAGAAAAGAAAAGAAGAAATAGATTTTTGTTTAGTTTGTAATTGTTTAATAATATTTTTGTTTAGGTTTGTAAAGAGAAACGGGAAGGAAAATATAGGAAGAGAGAGATTTTTGGTTGAGTTTGTATTTATTTAATAATATTTTTGTTTGTGTTTGTTTATTTAATAAATTTTAAAAATCATTGGATCAGTTTCGAATATCCGAAATCTTTTTTGTCTGATCCGTATCCGATCCAGAAATTCGGTAAAAATATCGGATCAGATCGATATCCGAATCTGATCCGTCGGATACGGATTTTTTCGGATCAAATCGGCCGGATTAACAAATCAGATCTTTCAGATCGGATTTTTTGGCCAGCCCTAGTTGTGGTGTTGTGAATAAATATTTGTTGTATAATGTATGTTTTTGGAAAATATGTTCACTTATTAGGTATTTGTCTATCTTGGTGATATTAAAAAATATATTAAATATTGTTTATGTCAGTCATAATTTTATTTTTCTTTTATAAATTATTATAACTTTATTGTATTTAATATTAAAATATTTGTGAAGTAGAAAGAATTTGATACGTGGGTGATTGTCTAACTTTCAACGTTAAAAAAAAATAAAAAAAAATGTTCCTTTATTTTGTATCCCAATTTGATAATGATCTTCATAAAATAATTTTAAATTAATTAAAAAAACAAATAATTTTTAAAATTAATCAAACTTAAATAAAAGTGAAAGTTATGGTTGTTAGGTAATACAAACTTCTTATATTAAAAATTATAAACAAATAAAATAATTAAAAAAAATAATAATAATTCAACTAATTGTCAACTTTTTTTTTTTTAGTATTTTATAATGAATAGAGCTTTCAATTCATTTAATGTGTATTTTGTTGTTAGGAGATTTATCTAGAAAATATGATCTTATCCTAATTAATTGTTCTTTTATACTTTTTCAAAAGATGAAACTAATTAATTATACTTATCTTTAAATTAATATATATATATATTTAAATAATGAAACTTTTCATAAAATAAGAAATCAAGAAGATTTAGTTTATATGAGTAAGAGAATGGAGATAAAACTAATATCAATAAATTCAAATTTCTCTTATCCCCACCTAATCTCTCCTAACAATATTTTTGTAAAAATAATTATTACAAAAAAAAATTAATATAGATTCACACTAAATTTCTTGCTAAACCAATATTAATTAATTAAATGATACCATATTTTCTGTGTCTATTGTAATTGTTTATAAAGAGTATAGACAACGTAACATAGATTTTAATCATATAAAATATGGGTGGGGGTTTGATTTAGGTGAAGAGTGACGATAGAAGACAAATTTAATTTAATAATAAAGAAATAAGTGTAAAAATATGGCCATTTGATTTGACAAACGCGTTTGAACAATAACCACTTTTTTTTTATTTTTTATTTGTTATTTATGAATGTTGAAAACTTTTTCATCTTCTTTTTGAGGTCTTTAAATGCCAGACAAGCATGTGGTAGGAGGCAGTTTAAGTTTATCATATCTACTTTAACCATAATTATACAGATAGCTAGCTAGTTGCATTTTTCAACCCATGTCACTTTTTTCCTAAACAACTTTTTTTTGTTAATTTTTTCATATATATATATATAAGTATAACTTCAACATTTTGATGCATTCTCAACTCAAGCTTTCTTTTGTTTGGGTAAACAAACTTTGAGGGATTTTCATCAACCAACCATCCATCATGGCTACTTCATCCTCAACTTCGGTTTTTAAGTTAATTATTAGGGCAACACTTCTACCTCTTCTCCTCTTTCTCGATTCTTCTAGTGCTGATAAAGGTATGACTACTTTATACTTTATACATGTTAATATCATGAGCTATAACTCTTTACAATGGTTGTTTGATCTTCTTTTGAAAATGATTATTTGATCCATGTTTTCTACTTTACGAAATGTATTATCATTTTAGTCTCTTCGTTTATTATTTATTATTGTATTCACGATTAATGCATAATTTATGGAAATTGTGTTCTAATAAAGTTATTTTTTCAAAGTTTAAATATAATTTCTTTTTAAGTCAACAATGTAATGACTTTATGTTTTAATTTTTTTTAAGTCAAAATGATGTATTGACTCAATTTTGATTTATTTCTAGATCTAGAAATAAATATAATTTTATGGATTTGCATGTATCTTTATATTTATATATATATATAAAGATATATGTCTATCTATAAAAAGATATCTATCTATATTAAGATATATAAATATATATCTTTATATAGATATATAAATAATATGTATATATATATCCTAATTAAAATTTTATATTTGAACCATTTTCAAACTTTTAACCTCTTAATAAAAAAATATTTAAAATATTTGGAAATTATGTATCAACAAATATAAAACACTTTTTTTTTTTAAAATGAATTATTTAGTGAAATTAAATTAAAAAGAAACCTCTCATGCATCAATATTAATATTTAGTAAATAATTAATTTGTATTTTACCCTCTATCTATTTTTCTTTTATTTTGAGGTTTATGTTGTGGTCATTTGTATTCTTTTAGGATAATTTTTTATTTGTTACTTATGACCACTCTAAGACATGTATAACTTGTATTAAATCATTTTTAATTGTTCATTATAATTATAATTTTAATTTTCAGATCTTTGCAAATATATATATATATATATAGAATATTAATTCTTTATACATAAACAAGTACTGTTATAAGTTCCTTTTTCTACTTTTTTTTTTTTTTTTTTTTATCTTAATGCAAATTGTCAAACAAATATTAATGTGCTTTTAATTTAGTTTAATCCTCTAAAATATATTGTTTTATACATAGCTCCATATTACACATTTGCCAAAGACGCAACAAGTGCACCTACAACTGCATTCTACGACTACATCATTATCGGCGGAGGTACCTCCGGTTGTGCACTCGCGGCCACCCTCTCCGAAGGGGCCAACGTTCTCCTTCTCGAAAGAGGAGAAATGCCCTATGGAATCCCATCCATTAACCACATAGAATCGTTCGCCAACACACTAGCCAACCTTTCCCCGACTTCTCCATCCCAAACTTTTATCTCTACCGATGGAGTAATAAACTCCCGAGCCCGAGTCTTAGGTGGTGGAACGTGTCTCAACGCAGGCTTCTACACCCGAGCGAACCCCGAGTTCTTGAACCGGGTAGGGTGGGAACCACAGTTGGTGAAAGAATCGTATGAGTGGATTGAGAGGAAGTTGGTATTCGAACCGTCGATTCTGCAGTGGCAGTCGGCGGTTCGAGATGGGCTTTTGGAAGCCGGAGTGGGGCCTTATAATGGTTTCACTTACGATCATATAATCGGAACTAAAGTTGGGGGTACGATTTTCGATCAAAATGGTAGACGTCACACGGCCGCGAATTTATTGGAGTATGCTGATCCTCATAGGCTTACCCTTCATTTGAATGCAAATGTTCATCAAATATTGTTCAATGAAAATGGTAATTATTTTTTCTTGCATGTTAATATATATGAACTCTTCGATGATGATAATAAAAAAAAAATGTGAATTAATTTCAGGAAAGATAAATCCAATGGGCTATGGTGTTCTATACAAGGACTCTAGAGGAAACATTCACAAGGCTTTACTCAATAAAGGGGCCATGAATGAAATCATCTTATCAGCTGGGGCTTTAGGGAGTCCACAATTGTTAATGTTAAGTGGGATCGGGCCAAAAGCCCATCTCATGGACCATGGGATCAAAGTCATATTGGACTCGCCATTGGTCGGGGAAGGAATGTCCGACAACCCGACAAACGTGGTAGTCGTTCCTTCCCCTCGCCCGGTTGAAGTGTCCCTCGTACAAATCGTGGGTATCACCCCGTTTGGTAGCTTTATCGAATCAGCCAGTGGGGTACAATTCGGAGTCAAACTTCCTAGCCTAACCGATTATATTGCACTAATGAATAACGTAAGTGATTAAGAATTATCGGTATGAGTTTATCTATGACAATTAACTTATCTATTTTTTTTCTTTAGACGGATCAACCTACGACTATCTTGCCTGAACAAATTCCTCCTTTTTTTAATGCGGCTTCGAGATCTGGAATCATACTGGAGAAAGTTAATGGGCCTTTATCAACGGGTCATTTGGAGTTAGAATCAACTGATGCATATGTTAACCCAAAAGTAACATTCAACTATTTTAAAGATCCACAAGACTTAGAAAAGTGTGTGAAGGGGTTGGAAACCATAATTCGAGTACTCGAGTCGAAAGCGATGTCTAGTTTTCGTTATCCATTTGTGACGGTTCAAGCCCTATTCGATATGATGTTAACCCTACCCGTGAACCTTCGACCTAGACACCTCTCCTCTAGCTTCTCTTTGGAACAATATTGCAAAGATACGGTTACAACCCTTTGGCATTATCACGGAGGGTGTCAAGTAGGAAAAGTGGTTGATCGTGATTACAAAGTTATTGGAGTCAATGGTTTGCGAGTCATTGATGGCTCTACATTTTTAGAGTCCCCCGGAACCAATCCTCAAGCTACTGTCATGATGATGGGAAGGTGAATATTGTCATTTGTGTGGAAATATTTTCAAATTGATCAATTATTTTCTTACTCAATTCAAAATTTGTTCAAATTTTATTTATTTATTTATTTGGTAGGTATATGGGACAGAAAATCTTGAATGGGAGGCAAGCTAAGAAATAAAAGAGGAAGGCGGGTTACTTTCTTGAGCTCTAATAATCTTTATATTTTATTTCTATCTATAAGATTCATATATAGTGTGTCGAATTGAGGATTATTCATATAGAAGTTACTTTGTCAAAAGAATGCTGTAATATTTGGATTTTGGAAGTGATCAAAATATAGAAGAGTTATATGTTCTTTTTTATATTGTTCATTATTTCTTCATTTTTCTTTTACCTTTAGAATGTTAAGACAATAATTTAACATCCTATGAAATTTTGTTTTTTCTTCTCGATTTTCAATGATAGTAAAGAGAGACTAAAAGAAGACTAATGGACTGTAAAGTAAATTATAAATGTTATTTAAAATAAGTTTCTTTGTTTTGAATCTATATAATTCACTTAAATTGCAAAAAAATAAAATTACTTTTACATTTCTCAAAACCTATTGTAAGAAATACACTAAAATAGACTAACAATTGGCATCATAAATGAGATTATCTCTATATTTATTCAATAAATACAACTTATATATTTCTTTTAGGGAGAAATGTCAAATTTATTTATAAAGTTGGATGGATGTGTCAAATTTGTTTATTAAGTTGTAAAATTCTATTTATGTATACAAACTTGTAAAAAAATGTCAAATTTGTTAAAGCTAACACAAATTTTTAACAGAGTTAAAATATAGCTGAGTTGTACTGCCATGTCATATCCACTTGTTTTTTTTATATATTTTTTAGTCAAATTTTAAACTTTCAAACAGAACTTATATCTCTCTTCTTTCAAGTTTCACTTGTCTCCTCCTCGTCTTGGAAGAGGTTCGCCTTTCTCCGATCAATATCCTAAATCATTCTCAATCCGACCCATGCATATGGGAAGACATTCTCTGCGAAAACTCCATCCCCTCTTCGCATCGTTGAGCTCCACTTTCCGACGACGGGCTTTCTGGCCGAATCGTTGAGCTCCACCTCCCGGCGACGGGCTTTCTGGCCAAATTCTGTTTAACTCTATTGGGAATTTGAAAGCATCTTTGAGTCCTCTCTCCCCACCAAAACACCCTCTATGGACAGATTTCATCGAATATTGGTCTTTGCACCCGGGTGCAACACATAAATTTACATAGAATCAGTTTTATATACGACCTATTTATTTATTTCACTTAGGATTGAAGAGCTAAGGCGGACGGACTTATTTCAATTGTAGCTAATTACAGTAGAAGAAAACTTCTTTTTTGCTTTATACTCATCGCGGGTGTCAATTGATGAAAGTCAGAACAGAGATCTCGTCGGATCGTTATTTCTGGAATTTGGTCCGAAAGCCCATCGCCGGGAGGTGGAGTTTTCACATAAATGTCTTCCCATGTGCACGGGTCGGATTGAGAATGGTTTCAGTAGTGGAGGCTATGTCTAAGGATGGAGGAGTTGATCGGAGAAAGGCAGCCCTTCGGGGCCTAACGGGGAAGAGATAAAAGAAAAGTGAAACTTGAAAGAAGAGAGAGACATAAGTTCGGTTTGAAAGTTTAAAATTTGACTATAAAAAAATATATAAAAAAACAAGTGAATATGACGTGGCAGTACAACTCAGCTATATTTTAATGCTGTTAAAATTTTCTGTTAGTTTTAACAAATTTGACGTTTTTTTACAAGTTTATATATATAAATAGAATTTTACAACTAAATAAACAAATTTGACACATTCATCTAACTTTATAAATAAATTTGACATTTTTGCCATTTCTTTTAATACTAATGTCTTTTTAATAATGTTCTGACTGATGCAATTTATTATAACATTTGATAATAAATGATTTATTATTTAGTAATTGTATATGAATTAATATTATATTAATGATTAAAATCACTTAAAATAATGTATAGTTTAAATGTTAGACATGTTTAGACACATTTATACATTTATGATAAGTAACCAGAAATATGAGAGAGAGGATAAAAGGGTCGGAAGATTTAACCCCTCAAACAATCCAAAATGATCATAGTATTACTTATTCAGAATCGAAATTTTCAAATAACTAAAGATCAGGGTATTCATCGGTTCGATTTTCGGGTTATTCGAGTTTCTTGGTTCGGTTTATTTGAATTTTTATTTTTTTAGCAAATTCAAAAACCGAATTCGTTTTTTTTTAATTTTTGGAACTAGCATAACTCAAAATAAATTGAGCCAGCCAGGAATCGAACCCGAGTCTATAATATAGCAGGGTATTATTCTACCACTAGACCACTGATGCTTTAGTTTTCTTTTTCTTTTATTATAACTTGATTATTTTAAACTCTTTTCTTAAACTAAGTTTGGAAAAATAAATAATAAAAAATAAATTCAGTTTTTGGTTTGGTTTTCGAGTTGAAACCCAAACTCGAAAACCAATTCGAAAACCGTATTTGAATTCGAATTGGTTTGAAATTTGATTCGAAAATCGAAAATGAAATTCGAATTCGGTCGGATATTCGGTTCAGACCAAATATTGAACACCCTAGTAAAGATCAGGTATTTTTCACAAATATAGTTTATTTGATTTATAAAAATGGAGTACTAAAAATAGAGAAATTAAAAGAATAAATTAGAAATTATAACACTAACTCTTTAGAAAAAAAATTATATATTAAACAAAAACGAGTCGAATTACTGCATAACTTATGTCGTAACGAGATGCAATTGCGGGTAGGAAATGACAAGAATGTAGGAATGGAGTAATTGTTTACTGAATTATTTAAATAATTAAATAAACTCATTTAGACGTAAATGATTTGATAACTAACTCATTTAGATGCCATAAAAGTTGATTTAGATATATGCACTATTAAAAATTAACTCGATTAATCTCTAAATCTTATATGTTATAGCGGTGTTAGTTTGTTTTTCATACAATTATTTTTAAATCTAAAACTGTTTTTTCCCCTTTCTTCTTGGTTGACCTTCGAAAATGTAAATAACACAATTCAGACACTTTGTTGATTTACGTCAAGACTAGGGATGGCAATGGGGCGGTTCGGTTCGGTGAATGACAATACCATCCCCGCCCCGAATTACCCACTCGCCCCGATCCCCGCCCCAATTCCCAACTTGGTTTTTAAATATAAACCATCCCCGCCCCGATCGGGTACGGGGTTTCCCCGCGGTGCACCGAAACCGAATAACAATTTAAATTTAAAATATAAATAATAAAATAAAATAAAATAATTCATATATTTAGAGTTATAAATTATCAAAATATTAAATACCAAACAAAAATAACATTCAATAATAATAATTTTAAAGTATTAAATACCAAAACAAATAAACTTTCAATAATAATAATGTTTCAAAATATAACAAAAACTCTAATTGGACTAAATCTCCATTCTTCATCTTCATTCTTCAATGGTTAGGATCACATTCTGTATTAATAAAAAAATATATTAATAAATAAAATGAAGTATTATTATATATATATTACATATTTAATAAAAAAAAATCTAACCTTCTTCTTCTTCTTCTCATTTTCATCATCTCTTACTACATTCAAAAACGACCTAGTAGGCTAGTACCATGTTCAATTGACACTAATAACATTAGATTCTACATTCATAAAAAAGAATATTAATAAATAACAAGACAAGACAATTTTATAAATTAATAACATCATAAAAATTCATAACCTCTTTCTTCATCCTCCACTTTAACATCTTCATCATCAACATCTAATAAAAATGAATAATAATATATTAAATTTATTAATAGGATGCAGAGTTTAAAAACAAATCAATAAAATATTCAAATTACCTATATTTTCAAACTCGCATAACCAATTGCGAGTACACATTAGAGCTTCAAGTATATTTGGAGTTAATCTACTCCTGTGAGAACTTAACACCCTTCCAGAAGCACTAAAAGCAGATTCAGACGCTACAGTGGATACTGGAATTGCTAAAATATCTTTAGCAATAATTTGAAGAAGTGGATACTTGCAAGCATTCATCTTCCACCATATCAATATATCAAAATCTTCACCACAATCTATAGTATCTTCTTCCAAATAAGCATCCAACTCACTATTCACATGTACAATCTTTGATCTCTTCCTTTTCATAAACCTTTGGAGATCACTTAAAGTGTTGTCATTGTCAGAATTTGATGAATTCAAACAAGAACTACCCTCACCATATCGTTTATCAAAATCAGTCTTGTGATGATATTCTTCTAACAAGTTATAACATAATTGACGAACTTCTTCAATCTTTGACACAAAAGAATCTTCATATATCTTGAGAAAGTAGAACTCTAACAAATCCAATTTATATCTTGGGTCTAAAACAATTGCCACTCCCATTAAGCCATGTATATCATCCCAATACTTTTTGAATTTCACATTCATATTAGCAGCCATTTGACTAATAACCCAATTAGAAGAATTGATCCATGAAGACAATTTCATATATATATCACATATTTTTGGAAAAAACATGTTATCTGTTGGATATTTTGTTCCAGAGAATAATTGAGTCACGTTATAAAATGACTTCAAGTTCTTACAAATTTCGTCGGCAAATTCCCATTCTTCACTAGTTGGTATACTTTTATATTGCAACTCTCTTTTCTCAGCTCTAACAAACACATCCTTGTATACTAAGGCTGTCTCAAGCATTAAAAATGTTGAATTCCATCTAGTAGGACAATCAAGAACCAACTTTTTAGCATAATCTATACGACATTGTTTAGCAATTTCCTCAAAATTTTCTTCTCTTTTTAGAGTTGCAGTCCAATAAGATACACTATCACATACCTTTTCAATTCCATCTTTAATTATATCCAGTCCATCTTTCACAATTAAGTTTAATATGTGAGCACAACAACGCATATGAAGGAGTGTACCTGACAATATTAACTTGTTTCTCTGTAGCTTCTCTATTATGTTTTTCATTAAAGCGTCATTTGTTGAACAATTATCCAAAGTTATAGTGGATAACTTTGTGTCAATATTCCAATCCATCAGACAAGTTAACAAAACATGAGAAAGATTTTCTTTAGTATGTGGACATGGCACATAAATGAACCTACAAATAAGATAAAGTAGACTTTAATGAGATAAATTAGAACTGCCCAAATAAATAATAATAATTATAAATAAAAACTGTATATTACCTCAATATTCGATTTTGCAATGTCCAGGTATGGTCAATGAAGTGTGCTGTAACAACCATGTATCCTTTTTTTTGGTTGCTAGCTGTCCACATATCAGATGTTATGGCAACTCTACTAGCATTGTTATCAATCATAAACATTATTTTGGTCTTTTCATATTCACAAATTTTCAATATGTCACTTCTTAATGTATTTCTCGTTGGAACCTTAAACAATGGTTGTAGAAGACCCAATAATTTTCTAAATCCAAAATGATCTACCATGGCAAGAGGGTATTCATGCATGATAATCATGTTTGCTAATTCTCTTCTAGCACCATCTTGATCAAATGTGTAGTTTCCAATACATTGTTTACCATCTTTTGACAAAGTATTTGTCAAAACTTGTTGTCTTAAACCCAAACGTTTGGGTCCTTGTAGACAACGATTAAAGTGGTCATGTAGGTGACGAGTTCCATTTTTTGATTCACCTCCTAACAACTTACTACAATATTTGCATTTTGCCTTTTTAACTCCATTGCTGTCTACAATCTCAAAATGATTCCAAACAACGCTTCTTATCCTTTCTAAACAATTGGAAACATTTACCGTACTTTCGAGAATTGTTTCAGGTGTTGTATTTGAATTATCGAGCTTTATATAATCTGTTGAATTAGAGGTACTGTTGCTCGATAAATTCTCAATATTTGTTGTCATTAAATACCTATTATCAATATTTAATAATTATCATTAATAAAACTAACATTAAATGAAGTATCATATACTTCTCAAACTATACTAAATAAAATCATTTCACCTTATTTAAAAAGCATTAAATTAAAGAACAATAAAAATTTAAATAAACTCACATTTCTCAAACTATACTAAATAAAAACATTTTAGCTTATTTAAAAAATAATAAATTACTAATTTTTTTAAAAGAAAATAACATGTAATACCATTTTTTATTTGAAGAACAATAAAAGTGTAAATAAACTAATGAAGTATCATACTTCTCAAACTATACTAAATAAAATAATTTTACCTTCTTTTAAAAATATTAGATTATTAACATACTCTTTTCTCAAACTATTAAATAAACTAATGAAGTATCATATTATACATGAATATAATAGCAAAAGAAAATTATCAAACACAAATATTATACAAATTAAATAATAGCGATCTAAACTAATTGTTTATAATGAAAATAAAATAACTAAACTCACCTGAAATCGAAAATATCGTCGTCAAGTCGAGAGAAGATGTAACAAAGATTGTGAAAGACAAACACGAATATAGAAAACACCCTAAAAAAAAGACGTGATGCCATTTTGTTTATATTAATTAGTAAAGACACAGTAAAATAATATTAGCAAATAGTTTAACTAATAATATTAGCAAAGACATTGTTGACCCCCCAAAGACTCTACACGTGACGGCCCCCAACAATCAGAGTGGATGTAATTAAGTGTGCCTTTTGTTCTATGAATCGCTTTGGGGAACTTGTTGCGATGTAGTTTCCCAAAAACACAAAGTTCACAAAACCCAAGATCCTTTATCTTATGCCCACACAGAAGATCATCTTTAGCCAGAATTTGCATCCCCCTCTCACTCATATGCCCAAGCCTCATGTGCCACAACTTCGTCATGTCTCCTTGGTCAATCTCGGAGGAAGCAACATCAGCTGAATCAGATATCGTAGTACCTTGTAGAAAATACAAAGTGCCCCGCTTCACACCTTTCAGAATCACACATGAACCCTTGTAAACATGTAAGGCTCCACTTTCACCTTTGAAACTAAACCCCTTCTTGTCCTAAAAACTTAGAGATATCAGATTCTCCGTCATGTGTGGAACATGTCTAACTTCGTTCAGTGTACCACCTTGCAGGTAGAGCTATTGGCCATAGAAATATTTCCACAATTCACCTGCTCATAAGTTGAAAACCATTCCCTCCTAGGACAAATATGGTAAGATACTCCAGAATCCAGAACCCACACATCAATGTAATGTGTGTGACCATCAGCAAATAAGGCAATATCCTCTTCGGATTTTGTACCATCTTCAGCAACTGCAACAGTACCCGGTGCGTTCTCATGTTGACTTTGTCTCTTCTTTGGACATTCATTCTTCCAATGTCCTTTTTCCTTACAGTAATTGTACACATCTGTTGGTTTCGAACCCCTACTGACTAGTTTCTTGGGGAACTTCTTTTTCCCCGGTTTACCATATCCCTGATGGTTGTTTGCAACTAGCCCAACAACCTGACTATCCGAAACAGTGCCACTGCAGCTATGTCGCAATTCTCTACTGTGAAGGGCAGATCTAACTTCTTCTAGAGCCAATGAATCTTTACCACTAATGAAAGACTCCCTAAAGTTTTCATATGATATTGGTAAAGAAACTAACAGAATCAAGGCAACATCCTCATCATCTATCTTAATATCAATATTACGCAGATCTAATAATATTGCATTTAATTAATCTAGATGGTCTCTAAGAGGTATACCTTCCTGCATACGCAGACTGAACAGACGTTGCTTCAAAAGCAACTTGTTGGTTAAGCTCTTCTTCTTGTATAAAGTCTCCAGCTTAGAACACAAACTAGCAACAGTTTCCTCCTTAGCCACCTCAGTAATGATATCGTCTGCCAGAGCCAAGAGCAATGTTGAGTGTGCCTTTTCTTTACAAGACTCCATATCAGCAGGTGGCGGGACAGGTGCGGGCTTCATCAAGGGAGCCCATAGGCCCTGTTGTTTCAACAATGCTCGGACCTTGATCTGCCACAGACTAAAACTATTCCTCCTAGTAAACTTGTTGGCTTTCAAACTTTTACCTCCAACCATCGTTCTTGCCTGAGCAGATCTGAACAACACTGCTCTGATACCAATTTGTTATAACGGATGCGAGAACAATGATAATAATAATAGTAAAAGACAAAATGAAAGCGACACCCGATTTAACGTGGTATCCAGCAAAAGTGCTGACTAATTTACGGGTAGAGCCACTGAAAAATATTCCACTATAATCGTTAACACGGATTACATATACTCAAAATAGTTCAAGAGAAAACAAACACCCAAGTCCTTTATTTATAGGGCCATGTCAAGACATTTTTCTTGCTCACTTCCTATGTGGGACAAACACCCAAAAAGAATGGGAAGCGCGGATGACCCGGCTAGAGGAAGACATGTCCGAGCACTAGGAGGCTCTCGAAGTGTTTAGCGCGGTGGCCGAGAGGGTGACGGTATTGGATGAGGCTGGTGAAAAGTTGGAGAACGAGGTAATGGGGATCATTAACAATATGAACCAGAGCATTCGTGACGAAGTGCTGGGATCGGTTCGAGGAGAGGTTAATGATATGCGCCATGAAGTGCTCGAGACAATCTAGGGAGAAGTCCATGCGATGGTCGAGGCCCTCTGGAGGGAGATCTTAGGGAGGCTAGAATCGATGGAAAGGCGGATTGGGAGGAATGGAGGGGAATATAGAGGTGCGACACCTCAACGGATGGATGTTCCTAAGCCAACTTCATTCAAAGGCTTGAGGAGTGCAAGAGAAGTGGAGAAATTCCTTTGGAACATGGAGAGATATTTTCGGGCATCAAACATACTAGATGATCGTGGCAAGTTGGAGACAATACCTTTCTTCCTACAAGAGATGGCACTACTAGGGTGGAGGAGGCGGGAAGTAAACATTGAACTAGGGACCTTGAGGATGGAAACATGGGAAGACTTCAAGACCGAGTTCAAGCACCAATTCTTCCCAAAGAACGCCGAGTTCGAGGCTAGAAAAAGGTTGAATCAACTTGTGCACAATAGGAGCATCAAGGAGTATGTGAAGGAGTTCCAAGAGTTGATGCTCGAGTTACCGAGTGTAACGGAACAGGAGGCCCTGTTTGCGTTTGTGAATGGCCTTAAAACTTGGGCACAGTTAGAGCTGCAAAGGGCCAAGGTGCGGGAGGTCTTCGAGGCAATCACGGTTGCAGAAAGACGGTTAGAGTTCAAAGTGTTTGTGGATAGGTCGAAGATCCTCAGGAACGAGGAGAAAAATCGTGGGGGAGACCGCTCACGTAACCATGAGAACGGTGGGGGAGACCGCCCACCTAGGAAGGGGCATGCACATAACAACTTTGTAGGGAAGACCGACAACTCGGGTAAGCCAAGAGTGTGTCATATTTGTGGTGCCCATAATCACATAAAGTTTATGTGCCCGTTCAAGGGGGAAAATGTTGCAGTAGTGAAAGGACATGAGTCTTTCGAGGAAGAGGAAGAGACTCGAGTGGGATCTTTGAGACTGCTCAATGCTGCAAAGACTAGTGTTGCGAAGCTGATCAAGGAAATAAAGATTGGCTCTTTGTTCGTGGAAGCTTGGATTAGAGGAAGACACATTAATGCACTAGTGGATATAGGGGCTACGCACAACTTCATGCGAGAAGGAGTAGCCAAGGCGTTGGATCTGCGGATCAGCCCAACAAGAGGGACGATGAAGTCCTTCGATGTAGCCAAGCCGGTGGCCGGGGAGGCTAGAAAAGTGCATACCTGGATCATAGATTGGTATGGGACAGTCTCGTTTACCTTGATCCCAATGGAAGACTACGACGTAGTGTTGGGACTACAATGGTGCGATCAGGTACGCGCTTGCCTAATGCCTTATTCCGATTCCTTAATCATTTTGGATCACGGGAGGTCTAGCGTGATTCCAACAAGGAGAGAATCAGAGGGAATAAGCATGTTCTCGGCAATGCGATTCAGCCGAGGTCGCAAATGTGGTAAAGGAGATTTTACCACTTTTGTTAGGGTGGATGATGGGGACGGTTCCAAGTGGAAAGGACAAGTACCCAAGCAAGTCCAAAGGAGGTGCAAGGTCTTCGAGCGGCTCAAGGCTAAAGGCACGAAACCATCAGATCCACAAGGTTTGGCCACAGACAACGTAGGCCAAAGTCAATCCGCCTTCACTAACGTCAAGTCCATAGGAAAGGAAGTAGGGCGTGCAGTCAGAAAAGGGGACGGTGAAAGGGGGAAGTTGCCCCCGCAACAGTTGACGTCTCTGCGGTCTGTGCTTAAGGGGCTTGTGCGCAGATTCGAGAGACCGTTTTCAATTTAGAGATGTGTGGGAAAAGTCTCATATCGGTTGGAGATGGCGGCCATAAGTGCACCCGTTGCCGTAACGTGCAAGGGGGAGGAAGAGAACTCAGGGGACGCCAGGAAGAAGATCACCATGCATCGTTCTAAGGTCGTGCCGAGGTCGGCCACGACTTAGGTGGGGGAGAATGTCACAGCCCATTGGTATGGGGTGCACATTTCAAGACCACAAGGTGCATTTTCTAGAATATTCCGGATTTTTGTGGTCATTTCTGGAACTCTCTAGAATCCTCTAGGAGTTCCTTGATTTTGGTTGGTCATGGAACTCTCTAGATTTCTCTAGGAGTTCCCATTTATTGAGTGAGGTCATGGAACTCTCTAGAATTCTCTAGGAGTTCCTTTTTATGTAAGTAGAGTCATAGAACTTTCTAGAATTCTCTAGGAGTTCCTTTTTGTATGTAAGGTAGGAGAACTCTCTAGAATTCTCTAGGAGTTCTCATGTATAGGTGCTAGTAGAATTCTCTAGAAATCTCTAGGAATTCTTAGGATTAGATTAATAATAGAAGAGTCTAGAAATGTCTAGGACAAGGAAGGTCTAGAATGATCTTCCCACTTGTATATAAACAAGTCTTGGCCATAAACCAAGACACTCAACTGAACGGAACTCCACTCAACTCAACACTTGTAATAACTCACTCTTGTAAGAAATAAACAAGATATTCTCCAAGCTCTTTCTCTCTCAAATTGTTCCATCTTCTTGCATCTTTTAAGAGGCTAATTAGTTAGAATTTGGCAATCTAGCCTAGTGCCGCGCGTGACGACAGAATATTCGGTGACCGAGTTTCTACCCGTGACACAATGCTAGCTATAAATAATATAATTATAGATTTATATGAAAAAGGAAACAAGAAAACCTAGTAAGAAACTCAAAGTTTCAAAAAATGAAGATTCAATGTGAGCTGCTAAATGCTCTTTTTGTCTATCAGCCCGGAACCAACCTACATAAATAATATATTTTCAAGACTTGAAGATGGACTAAAGAACCATAAACATTGGTGAATATGATTGCTTGCTCCATATAACAGCATTGCAGGATTATATACAGGCTTGAAAAATGACTAAATATTCTTCTTATAAAGTCATTTGAGATAAACCCTCCATCCTATCCTGACAGTTTAGTTTATTAATTTTGATGTCCTTTTTAAGTACCCAAGTACAGTAGCAAAATAAGACATATTGGCAGGGGATAATGATATGCACAAGTTAGTGAAATAATCCACTAACAAATTCCAGTTGCCTTCTCATGTTGATGGATATCCAATAATTCCAAGCACCTTCATAACACTGATGAGAATTGAGAACTCAATATTCATAACACTTTTAACAACCATTAGTTGAATCATCAAACTCCAAAACAGATATTTTGACATTTTCAAAAGTTAAAACTATTGAATCTCTTTTTTTTTCCCCCCAAAATCAGCATCTCCTGCTAATAATACCGCCATTGAAACCTGCAAAAGAAGTTTGCATTGCAAATGTGAGAATTTGATTTCTTCAAAATCAGTCTCTGAGAAATTAAACTAAGCCCATCTCCCGGTTGCATCAACCCTAAGCAACGAGAGTTAAAAACAGGATAAGAAAGAAAATTGAACAAGTCGAGACCCAAATCTGTAATGGCAAGCAAGTTCAAATGAAACACACCAAATCCCAGCCATAATCTGTAATGGCGATTGGCTTCCATCCGATCTTTGGACTCTCTGTTAGCACTGCTACATTCCTCTTGACTGAATATCCAGAGCACAAACTCAAGAAATTTCTTCGCCTCTTTGCGTGAACTGCAAAGAGAATGTGATGATGAACGATGGAGGGTTTTAGGTTATCAGTGTAAAATTGTTTTTTTCTTATTTGATATCATTGGATTAGATAAATCATTAAAAAAAAAAAAAATTTAACCAAATTTTAGTTATAAAAGAAAACTTATAAATTTTTATATCAAATATAAATAAAATTTTTTTTTACAACAATTCACTATTATTCGAAATTAATTATATAAAAATAATTAATTTGAGTTTAAATTTGAATAATACGGGAATTTGTGATAAATTAAAATTTAATTTTTGAAATTCGTTGTTTAAATTAATAATTAATTTAAAAGATTATTTATTTAAAATAAAATCGACGATTAATTTTTAAAAATCAATAAAAGTAGCATAAGTATACAAACATATTGACCATAGTTTCTTTTAGTTTGTAGTTTATTGATACTCGAGAAATGGGTTTCGCGCTTCATCATCTGTACCCATTTTAAAAATGGTCTCTGCTTATAGATTTGACCTTTAAAAATCGGTTGTATAACGTTTTATTTTAATCAATTATTCTTCCGGTCCTAAGCATACATAAGATTTGTGCGTTATTTAAATAATTGAGAAAATAATTATTTAAATGCTAGTACATGTTGCTGATGATAACTTAGGGAGGAAAGTACATAAAGAATATCAGTCATTTTAAAGACATTAGTATTTAAACATAAATCATAAATAAGTCTTCATCAAAAAAACTTTTTGTGAAAATATCTCAAAAATATTTTGAAAGCATTTTCTAATTTTTCGAGATTTAAAAAAAAATGGTTTGAGACTCCACAATTAAAAAATTAATTTTGGATTTAAAAAATGTGAACCAAACAGGCCTTAGAACCGGTGTCCTAGACTTTTGTTTGTTTTTATCAGTCGGGGTCCGGGATCCTCGGTCGAACCCATCGGTCTGGGCTAATAAGTCTTGATCGAGGTGTTAAGGACTCTCGGTCCTAGGTTGAGATTTATCGGTCGGGGTGTACAAACAATCGGTCTAGGGTTAGCTCGGGGCTAACTCTCTTGATCCTAAGTTCGGGAAGTATCGGTCGAGGTCGAGATTCCTCGGTCCAACCTCTCGGTCCTGGGTGGAAGCCATCGGTCCTAGGTTTGGGGTTCTCGGTCTTAGGTCTGACCTCTCGATCGGATGTAAAAATCATCGGTCGGACCTCTCGGTCTTAGCTGAAGAACATCGGTCGGACCTCTTAGTCCTGGTTAAAATATTCGGTCAGACGCTCAATCCTGGTCAAAATTATTTTCGGTCGGACGCTCGGTCCTAACCGAACCCCACGATCCTCAAGAACACCAAAATTGCAGATTTTGCAATTTTGATTGAGGATTGGATCCTTTGATCCAAGGGCTTGGGTAACTTCATAAAGCTCCCGGGAACATTAAAATCATTATTGCAAGGTATCATTCAACCTAGAGATGATCAATTTGTTCAAAACAGTTTATGACCAAAAATCATTTTTTTTTGGTTTCAAAGTTGTTTTGAAATAAAAAGAGCTTGGCAATAGCTTCTTTATATTTCATATAATTGATTAATACCAAAACATGAACATTGGCCGTTCATTTGGACCAATACAAGAACTAAACAATTTCATTTATTTTGAAATTTTTGATTTTGATCAAACATGATCGGGATAGATCAAACATGATCCAAACAGTTGTCCAAAATAATTACAATCAAGTTGGAAAACTTTTTGGGATGTGATCTCAAGAATTTGGCCAAGAACAACAAACCCATTTTTTGATTTTTTAAATTTAAATTTGGGTTTTTCTTTGTTAAGACGGATTGATCGGTTCTAGTTTTCACAAAAACTCATAAATGAACATATGATTGATTTACAATCATCAAATTAAAAAAAAACAGTTTAAAAGCTTATGAAAACTTAAATATAAAAATTTTAATTTCAAACTGGGAGTATGAATTAAAGAATAATTGGAAACATATCAGAGATTGGAGAATAATCCTTAGACCTTAGGGAAAATTTTGGGATGCATAGATCCAAGCTTTAGAGCCTTATACGAAAATTTCGAAAAATCCGAAAGCTTAAAACTTTAATGGCAGGTTTTTTATATTTTTTGATTCAGGGCTTGAGATGTTATCTCTTGCCTTCTAAAGTGTTGAGGGAAGCTATTTATAGCCTCCTTTAGTCCGTGGAGCTTTGAGTGAATTGAATCAGCCAAAAGTCATTAATGAAACTAGCATTTAGCCCGTGCATTTGCACGAGTAATAATATAAAAACCGTGAAAAAAATTTACGGAAAACATTTTTTATTTTATTTTTAACCGTTTTAAGTTTATGGGTGAGTCAACCCACAATCCGACACAAGTATTCATTTACTCAACATCACTATATGTTAGTTAATTAAAAAATTGAACTTATATTAATATAAAAACGTCCCGCGTTTATCAAATTTGGTGTTGAATTTAAAATATAAAGTCTTTGTAGCCTAGTTGGTTAAAGAGTTGTACTTGTTTTGTTAGGTTGCAAATTCGAAACATACCTCTAGTATTTTTAATTTTATTTTTAACCGTTTTAAATTTAAAAACGGATAAACCCACAATCCGACCCAAGTATCCAAATTAATCACAGCTCTCGACCCGGCAATCCGGACACTTTAAAAATTAAGCATCATTATATATATATAGATTTTATGTATAAATACATAAATTGAAATTATTCACAAATTAACCTAATATTGAACCATAAATTATTTATATACATAATTACGTTCTTCAACTCGGTACAAGCGCGTAACCTAATGACCTCTAATAATTGGTTTGAAGTTCTTCAAGAGTAGAAATAAGGTCTACACATGAATTCACATATTTTTGAATCTAATCTTCGAGAAATTGTAAGAAAGGGAAGATTATAGGTGCTGTTTTTATATTATTTATTTAAATGAGCAAGAAAGGGAAGACGAGTTGAGTGAACTCGGAGGAATTCAGGTGAGTTTGTGTCATGTGAACCGCCGCCAATTTATATATAGTTAAGAACAAGTCCTGATCTCGTTCTCTCTCTCTCTCAAAATCCAAGATTTCTTTCTTACTAATTTCACTTCAATTTTTGTTGCTACAATGAGATCACGACAAATGCACCTCTTCATCTCCTTGTTGATTGCTTTCTTTGGATTTTGTCATTTCGTGGCAGCAATTGTCGAATTTCAGCTTCCAGATGCATGCATGCAGCAGCAGTTACGGAATGAATTCCAGCACCTGATAGATAAAAGATCTCTCTCTTTCTCTTTCTGTATCATTAATTCCTTGAGCTAGTGTTTATATCCCACATTGCCCAGATGGCATATGTTTCTGTACTATATATATTAATAAGGTTAGAGAGTACAAGTCACGACCTTACTTGAACAGGATCTGTTCTATAGGCTCGTGCATCTGTATCTTTGATTTCGAAGGAGACAGGAATCTATGTCTGGTTGATGAGATGTTGCCGCCAGACCAGAGCGTGATTAACGGCGCTGTTCCCACCTGCTTCGGCTCGTGGTCACACTGCTGTAGAGGATCGTTCTCAGTCGGGGGCTTTGGCCCATGCTGGGTTGGTCTAGCGGTTGTCTGACAGGCTCACATTTTTGTTTTATTTATTTAGTATACAGAAGAAGAGAGAGTCTGCTAATAAAATGAAATGATTTTATGAATGCATTCTCTCTTTCAATGCACAGCTAAATTAGATTTGATGGAATGCACTCTAAAGCAAAACTTCATTGGAAAGGACCTTTTTCTTCTTTTGGAAGGAAGGAAGGAAGGATTTTCATAATTGCTGACATAATAATATTACTTACTGCCTTCTTCTTGAAAAGTCTTTTCAGGGTGTTCTTGAATTCATGTTTATGATATTTTTGCGCTAGACTAATTTACTTGAAGATTAATTGCATACAGACTTTGACATCTAAGAAGACAGGAATATAAGCCTTCTTCTATTTGTGTGAATTTTGTTTTGATCCAAACATATTTTACTATGCAAAAAAAACTCCCCTTTTGAGCTGATGATATTTCTTTGTTTCTTCATCTTGATGTTCTGGCTAGCTGAGTAATTATTTAATAGCCACAAGTGTAAATTCTTAGCATGCTGCTCAAAGCTTATAGACTCTGTAAATTCACATGCCAGCATAAATGATGATTTTTCTGAACTCTTAATTTGCTTACTCGTTTGCATTTGTGAATTGAAATATGGAGAATAGTTTATGATGAGGTGTTTCCATTAGATCAACTCATGTCATGGCTTATAACAAACTCTGATTTTGGATGTTTCACCAAGGTCCGTGTTGACTGTGGATCAATAAAAAGGTTCTACCCTTTCAAAAAGAATATTCCTTAGGTGGTGTAGAGGATCGTTCTCAGTCGGATCTTTGGCCTTGGCTGGGTTGGTCTAGCGGTTGTCTGACAGGCTCACCTTTCTTTTTTTTCCTCTTGTTTTAGTGTACAGAAGAGAGTATGCTAATAAAATAATTTTATAGCTTACTAAATCTTCTACCTATGATTGATTAACTGCTTCCATATACAAAAATAAAGATTTGAATGCATTCTCTCTTTCAAAGTTGATGTCAAACCATACATAATGCAGTGCTAAATTAGATATGCCTTAAGGTGGCATTGCAAGTTCATCTTTTAGATATGCCTGCAAGGTGTTTGATGGATGCACTCTAAAACAAAACCTCACCTTTTTAAGGTCTAGGTTCTCTATCCTAATTCATTCCTCTTGTTTTTAAGATGAACTAATTCATTCAAATATTCTACCTAGCTATGATTGATTAACTGTTTCCATATACAAAAATAAAGATACTAATTCTCTCTTTCAAAGTTGATGTCAAACCATACATAATGCAGAGCTAAAGTAGATATGCCTTAAGGTGGCATTGTAAGGTCATCTTTTAGATATTCCTGCAACTGAAATGCATAATGAAAACATATGTTTTGGCCTCTAGAGCATGATTAAGCCTGATAGACTATTTTTTTTTTTAAATAAGACTTTACTTGAACATGATCTGTTTTATAGGTCTGCATTCTTGATATTCTAAAAGACATGAATCTATGCCTTCTTTTGTTTATGTGATTTTTTTTTCTTATGTCTTTTTCTATATATGTGTTTTCTTGAGTTTTTTCATTTCAAAACATATTTTAAGCAAGACCTTACATGAAGATGATATGTATACATACTTTTGACATCTAAAAAGACAGGAATCTAAGCCTTCTTCTTTTTGTGTGAATATTGTTTAGATCGAAACATCCATTCTTCTAACCTAACGTCAATAAGAGATGAATACTAACCTTATGTTTTTGAGTTTGAACCCGTCAGGCGGCATGATTAAATGGATAAGTGTGTTTGCGGGCTAAATGCTTAATACATTGTCCCATTTTTTTTTGTTTATATCGAAACATATTTTACAAGGTTTAAAGAGAGCCTCACAAGGTTTTCATCTAAATACAGACACTGAAATAAAAACCTCATTAATTAGTTATTAGGGTCGGTCTTGCTGTTTCTTTCAGATATGTTAGTTGTTGGAGTTATTCACATTATCACTTTTTGGTGTTTCCTTCTTTGACGTTTTGTTGCCTCTAACATTTTATTTATTTTCTCAAGAGTTTATGCTCGTAATAAACTTTCGAACACTTCCTAATATTTGTTTTTTTTCAATTAATAATATTTGAAGTTCACTAAAATTATGATTGAGGTTGATTTTGTAAAAATAATGTATTTTTTAAATTAAAAAACTTAAAATATATTAATATAGTAATCAAATAAATTTAAAAAAAATAAGGATGATACCTAACTCATTTGGTGAAATAGTAAATGACTACTAGAATGAATTCATAGCTGTTGGAGGCGTGGGGATGAATCTTTTTGATTGATATCGATTCCTATGGAGAAAGACATGGAGAAGTCATATTATAGAGGCCAAGCAAAAGTCATATTGTAGAGAAAGGAAGTAGGAGTATGCTTAAAGTTAGCATAAATCTGGAATTGATGATACTTCTTGACCTAAGAAATGCAATCTTGTTCCAGATTCTGCCAGTAGTATCCGAAATTAAGGATCTTCTTCGAGAGTGTCATACCGTTCATGTGGGGCCACAATTTCCAGCATGTACTTCTTCTATGATCCTTGTAGACTCCGATTGATTTTTAAAGAGCATGTTTTGTTCATTGAAAGATCAACGGTAAAGAATGTCGGTCACCACTACGTAGTAGGTGGCGAATTAGCGAAAAACACGTCGTTCTTTCTTCTAGAAGTGCGGACGATATTCTCCTTTCTCAATGAAGATTTGGATCGGCTCGTACCAAGGCTTAGCAGCAACATCAACATTGGCGATGATTTGCTTCTCAGAGATGCGATTGTGCATCTGTTTGATCTCGAGAGGTTTGATTTTAATTTCCTTGGGCATCTACGACATTGCTGTGAGCGTAGCTAGAATATTGACAAATCTGTTTTGGCTTCTTAGAGTGTGTGTGAAAATAACACTTTCAATTCTGTTAGTATAATCAAGGAAGCAATGACAATATTTTCTAGTATTACAAGTTTATTCATTAATGAAGACAAAAGTCTGACTTTTATGGAGGATGAGTGAAGGAGGATTTGAAGCAAAATATATTTAATCTATGCAATAAAAGAGGAAATCATTGACCACATATTTGGGGAGTGCACATTTATATCCAAGTTGTGGATCAATTTTTCTCAGAACATGAATATCACAAACTTTTCAAGTACATAGAACGAAATCATAGAGCTTGTAAAGAAAAGGGCTAAGGACGATAGCTTATACGCGAATGTTTTTAAATGATTCTTTGGAGTTATGGTCTACAATACCTGGAGAGAAAGAAATACAAGAATTCATAGTACGAATAAGAAAAGAGAAGGAAAAGTTTGGGATGATATTATTTATGATGACAACGCTCTCATACATACATGGAGGGGAATTTTAATTAATGAAGATAGTTGGAAGATCAATTAAAGGTAGAATATTCCCTATAAAATCATTACAAAGAAAGGAAGGTTCAAATAGTTTTTGTTTGATGACTTGCTTTTAATTCAATTGTTTGTTGTTCTGTTTGAAACTCTATTGGTGTTTTCAACAAAGATATGGTCTGTCTACCTTTGTTTCTTGAAACTCATTTCCCTATTTTGGAATTTTTTTAATGAAATGACACTAAGTCGTTTTAAAAAAAAATAACACTCTCGAGCTTGGCTAGGTGTCGAGAAATATAGGAATGAACTATTACACATATTCTACAAAATTCCCCTAGTTTAGACTAGGGGATTTGAAAAGATGATCAATTTTAATCTTTCCGGTTTAATCATTGAGGTGTATGTCAATAGCCCAACTAGTAAACACATGTGGAAAACAAAGCTTAATATTCATTTAACTGAATGTCAATATCCTAGTTTGAATTACATGAATGTAACAAGAGAGAAAGATAGTTTTCAACAAGAGGAGCTTCACTCGTAAAGAGGAAACTAGGCTCTACGAATCCTTAGATAGAATTATGTCATGTCCTACTTATTGATTTTATCTTATTTAGCTCCATCATTCAAGTTTGAAGATAAATATTCACCTTCTTTGCTTTGACCGAAAAGATGGTTGAGATAAAATCTTATGGCAACTAGACTTGCCATGTAAGCGAAAACCATAAAAGCAACAACGATGAAGTATTAATCATTCATGCCTTCCATGATCATATAAGTTTGCTTTGATTCATAAGGAGGATGGTTAATATTGACAGAAATATGACGCCATCGACTTCAGAACGTGACGAAGATTCCATGTCTCCCCTTCTTTACCCATTCAAATTCCTGCATAGTTTGACCTTGATCGATGTTAGCACTGAAATGTTGAACAAACATGTCTCCCAATTCTCCGACTATTAGAAGAGAAACAATATTGTCTCTTGCATACTAATGAAAGGCTCCACTCGTTAGATAGAAAGGGAAGAGTTGAACTGACATGGAGCGAGTTAGATTTGTTAACCCCATAGTTGACAAATAATTCAAAGGTTATAAAAGTAGTCTGGTCTTCAAAGGTTATAAATCGACACTAATTCATCATTTTGTTGACTTTCCGGAAAAGATTGACGACAAGAGATAAAATTAAGAAGTATATGAATATTCTAGAAGTCAATTGCCCAATCTGAGCAATAAAAGAAGAAAGGGTTGACCACCTATTTGGGGAGTGCACATTTATATCCAAGTTGTGGATCAATTTTTCTCAGAACATGAATATCACAAACTTTTCAAGTACATAGAACGAAATCATAGAGCTTGTAAAGAAAAAGGCTAAGGACGATAACTTCTACGCGAAAGTTTTTAAATGATTCTTTGGAGTTATGGTCTACAATACCTAGAGAGAAAGAAATACAAGAATTCATAGTACGAATAAGAAAACAGAAGGAAAAGTTTGGGATGATATTGTTTCTGATGACAACGCTCTCATACATACATGGAGGAGAATTTTGATTAATGAAGATAGTTGGAAGATCAATTAAAGGTAGAATATCCCCTATAAAATCATTACAAAGAAAGGAAGGTTCAAATAGTTTTTGTTTGATGACTTGATTTTAATTCAATAGTTTGTTGTTCTGTTTGAAACTCAGTTGGTGTTTTCAACAAATATATGGTCTGTCTACCTTTGTTTCTTGAAACTCATTTCCCTATTTTGGGATTTTTTTAATGAAATGACACTAAGTCGTTTCCCAAAAAAAATAACACTCTCGAGCTTGGCTAGGTGTCGAGAAATATAGGAATGAACTATTACACATATTCTACAAAATTCCCCTAGTTTAGACTAGGGGATTTGTAAAGATGTTCAATTTTAATCTTTCCGGTTTAATCATTGAGGTCTATGTCAATATCCCAACTAGTAAACACATGTGGAAAACAAAGCTTAATATTCATTTAACTGAATGTCAATATCCAGTTTGAATTACATGAATGTAACAAGAGAGAGAGATAGTTTTCAACAAGAGGAGCTTGACTCGTAAAGAAGAAACAAGGCTCTACGAATCCTTAGATAGAATTATTCATGTCCTTCTTATTGTTATCTTATTTATCTTTATCATTCAAGTTTGAAGATGAATATTCACCTTCTTTGCTTTGACCGAAAAGATCGCCGAGATAAAATCTTATGGCAACTAGACTTGCCATGTAAGCGAAAACCATAAAAGCAACAACGATGAAGTATTAATCATTCATGCCTTCCATGAGAATTTCAGTTTGCTTTGATTCATAAAGAGGATGGTTAATATTGAAAGCAATATGATGCTATCGACTCCAGAACGTGACGAAGATTTCATGTCTCCCCTTCTTTACCCATTCAAATTCCTGCATAGTTTGACCTTGATTGATGTTAGCACTGAAATGTTGAACAAACATGTCTCCCAATTCTCCGATTATTAGAAGAGAAACAATATTGTCTCTTGCATACCAATGAAAGGCTCCACCCGTTAAATAGAAAGGGAAGAGTTGAACTAACATGGAGCGGGTTAGATTTGTTAACCCCATAGTTGACAAATAATTGTACATGAAGATGATTGGGTCTTCAACATTTGAGATTTTAGTCAAGTTAGGCATTTGAAAATCAAGAGGCAAATGGACTTCACCTATTTCTAGAAGGTCTTTCCTTGGACTGCCTATGATTGAAGAAACCCTAGTATTGACAAATTGCTCATGTTAGAATTTTGATGAGGCAATGATTTCCTACATCCTATCCATTATCTCATTGAAGGCCTTCATAAGAACAAATGTTGGTAGAGTCACATAAACTTTTAGATCATTATTCTTGACACATCCGAGCATTGTCTCTTTAGCTTGGACGGAGAACAAATTCAATTTTTCATCATCAGAATTGTAGTACCAACAATACTCATCTTACGAATTAGCCTATAAGGGAGGTGATTAGTGGGACAACGTCTATTAGTAGAGGGTTGATGCTTTATAGGGTTTTTGACTGAAGTGAAGGTGGAAACATTTTTTAAGCTAGGTTCATGTTTAGGCTCACCTTCCTGAGTTTCTTGAAGTTCGTCCATGAATGAAGTCGTCTTGAATATCATCTCCATGACCATGTCTTCATCTCTTGCACTACAACTAGTCGTTGAGATCACTTGAGTTCGTACCTCTTTTCAACTTTCGTTTGATAAAGTAAACGTTCATTAACTCGAGATTTATAACGAGAAAGGAGAATGCAAAAATACCTAAAAAGGTAATAAACACTATCCGAATATGTTTTAAATTTCTGTATTTTACGTATCAAACAAACATGTCATTAACCATGCAATTATGTCCTACAATAACTAATGCTCATTTTTCAAAATTTGTTTTTATCATTAATAACGCTAATATTATTACAGTTGGTGATAACTTAATATTTGAAAATTGCATCACAGAGGATGAGTTTTTTGATCACGAATGGAATAAAATAAAGGAAAAACATAAGAAAGCCTAAAAGATGGATTTGCAACTTGTAGGATGTATATTTCGTCACCTATGCTTTTTCTGTACACATGTCTCTTTTAATTTATCCATTCGAATGTCCCCTTTTGTAAGGACTATTTATGTCATCCGAAATTAGTTGGTCTCATGCCTTACTTATCCACTCGAGTGCTTCCCTTATGGAGGGGACGCAACGGGGGACTTAAATGGTAAATGCAACCCGTATGGAAAAAAGATTTTTCTACATAAGTTATGTTACTGAACTCTTTGGCTAATCTTACTCTCGAATCTTACAAAAAGTAGATAAGAAAAACTATAGGTATAGGATGTTGTCCTATCTTTTGACATGAGTAAGAAAAGTAGAGTTCTATATCATAAAATTATTGGGGTTTGCCCGTATAGGTTTTAGCTTAGTACGCGTGCAAGCGTAATAAGCTGATTTACTTTAAGAGTTGCCACTTTAGTTTACCTCACAAAGAAACTTTAGCTGAATTAGAAGCTTTAATTGATAAAATAAGGTTGTTTAGTGTGAAAAAAGAACCAAACAAGCCCTAAAGAATTTCAAATTTGTTGAAATTGAAACTTTATAGTCAAAATTGGACATATTTAAAGTTTATGGGTCGAATTGGATGTGAAAATTGTCCAAAGGTTGAATTGTTTTGGAATTATTGAAAATAATTCGAAATTAGAATTTGGAGGTTAAAATTGCATAACGCAGAAGGTCATGAGGCAAACTTAATTCTGGTTAATAAATTAATTCTTGTATGCGTTTTTATTTCGCCACTCTCTCTCCTAATTTTTTTTTCGTGTACGCAAGATATTATGTTTATGCGTCTAACAATTTAAAAGTTCACCTAACATCTTTTGTTTTAGAGAATAGAAAGATTTGTTTATAGGAGTAGATTTATCCATTCGAATACTCCGTCTTTAAGAGCGGTTTGTACGATCCGAAATTGGCTGGTCTCATGTCTTACATATCTTTGCGAGTGCTCCGTCCACGGAGGGAACACAACGAAGGACTTGAATGGTAAGCACAACTCATGCACTTTTTAGAAAGAAAAAAAGGTTTTTTCTATGAAAGTTATGCTATAGAACCATGTGACTTACCTTTCTCTGAAATCTAACAAATAGTATATAAGAAGACTATCCATCTATGATGTTGTCTTATCTATTTGAGATGAGGAACCAAAGTGGAGTTCTATATGATAAACTTCTTTTGATTGGCCTGTACAAGTTCCAGAATAATACGTGTACAAAACGTAGTAATCCGATTGACTTTAAGAGTCACCACATTAGTTACTTCATAAAAAATCTAAAGGAAAGAAAATAGAGTATTCACAGATTAAGAGTCTGGTGCTTGGTTATATATGAGGAAATGGACAAAGAAGCTATGTTCTATGCACCTATCCCGTGGGATAGTCTCTACTCGAATGTAGTTGGCCATTTGTTTGTGAAGGTACGTTACATGTTACACGTTTGCATTTTGAGTTAAGAATTCTTTTGTTTGTGTATATCCTAACCTTGTATATAATCTAAAAAAAATAATCTTACATCTTGTTAGATTTCAATAAAGGTTGACATCAAGCTATTAGAATTCTCTTGGTTTCGATTTATCCTGTCTTAAATCTATTTAAAATACAAAAAACCCTAGAAAGAGAGAAAATCTCTGAGATTTTTAAGGAAGCGCGATCGACACAGGCGACACAACACGACACGATCGGCACATTCACTACAAGATCGGCATATGCGACACGATATTGTCTTCAGTCGGAAGTCATAAAATCGGTGCCGAAATCAGCATTGATCAAAGGAAGCGCGATCAGCACAGGAGGTACGACACAATCGACACGGGCGACACACTAGGCACATGTGGCACAACCCGATCTGCATGGACGACACAATATTATCTAGCGCCTTGGCTTTGCCTATTGTTTCTGGTTTCTTTTGTTTGCTTTTTGGGGATCTGTTGGTTGTCGTCTACTATGCAGTTTACTCCTCAATCAGACAGGTCTGGGTTGGATGGCTTTTGCTAGCTTCTCTGATGTCATCTCCTGCTGTAGATTACTATTGTTGATTTCTACTACATGTATGAATTGTTACTGGTTGCTAAGACATTTGGCTGTCTACTGCGCATGCTGAGCCACGATGAGCCTACGCTCTTTTGGCTTTGACTATTGGATCTTTCTAAGAACAACTATGAAGATATAAAACTCTGGAAAATAGATATTTGCTAAAGAGGAAAAAAGTCTTGAGAATCTTAAGTGTTGTATATTCAACCTTTAAAAACAACCCTTATATAAGAGTAATTAGCCTAGAAATCCTAAATTACTTATACATATAGGCCCAAGCCCATTAATAATTAAATAAACCCTAATTGTATAAAAGACAATAAAGGCCTACAACTTTCAATTTTCTAATAATCAATGCTTAAACTCACAATCTCCCCCGTAAGCTTGATTTGGTTCGAGATTCTTTACGCCGAGTAGCTCTCGCATCTATGCAAATTTGACTCTTGCTAATGTCTTAGTGAGAATGTTTGCATGGTTCTCTTTAGTGCCTACAAACTCTACAACGATCTGTCGATTCTCAACGGATTCACGGATGAAGTGGAACCGAGTGTCGATGTGTTTTCTACGTCCATGAAACACCGGGTTCTTCATTAATATTATTGCTGAGTTGTTGTCGACATAGAGGGTTACCGGCCTCGGCTCGCATTCGAACACCTCGCTCAACAAGTTTCTTAGCCAAAGTCCTTGGCACGACGTTGTAGTAGCTGCCATAAACTCCACCTCACATGAAGATAAATCAACAGTTCATTGCTTTTGAGATTGCCAGGTGATCAGATTCCCGTTGAGATAAAACACCATCCATCTAGTAATTTTTCAATCGTCTGTGTCACCGGCTAGGTCACTGTTAGTAAAACCAACGAGTTCTTCAACTTCTTGTCCTCTTCTTAACTGAATCCCATAACTCGTCGTTCCCTTCACGTAACGAAGAATGTTTTTTTACTACCTGTTGGTGTAGAGTGGTAGGATTCTCCATGTATCAACTCACTATGCCAATTGCATAGGAGTTACCGGGTCGAGTGTGCGTCAAGTACCTGAGACACCCAATGATACGCCTATACTCCTTCAGATTCACTAAGCTTCCTTCCACATCCTTTCCGAGCTGCAACTTTTCTTCCATAGGATACTTGCTCGAGTTACAATCCTCTATTGCAAATTGTTTCAACACCTTCTTCGCATAAGCTTCCTGCTTCACCTCGATGTTATCTTTCTTCTGGTCCACCTCAATACCAAGATAGTACGAGAGTAGCCCGAGATAACTCATCTCGAACTCCTTCATCATCTGTTTTTTGAACTCCTCAACACCCTTGATACTTGATCCTGTCACAATCAAGTCGTCGACGTATATGCCAACAATGAGTACTTCTTCTCCATGGTTTTTCATGTACACAGTCTGCTCTTGAGAACACTTCACGAAACCGAGACTCATCATTCTCTTGTTGAGGCAAGTGTTCCACGCCCTTGGTGCTTGACTTAGTCCGTAGAGAGCCTTCTATAACTTGTACACATTGTGCTCTTTATTCTTGATGATGAAGCCTTGAAGTTGGGCGACATAGACATTTTCTTCGATGTCACCATTGAGAAATGCTGATTTGAAATCCAAGTAGTGAATCTCCCATCCACGGTGAGCTGCGATGCATGAATTAGTCTAACCGTGTCAAGTTTCACCATCGGTGCAAATGTCTCCTGAAAGTCAACGCCTTGCTTCTACACATAGTCTTTTGCTACCAATCTCGCTTTGTGCTTCAGGATGTTGCCTTCGATGTCTCTTTTCAACTTGAAAACCCACTTTAACCCGATGGTCTTGTGACCGGGTGGTAAGTCGGTGAGCTCCCATGTCTTATTCTTCCTGATAGACTCGATCTCTTTGTTCATGACCTCATTCCACGACTCTTCGACTACCGCCTCGTGATATGTTGTTGGCTCGTCGTTGGTAGGCAACAACAATTCATCAAAATCCATCTCTACTAGTGGTGCCTCCGCATAGACATCTTGTAAGATTCCGAACTCCACGGAATTTTGTACGAGCTTGTTGTTGTTGTTACACCACTCCCACTTCTTTTTCTCCTCGAATACGGAATCTCTACTCACACGGATTTTTCCGCAAGCTGGATCAAGAAACTTGTGCGCCTTGCTTCCGTCTTCGAACTTCACATTTCTGGTAATTTTCTCGTCGAGCTCATTTAGCTTCTCTCGTTGGCCTGTCATATGGTTACTTGCTCTATTGTCAAGGTACCACACAATAGTGTGATTACACTCATCGCCACTTGCGAGGAGTTTCTCCATGACTTTCACTTCATTGAACAACACCACCTACGGTCCTCCTTGGACGGTTCTTGCATGAACTCTTCAAGGTTTGTCTTCTCGTCTCCCTCAACAAACATTAATACTGGCTCCTTGTCATAGAAGCTAGTGAGGTTTGCATCATCGTCTTCGGAAAAAGCTTTTGTCAGTAACTCAGTAAACATTAATGTTGGCTCCTCATCATAGAAGCTAGTGAGGTTTGCCTCATCGTCAAACCTTTTGTTAAGGCACTCAGACGCGTATGCCCATACTTTTGACAAGCTTAATACTTCACTATGCTCTTGTCTTTGTAAGACTTGGTATCTTCTTGTCAAGGTGATCTTTCTGCACAACCTCGTCCTTACCTTTCCCTTTGCCACGACCTCGATTATCTCCATCGTTGCCGTTGTGACTCAACGATCTAGAAGAAAAATTGGCTTCTCTGTTTTTCTTCATTCGTGACATCCATTCATCATGCATGAGCAATAGATGCTCCTCCTCTTGGTCTCCGTATCCGCGAAGTCTCTCCTCGTGGACTTTGAGACGACCGACGATCTCCTCGACGGTCATATTCTTGAGGTCACCAAATTGATCGATCGTTGTAACGATCTGCATGTATGTTTGTGGTATGGCTCTAAGGAACTTCTTGACGACGGAGATCTCCTCCACCTTATCTCCCAATGAGCGGATACCAGTCACGATGGATGTCAATTTCATGGAGAAATCATCCACCGATTCCCCATTCTTCATATGAATCGCCTCAAATTGTGTCTTCAAGGTTTACACTTTTTCCTCATTGACTCTCTCCAATCCAACATGCATTGTCTTTAGCGTCTCCCACGCTAGCTTGGCGGAATCCTTCTCAGCCACCATGAGAAGGATGTCCTCAGAGAGTGCTTGATAGATGGCGACGAGAGCCATTCTATCCATCTGTTCGTCGACATCGTCGAGCATCACAACTTCCCACACTCCTTGTGCTTGTAAGTTTACCCGCATCTTCAACGCCCACACCGAGTAGTTACTCTTCATGAGTAACGGATAGGAAAGCGTCACGTTCCCTTCTTTTCCAATCTTCATTGTCGTCGCATCTCTAGTTGATCTTGTCGACGCCATGTTCTTCAACCTAGCTCTGATGCCAAACGTTGACTTTGACTATTGGATCTTTCTAAGAACAACTATGAATATATGAAACTCCGGAAAATAAATTTGTTAAAAAGGAAAAAAGTCTTGACATTCCTTGTGCTTGTAAGTTTACCCGCATCTTCAACGCCCACACCGAGTAGTTACTCTTCGTGAGTAACGGATAGGAAAGCGTCATGTTCCCTACTCTTCCAATCTTCATTGGCGTTGCATCTTTAGTTGATCTTGTCGACGCCATGTTCTTCAACCTAGCTCTGATACCAAACGTTGGCTTTGACTATTGGATCTTTCTAAGAACAACTATGAAGATATGAAACTCTGGAAAATAAATTTGCTAAAAAGGAAAAAAGTATTGAGAATCTTAAGTGTTGTATATTCAACCTTTACAAACAACCCTTATATAAGAGTAAATAGCCTAGAAACCCTAAATTACTTATACATACAGGCTAAATTCCATTAATAATTAAATAAACCCTAATTGTATAATAGATAATTAAGGCCTACAACTTTCAATTTTCTGACAATCAATGCTTAAACTCACACGCTCGATCATCCTTCTTAACCGACCTAAAGCACAAGAAAAAATAAAGTGAGTCTGGAGAAATTGGCTGAAAGGGCTACCACTTCTTCTAGTTCTCCGACCGGTCACAGTGCTACTGATACAGATGACGCTGCCTTCAATCCAACTATTGCATCGACCAATCACATGGCTGGTCTATCAACCAGTCGTGCTCGTCTCTCGACTCATCTCCCAACTGGCCATGACACCCATTCCCTGAACGGTGATGTAGCCTCACCCCGACCGACCTAGATATTGTCAACCAAACCAGTAGCGCCACTCTTTCGACAGGCCATGTCGCTGCCACCCTAACTAGTCACGATGCTGTTTTTCTAGTCGGGCTCACCTTAGTCACTATTGTATGTCACGAAATCCCCATCCTGGCCGCTCAATGAAAGGAGCGAGCAAATCATTGACAATTCAAAATCATATTCGAGCAAGATTGGAACTCATTCGACAAAGCTGAATACGAGGAAATTGTTCTGTGGTCGGTTAGTGTTATGAGGGAGTTCTACAAGTTCCCCCAAACCTATGGCTACACTACATAAATAAACGCAAACCGAACATGGAAATTCAACAAGGTTTGGGGTAAAAACGGGATAGATAATGGAGGCAAACTCAATGTGGATCATAGCCTAAAAATTAAAATTCTTGAACACCCGCTCCAAATCGAACTCCCCTTGGAAATTGAAGAGGGATGCGTCAACGATTGGAAGCGAGTTGTTGTCGGTCTCTTCATGACCACCCACAAGGTCCCATTTCGAGAAATCAAGGTCGTCCTTTTCCGACAATGGAGTGAAAAGGGACTCAAAAAAGTTAAAGTCAACAACTTTGGCTATTTATTCCTCACTTTTGGCATGGAGCCCGAAGTTCAAGCCATTGCCGACTCATCTTTCACCTTCATGTTCAACTTATGTTTCAAGCTCGCCAAATGGAATGAAGAAATGGACATCAATAGCAAACTGCCACAATCCGAACAAGTGTGGTTGAGACTGAGAAACATCCCACTACACCTTTGTAATGCCAAAACACTTGCCTACCTCACCGTACTCATTGGAAAGTCACTTAAGCTCGATCCCGACTTTGACTCATTTGAACGGGTCACGTTTGCCCGCATTTGTATTGAGATCGACTCAACGAGTACAAAACCAAAAAATCGAGCTAAGATGCCGGAAATGAAACATGGCCACCATTGAGGTCATGTACAAGAAGTCGAAAAAAGAGGACGGGAAAAAGCAAAAGAAACCCGTGGCCATCCACGAACAAGAGAATTTCAAGGTGGTCAAGAAATCTTATATCGAAATTTTCAAAGCAAATGAAAGCCACAACGAACACATGAACGAGATCCAAACCGATCCCGATCCCATCGAGCCTAAAACCGAGGCCCTTTTCCCACTAATTAGGTTCGAAAAGCCCGATGTCAACGTGGATGATAGCGAAAGTCAAAGCATCTCAAAAACCATGAGCTCTGAAACCATAGAAAGATGCAACGTTGGCAAATAAACCACCTTAAGGGAAACAACTCATACGCTCAACTCCAAACTCAAGCCCTAAAGAAAAAAAGTGACAAAAGAAGCTAGCGAAGACGTGAAATCTAGAACTCTATCCGGAAGTATATCCCCAAAAGATCTAAGGGTGACAAGAAAGAATGAAAGAAAGAACAAGGGTAAAGACAAGAGAGACAAGTTTGAGGAAATCAACCCTTATCGTCTTGTTTATTTATTGATAACTAGTTTAATTTCTTATTCACTTTTGTACTTTGATTTCATGTCCGTGTGCGTTTCTTAGGCCAACTGTAGATTCCTCATGACCATCGTGTGTTGACTTTCAGAAAATTGTTGTAAGCTCAATTTCAGCTCTTGTACTACTTTTACCCTTTGCGGGTCTTTTTAATTAATGGTGTAAGTCTTTTCTAAAAAAAAGTCTATTTAACATGATGTCATATGTTTACTCTAGAGATTATTATGGACTCTTGTTAGGTTTTCCTAGGCAAAAGAAGATATAATAAAACCTTAATTCACTCTACGGACACACATTCTTGAAATTGTGCTTGTTGATTTGAACTATGAATTCTTGTACGAAAAGGACTTCACCAGTATATCAAGATGTTGTTTAAGGATCAAAGAGGGGAATTGGAGCCCTAAAGTGTGCAACAATCAAAATCGGGTAATTTCCCAAAAGGTTATAAAATCATTAGAGTTTTTACGCATGTCGAACATATTTTTACAAAAACATTTTGCACTCGATTTCAAAACTTTTCGGGATTACGAGACTCCCGATATGAATCTACTAAAATGGATGTTTTCCCGAAAGTGTTCCGAAAATTATGAAAATTCTGAGAGAGGTGAAAACTAATTCTTTGAACCTACTACAAAAATTTTATAATTTTTTGGGCTATAGATCTCAATATATTAGCGTTCAAAATAGGTTATTTTCAAATAAGCGCCAAAAGTTATGAATCCTTGAATTTTTGAAATTTTTTAAAATCATATAGAGGCTCCATATGCAGAAACAAAGTTTTTTGTTGTAAAAAGGAACTAAACAAGTCCTAAGAATTTCCTAAAAAGATGTAAATTTAAACTTTATATCCAAAATTAGATAAATATAAAGTTTGAGGGTCGAATTAGACGTGAACAATATTTTAAGGATCAAATTGATTGAATTTATTAAAAATAATCTAAATCTGGAAATTTGAGGTTTAAATCGCACAACACAATTAGTTGGATAGTCAATTAAAGTTCTTAGGCACATTTAAAAGTTTGAGAAGTCCGAGGGCAAATTGAATGTACCTCAGAACTTCAAGGAATCGTTAATGACAAATAGAGGATTGTTCATCGTCTTCCTCGATGTTATCTTATGAAGTTTGTTCCTTCACCGAGGCCGTGCAGGGAGATTCACATGAAGACTAGACAGTGTACCAGAATCGAAGGAGGATTCTCCTACAGATTTGAGAATTGACCGACTGTTATCGCTTCTCCATGGCCTTCAATGATGTCTTCCTTGTGTTCGTGAGATCTATTTAACCGTTGTTGTAAGGAGGAGGCGGTCTGGAACTCGTCTGAAGAACTGATCAACCGTTCTTCCTTCGGCGATCAAATCTGCAAAGTCTGACAAAGATTAGAATTTAAGATTTTATGCTTGTCATGACATAGTTCATGCTAACTAGACACAATTTATCATAGGAATTTTAGAATCTAAGGTCTCACCAAGTAATTCATTAATTCAAACATCAAACACTAGCAATTGATATACAATCAAAATAAAATTTGATAATTTAACTAATTATTTAAACTCTTCAAAGATTAACTGACTTTGAAGACTAGTAATCCACATTGTAAGGGATTAATCCAATGGTATAGTAATACTCTTTATCGTACCCCAAAGGGAGACATATCACTCGTACATCTCCTTACTAATAGGACCCTCCATCCGCCTAAATGGTCTATTTCAAAAAGAACATACGTCCTACCAAATTGTCAGAAGCGACATGTGATATAATAGGAAGTACAATGGTCAAACCCAAAGAGGATAACGAAAGGGATATCATACATCCTATGTACCATGATAGGAATCTTGTATGATGGGAAAATATCACGAATAACATGACAATTTGGTAAAAATATCACGAATAACCGCTTCTTTTGTACGCTAGAAAGTAGCCTACATCTAGTCCTTGGGATGGACAATATTTTCAATTTGTCCATTATCCAAATGTAGGACTAATGGGGATCCTATCTCAAACATCATAGAATCATTGATAGTTGAATCATTGAGTTCCAACAATGTTTCTTCCAACACTAGAACATGTTCAGACTTTGATTCTCTAGAAGCACCACCACTTCGAGGATTATGGTGGATGGCATCTTACCTTTAATAGGACAAAAAAATAAATGAGCTAGAAGGATAAACATGGTCCTACGCTGTAAAGTCTCATAAGAGATGATGGTAGAGTTATTCTTTGAATATTCATGTCAACGATGAATATCGACTTCTTTGTTCATTACAAGGTATTGGGCCTTGTGATTAGAGAAATCAAAGCGTTCTTACAAAAAGCGTCGTAACAACATATTCCATATGCTACGGGAGAGACATAGAATCTCCTTTGGAGTTGTCATCAATATAGCCTTAAACTCCTCAAACGTTAGTAGAAGTATCTATCTCCCAATACGAATTATGTCTTGAATTCCAACGTTGTTGCATGTGGTACAAGAAAGAAGTCAATTTCTGTCTTTATCAAAGTGAGAAAGTCTCTCAACTCAAATATTGTGTAGAATTCTTCTAACTCAAAGTAACGATCCACGTGAATGGCAATGGAATTAGCTCCCAGCAACGACATTTTCTTGGAAAAGTAGAAGAAATCTTGAATGAATTTCATTATTATTTTTTTTAATACCAATTTTGTATTTATGAGCATCTGTCCTTTCTAATTAACAAAAGAAAAATGTCATATAGGTAAATGCTTGACTTTAAGAGATTAGTTCTAATTAATAAGTTAAAGTGACAAATCATTAACAATAATTTAGCGTCTCAAACTATTGTTCCATGTGTTTAAAATAACACGTCATAAGTAGAGATGAGATTCCTAATGATCCTTCTTAACATCGAAGACATAATTAGGATCCCTTGCTAGATCGCGGAGACTAGAAAAGTAAGTAGGATCTTTAGCAACATCATCCTCTTCAAACTCTGCTCCCCCATCCATAGATTCCTAATTATAATCATTATACAATGGAGCTCCTCCCAAATATTTTTCAACGAAAATTAACCAAAAACAAATTGTTTTGGCAAATTTTCAAATAAACCGCACGCCTGGTGTCAATATGACGTCAACACAGACGTTTTTGAATCTTTTGGGCGCGAAGCATGACACATTGACCTTCATTGACTTACTCCCGACTCGCCCGTTTCGACTTAATTTTGACATTTTTTTCCTTTTCGAATGTCTTTTGCACAAAATTGTTAACAACAATATTATACTCAAAATTCAAGATTTTTCAGACCGATCATTATCAACATTTCAGGTTTAACGAATTCCGGCTCTTTTTGAAAATTGGCGATTGAACAGACAAATGAGCCCTTAAACTGGTCATTTAGTACATTTTTTCCAACAAGAATATTACACTAAAAGTTCATGATTTTTCAAGACGATCATTCTGAACGTATGAAAACATGTAAAGTTTGAGTATTTTTGAAAATTGGCGTTTGACCGCTACTCGTGGGTCTCTCTGAGCCATTTTCAAAAACTAATTTTCTATTTTGTTTTCTCAGTTCAGTAATCAAATATGAACATCATACTAAACTAGGAAGACTTATTTTAATTTAGGGATGTAAAAGTTGAATGTCTACCATTATTATTTAATTTAAGCCTTAGTTTTAATTATTTAGGATTAAATGAATACAAATTTATGTAAGATAATTATTTATCTTATTTTTAGCCTTAATATTAATTATTTTGGGATAAATAAATATAAATTTTTCTTTAAATAATTATTGTTTAAGTTTAGGCCTTAATTTTAAGTATTTTGTGATAAATGGATATAACGTTTTTCCTAAATAATTATTTAACTTATTTTAAATTCCTTAACGAGTCTATAACCTTTATAAAATTATTTTAATGACTTGAAATTACTTACAAAAGATTTTATAAATTGGATGAGTCAAATTTTATTTTCTATAATTTTATATTAATTTTAAAAAAATAAATTATTTAATTATTTTTTATTTAACTATTAGTAATTATATTTTTATAATTTATAATAAAATTTAACAGGTAAAATAACATTATAAATTAGTTATTTAAAAATATTTAAAAATAATAATAATGTAAAAACTTAACCTAACTTCATAAACATATGTTATCTTAGAAATCATTCTGGTTAATTAATTTATTTTAATAGGTTTCAAAATATTAAAATAAAATATTAATATATTTAACACAATATTTATTTATATAAATATTTTAAAGCAATTCATTATATATATATATATATATATATATATATATATATAAACATTAAAAAGAAACATAATTAATCTAAACATGTTTTAAATAGTTAATAGTATTATTATTTAATTTATAATGTTATTCTAAGTATGTATTTTATATTTTGTTTTTATGATTAAATAAAAGTAAAAATTAATATAATTGTTTTTATCAAAAACTAATTATATTATCTTTAAAATGTATATTATTAAATTAAAATTTTAAAATAAAATAGAAAACAAAATAAAAATATGTTTGATAAAAATAAATTCAAAATATTCAAAAATTTAAAACAATAAATTTTTAAAGTAAAAATATAAAATACATCTAAGTTTTCTTTTTTAGAGTTAAATACATATAACTAAAGTCTTAATTTTAGAGTTATTGAAAATTAAATATTTATTTCTTAGTTATTTTAATCAATAATTTAATAACTAAGATAATAAGGAAAGATGGAAATAAAATTAGTTATCCTATTTAATTAGTTTGATTCTTTAACCATTAGACCATATTGTTTGAAAAAATATCAAAATTTATTTAATAATTCGGTTTGATAGGTTGAAGAATAGTAGATGAATTTATTGTGTTTGTAAACAAGTATTATGAAATAATATATTAGGTACACTTAAATTCTTTATAAATATTTTAAAACAAGTAAAAGTATACCTTAAATTTGTAAATATTTTAAAATAATTTATTATATATATATATGGTAAGAATGAAAATTTTACGTACCCTATTTTATAAATAATATTATTATTTTTAATAATATTATTATTTTTAATAATATTATGAATTTTTAAATTAAAAATAACCCAAAATCGAAACGACGCCGTTTTTGGGTCGTCTTCTTCACCAAGCCGGACGCTCGCCGGAATTGGACAAATCAACGTGTTTCTTCTAGAAGGTCTAGCACCTTCATTTCTCAACCTTATCCTCGCCTTTAATAACCCTATAGCTAGGATGACCACCTTGCCCTAGAACTAGGCTTCCACGATTAGGATAAGAACTAGGGATAAGCTTCAAAATCGACGATTTGAACTTGAATTCTTCTACTTCAACTGACCTAACTCTACTATAAATAGTCCCTCATCGTTCCTCTATTAAATCATCAAACAAAAACAACATATTACACACTAAATCAATGAATTGAAATTCCTGCCAAGAACATTTTTTTTTAAAACCTTCATCGGCCACCAAAGTTCTGATCCAAGCTTTTAGTTCCAACACATTCAAGGAGTGTTCTCTAGCTTTTGGTATGAATCCAAAACCTTTGTATATCGATTTGTGATTGAAGATTTAAATTTTTTCAAGTTTGATCGGTTTGATTTGTTCTAGGAATAATTATGTGATTTATTTGTTTAGAATCATTCCCTATATCATGTATGAACTTTTTGTTGAAAGAAATTAGATCAAATCAACCTAAATCAAAATTTTTGAAAATCAGATTGAAAATTTAGATTTGAAAACTCATGTTCTTGAGTTTTAATCTTGATTTTTATTCAAATAGCTGCTAAATATGTTTGTAAACATGTTGGGATGATTTCTCAATAACTGTAACATCGTTTTGATCATGTTTGATCAAATTGTATTTTTTAAAAATTTGAGTTTTGATTCCATCTTAAAACATCGTTATAATGATGAAATGATATTCTTGTTTTGGTTGTGTTAGACTATATTCATCATTTCAAAGCTAATGGAATAAAAATCAAACATTGAAATTACCTAAATTAAAAGATCCCAAATTTTGACCTAAAAATGGTTTTTAGAAATTTATTTGTGTAAAGATCCAATCATCGTGATTTAGGTTAGGGCTTTTGTTCTCCATAATCATATGAGCTAACTGTAAGTTACAGATCATGATTCATTTATCTATATCAAAAGTTATGAGACCAGTAATTTCTTCATACCAAATGAAGAACATTCGGTCCTAGGATCAAGTCTAGTAGGACCGGGACCGAGAAACAGAACAGAGAATCTTCGGTCCTGACCAAGATCAAGGACTATTGTTCTTGAGTTAGGACCGAGACCGAGCCCCATGATCAATATCCAAGACCTATGACCGATAAACTCGACCGAGTTTTCTAACCTATGACCAAGCACTACCTCTAGCCTATGACCGATTTTTCTAACCTAGGACCATGTTCCATCCTAACCTAGGACCGAGTATCGAGTACCTCTAACCCTAAGACCGAAGACCACCTAACCCTAGGACTAAGAACTTAGACTGATAAACTGGAGTTAGGACCGAGCCTCCTAGGCCTAAGACCAAGCAGCCTAGTTTTGGGACCGAGCCTCCCAAACCCAGGACCGGGCTCTCCGGCCCATCACCTATGCTCTCAAGCCCTAGTTCGTACCACCCCGGTGTAGATTGAGCCCGTTCGAGTCCAGATCACCAATATCGAATCCAGACACTAGGACACCGGTACTAAGGCCTGTTTGGTTCTATTTTTCAAATTTTTAATTTTTTTTTGTAATTTTGGAACCACAAATCTATTTCCAAATAATCCCAAAAGGTCAAAAAATGATATTTAAATATTTTCTGGATATTTCCTAAACCAATATTGGCCAAGTTCCTATTTGGAACTTATTATTAAATTCTAACACTTTTTTTTGATATTTTCAGGGTTTTTACTCAGTATTATATCAATGCAATCGCATGCACGCCCTTCTAAATAATTTTGTATAATTATTACGCAATTTAAACATATCCTTATTTAGGACCCTTATACTACTAATTAAAGAAAATAAATATTATAAATAAATTTTAAATCGCAGTTTTTGTTTATTTTAAAATTTTAAAACCGTTCTTTAACGAGTGCAGAAGACATAGCATAGCGCGAAAGTCCTTTCCCGAGCGTAACCAAAAAACGAACCCATTACATGAATTGTTAATTTTCATAAAATCATTTGACAACTCTAATTTGAAATAAATAATCTTTTAAATTAGTTATGTTTAATTAATTTAAACCAGGTTCAGCCAAATTGTTATTTGACCCCCAAATTATTAAAATTTGAACAAAATTAATTATTTTTATATAATTAATTCCAAAGCGAGAAGAAATTATTTTAAAAATCTTTTAAAATAATTTGTTAGCCTGACACACAAACAAAAATTGAAACGCATCAAACCTCGAATCTTCCCGGGATATTCTCTCGTATTGTCACGTGTCCACGACACGTGCTAAGCTACGTAGTAGAGCGATTCCTGGGGTTATATATATAGAAATATATAAATATAATATATATATATATTATATATATTAAGAGAAACAGCTCCTTCGGAGGGTTATCTAAATAGCCTGGATTATCAGAAAAATAATGATTGTGATAATTTTGAGGAGGTGTGAATTTGTTTTTAAAAAAATACTTAAAAATATAAATATATAATGATAAAATAAAAATTGTTGTGTCAAATTATTTTGACTAAGTGTTCAAATAGTTTGACTATTGAAAATTTTGATGATGAAATGATGAATGGATAATCTATGCGTCTAATTGTTTTTGATGCAGGTGTATCGAAATAAGATTTCATTAGACTTGGTTCTAATGAGGTTCATTGGACCGTTTTGGCATTAGATGCATGATGTTAGACGTGCAGTCTAACTTGAGAAGTTAGACGTGTAGTCTAACTAAGCGGTGTTAGACGTGTAGTCTAACTAGAGGAATTAGACGTGCAGTCTAACTCGTGAAGTTAGACGTGCAGTCTAATAGACTCGGAATTAGACGTGCAGTCTAATAGACTCAAAATTAGATGTGCAGTCTAACTCGTGGAGTTAGACGTATAGTCTAATAGACTCGTAGTTAGACGTGGAGTCTAACTCGTGGATTTAGACGTGTAGTCTAATGGAACCATAATTAGAAGTGCAATCTAACTCATGGACTTAGACGTGTAGTCTAATGAATTGTGAATGTTAGACATGTATTCTAACTCCTTCAGACTAGTCTGAAGTAGAACCGTAATTAGACATGCAGTCTAACTCGTGGAGTTAGACGTGCAGTCTAATGGAAAGAGAAAGTTAGACGTGCAATCTAACTGGTGAAAGTTAGACGTGCAATCTAACTCCTTCAGATTAGTCTGAAGTGATTGTAATTAGATGTAAGTCTAATCCCATTAGACCAGGTGGTTTAATGGATTCTATTATTAGACGGGGACGTTTGATTTCATTAGACGAGGTCGTGTAATTGAAATACGTCTAATGCCTTCTTAAGAAATTGCTTGAAGCTAGCTCCCGCCTACCCACGTGTTATAGCTGTACGCTACTCCTACTCCACTTTCTAGTGAAGATCAGTACGACAGCTAGATGCAACCAATCAACCAATGACACGTAAGCGAATATCCTTCCCAATACTTGTTTTACAGGTAAATCTTTGAAGAATATTCGACGCACTATCTGTTGTGTACGGCCACGATCCTTGTATTCAGACCGTTCCAATGGAGGTGCACTCTGAAGAGTCTGCTGTGTACTATGGAGGCGTTCCAATGGAAGAGTGTCACGTATCATTATGAAGATTCGACCGTTGGTACCTGTTCATATTTAAAGATTCTTAAGGACAACGGACGAACTCCCGGATTTGCAGAGAGAGAATTCAATCGATCATTTTGATATCAAGATTATAGAAACTGTTAGCTGATTTCTTGCTTTACTATGTGTTAATCAAGAGAGAGTTAGAATCAAAACATTATATTAGTTGAGTGATATTCTTCATCATATTGTAAAGAGTATGTTCTGTTCAACAGTGAGCTATTCATGCAAACTATATTTGATTCAAAACATATTATAGTGAATCCTTCTGGTGGTTGGAAGAAGGGGTGACGTAGGAGAGTTTGCTCCGAACATCCATAAACAAACTGCTGTGTTGTTCATTTCTATCATCTTCTCATTCTTGATCATAAGCTTCAAACCTAAGTAAATATTTCTGCACTTGATTCTGTTTCAAGTGTTTACAAGGGTTTGTGTAGAATAGAAAGTGAATCAAATCCTTCACAAAATTTCTTTCAAACCGTCTTTCATAAGCCTTCATCAATCTACAGACCCCGTCTCTATTGATAAAGTCGATCCTATCAATTGGTATCAGAGCTCTGTTTCTATTCTCAAGCTCTTTCCTGAAGAATGTCGACCATAACCAAAGATTCCAGTGCAACAGTCATTCCAACTTTCTCTCGAGAAAACTACATCGTATGGAAGAAAAGAGTCTGGGCTCATCTCTCTTCTCTTCATGACGATATGTGGAGTGTCATCACAAAGGGTCCTATCAAAATCGATAAGGAGAAAGCTGACTGGACCAGTGAAGAAAAGAGACAGAACAACCTCAACAACATGACTCTTGATGTTCTGTACAGATCTATCGATGACAGCATGTTCAACTACATTATCGAGTGCGATACTGCTAAAGAGGTCTGGGACAGACTCACCCAACTGTGTGAGGGCAACGAGCAAACCAAGGAAAACAAGATCATGGTTGTCACTCAATAGTTTGATAGTTTCAAGATGCGTCCTGGTGAAACAATGAACGAGTTCGACACCAGATTCAGTCAGATTGTCTCCTCCTTATCTATTCTTGGCAAGACCTATAGCAACAGGGAGCTTGCTATTAAGGTCATGCATGCTCTTCCAAAGGAATGGGACATAAAAAATGATGGATATGAGGGAATCCAAAGATCTCAACAAGATCTCTCTCTTCGACCTGTTTGCTGATCTCAAGGCCTATGAGTTCGAGCTGAACTGTAGGATGGAAGAAAATCAATCCATATCCATTATCATTTCCAAAGCTCTGGTGACTGCTGAAGAGCCACCTGTAGCTACTGATGTGAAGATGGTGACACAGTAACTGAGCAGCGACACCATGTCTCTCTTCGTGAAGAAGTTTGACAACTTCATGAAGAACAACCCTAACTCAAGCTCTTCAAATTCCAATAATAATAAGAAATCAAAGGCTAATGTTAAATGTTATAACTGTGGTATTGCAGGGCATTACCAATCAGAGTGTAAAAAACCTAAGCATGAAGATAAGAAGGATGATGACAAGGAGCTGAAGGCTCTCATGGAAGGAGATGGAAAGAACAAATGAAGCATTCGTGACTCTTACTTCTCATCCAGTGATAGTGATGACGAAGAAGTGGCTTGCTTCATGGCAAGAGAAGATGAAGAATAGACTCAGGAAATTGAGGTATTTGACTTCTCTTCTAAAAGATTTTCAAGGGAACAACTGGTAGCTGCACTAAATGACATGGTCATTGAGTACAGAAAGCTAGTAGAATCCCTAAATGAAACAAAATCATCACCTGAAGTATCTCAACCAGTTTTACTTCAAACTCTTGAATCAAATGTTTTTGAAAAGAAAGTTGTAGAGATCTCATCTGAAAATGAGATACTCAAAGAACAGATCCAAACTGTTTCAGCTGAAAACAAGAGGTTAAACTATGTTGTCAGTGCATGGAAAAGGTCTGGAGAAGCTGTCAAACATTTGATCAGTATGTTAAAACCTGCTGGATCTAGATCCGGTCTAGGATTTGATAGCAATGACCCTAACCTGTTGTGTAAAAAGTCAAATTCTTCAAGTGACAAGCTTAAGCCAATAAGCTTTGTTAAAGGAAGTCTGACTGACAATGAATCTGATCCCATTCGTGAAGAAATAGCTTTTAAGAATGAAATTATTTATGTTGCGCCGACTGTTAGCTAGTTGAAGAATAAGTTAGAAGCATCTAGAAGATCTGGCAATTTAAAACCTGACTCAAAGTCAAGTAGTTTTAAAAGAAAGTCTTCTTCAAAAGCTAATGGATCAGTGGCTAGCAGAAAGTCGTCTGCTAAGTCAAAATCATACGCATTAATCACAACACAAAATGGGAAATCCATCAGAATATGTCAAATATGGATTCCTAAGGGACTAATTGATCGAGTACCCAATTGAATATGGGTACCAAGTTTGTAAATAGTTTGTTATGTAGGTGAGGCAGGAGGATTGCAGGAAGGAAGTATGGAGAATACTCTCTTGAGTATACAGCTCAGAGGATCAACAATTACTGCTGCCACTCTAGAAGAATAAATATTTTTCTAGTAAAATATTTTTGGTCCAAAGAATCTCAAAACATTTGGTTATTCATTTTTGTACTTGTACAAAATGAGAGGGAAAAATTACTTTGAAAGTAAAGATACTATTGGGTCAAATTATTTTGACTAGGTGTTGGAATAATTTAACCACTGAGATTTTGATGATGAAATGACTTATGAGTTTTAATGCAGATGTATTGAAACAATATTTCATAAGACTTGGCTCTAATAAGGGTCATTAGACCGATTTTGGCATTAGATGCATAGAATTAGAAGTACAGTCTAACTCATCGGAGTTAGACGTGTAGTCTAATGAATGCATACAATTAGATGTACAGTCTAACTCATCGGAGTTAGACGTGTAGTCTAATGAATGCACAGAATTAGACGTACAGTCTAACTCAACGGAGTCAGACGTGTAGTCTAATGAATGCATATAATTAGACGTACAGTCTAACTCATCGGAATTAGACGTGTAGTCTAATGAATGCATAGAATTAAATGTACAGTCTAACTCATCAGAGTTAGACGTGTAGTCTAATGAATGTACAGAATTAGACGTGAGTCTAATATACACGGAATTAGACGTAAGTCTAATGTGTTCGAAATTAGACGTACAGTCTAACTCATCGGAGTTAGACGTGTAGTCTAATAGACTTGTCATTAGACGGATGGTCTAATAGATATTCGGAGTTAGTCGTGTAGTCTAACATATTTGCAATTAGACGGATAGTCTAATTTATGCGAAATTAGACGTACAATCTAACTCATCGGAGTTAGACGTATAGTCTAATAGACAGTGAAAGTTAGACATGCGTCTAACTCCTTCAGACAAGTCTGACGTAGAACCGGAATTAGACGTGCAGTCTAACTCAGTGGAGTTAGACGTGCAGTCTAACTCAGTGGAGTTAGACGTGGAATTTAATGGTTATTGGATAATTAGACGTGAAGTCTAATTAGTGAAAGTTAGACGTGCGTCTAACTCCTTTAGACAAGTCTGAGGTAAAAACGAAATTAGACGTGGAGTCTAACTCAGTGGAGTTAGACGTGCAGTCTAATGGTTATTGGATAATTAGACGTGAAGTCTAATTAGTGAAAGTTAGACGTGAGTTTAACTCCTTCAGACAAGTCTGAGGTAGAACCGGAATTAGACGTGCAGTCTAATGGTTATTGGATAATTAGACGTGAAGTCTAATTAGTGAAAGTTAGACGTGAGTCTAACTCCTTCAGACAAGTCTGAGGTAGAACCGGAATTAGACGTGCAGTCTAACTCAGTGGAGTTAGACGTGCAGTCTAATGGTTATTGTAATTAGACGTAAGTCTAATTCTATTAGACCAGGCGGTCTAATAGACATTTTTATTAGAAGGAGATGTGTGATTTCATTAGACTGATTTTACAATCCGTCTAACTGAAATACGTCTAATGCTCAGCTTAAGCAGTAATGCTTGAAGCTAGCATTTCACCTAACCACGTGCTATAGATGTACCATATTCCTGCTCCACTTTCTAGTGATGATTAGTACAACAGCTATATGCAACCAACCAAAGAATGCCACGTAAGAGAATTTTCCTCACATTACTTGTTTTGCAGGTATATCCCTGATGGAATATTCGGCGCACTACCAGTGATGTACGGCCACGATCCTTGCGCTCAGATCTTGCTGTGTACAATGGAGGCTTTCCAAGTGAAGAGTGCCACGTATCATTCTAAAAGATTCGACCGTTAGCTCCTGCTCGGTATTTAACAAATCTAAAGGACAACGGACAATCTGCCTTAACAAGCACAACTGCTAACCTTACGAACTTGCCGATCTTGAGAGAATTCAAGCCTTTGAATACTGTGAAGCTGCTTTTTGATTGTACTGTGTGTGAATCAAGAGAGAACTAGAATTAAAACACTTTTAGCTGAGTGATATTCTTCATCTTGTAATTGAACAGAAAGTGTTCTGTTCAATAGTGAGCTAAGTGTGTGTAAACTGTATTTGATTCGAATCATATTATAGTGAATCCTTCCGGTGGTTGGAAGAAGGGGTGACGTAGGAGAGTTTCTCCGAACATCCATAAACAAACTGTTGTGTTCTTTCATTTCTGTCATATTTTCATATTTCATCTTGTGCTTCAAACCCAAGTAAACAATTCCGCCTTGAATCTGTTTCAAGTGTTTACAAACGTTTGCGTAGAATAGAAAGAGAATTAAATCTCTAACAGGATTTCTTTCAAACCGTTTTTCATAAGCCTTCATCCTTAGCCAGACCTCCGTCTCTATTGATAATGTCGATCCTATCAATTGGTATCAGAGCCTTGTTTCTATTCTCAAGCATCAAGAACTTGAAGCATGGCTATCATCAATGAAATTCCTCTTCTATCAAGGGACAACTACGAATATTGGATGATAAGAATGCAAGTTCACTTGTCTGCTCTTGACTATGATATGTGGAGCGTCATTACTGATGGCCCCATAAAGATTTCGAAGCCAAGAAGTGAGTGGACTACTGAAGACAAGATGACCAACAACCTGGATAATGTTGCTAAGAATATTATGTACCAGTCGCTCAACATGAATATGTTCTGTGAGATCAAGTCCTGTTCCACTGCTAAAGAGATATAGGATAAGCTTAATCAGATCTACGGTGCAAGCACTCAAGCAAAGAAGAACCAGAAATCGTTCATATGTAGTAAAAACAAATCCAGTTGGGCTGACAGTGATTCAGAGGAGTCTCCTGCTGAAAAAGAGAATGAAGCTGTCACATGTCTGATGGCAGATGATCAATCCAAGGTAAACAATATCTCTACACCAGAATTTTCAAACCCAAAGATGCTGTCAAATATCAGACCAGTATGTTAAAACCTGCTAGATCTAGATCCGGTTTGGGATATGACAGCAATGACCCTAATGTGTCCTGCAAAAAGTCAAATCCTCCAACTGACAAGTTTAAGCCTATAAACTTTGTCAAAAAAATTATGACTAACAGTGAATCTGATCCTATTCATGAAGAAGTTGCTTTCAAAAATGAAATAGTTTACGTTCCGCCGACTGTTAGCTAGCTTAAGAATAAGCTAGAAACAGCTAACAAATATGGTAATTTAAAACCTGACTCTAAGTCAAGAAGTTTTAAAAGAAAGTCTTCTTCAAAAGCTAAAGGATCAGTGGCTAGCAGAAAGTCGCCTGCTAAGTCAAAAACATACGCATTAATCACGGCTCAAAATGGGAAATCCATTAAATAACTCAAATATGGATTCCTAAGGGACTGATTGACCGATGACCCAATTGAAAGTGGGTACCAAAAGATTGTAAATATTTATTTATGTAGGTACAAATAAACGAAGGACTGGAGGAATCTGTATAGTATCTTGATAGCGGATGTTCCAGGCATATGACAGGAAACAGACGGCTTCTCACTGATATATCAGATTGCTCTGGACCTAAGATCACATTTGGTGACAACAAGAAGGGTAAGACCATGGGTAAGGGTAAGATTATCCATGGTAACCTAACTATTAATGACGTGCTGCTTGTTGACAATCTTTGCTATAATTTAATCAGCATTAGTCAATTATGAGATAATGGTTTGTCAGTAGACTTTCAAACTCATGCATGTTTAGTTAAAGACCAAGATGGAAACATTTTATTGACTGGAAGTAGAGTAGGAAACTCATACAAAATGAATTGGAAAAAAGAGTCTTCTGATCCTATGTGCATGATTGCCAAGAATGACCAGAAATGGCTATGGCATAAACGTTTGAACCATTTGAATTTTAAAACCATCAACAACATCTGTTCAAAAAATTTAATTATTGGTTTGCCCAAACTTCAGTTTTCAAAGGACAAGATATGCACTGCTTGCCAGTTAGGAAAACAGGGCAGATCATCGTTCAAAAGTAAATGGAAATCACAATCCAGCCGTATCCTAAAACTTTTATATATGGATCTGTTTGGTCCAATTCCTGTAAAGAGTATTGGAGGAATGAGATTTACCCTAATTGTTATTGATGATTTCTCACGCTTTACATGGGTTGCATTTTTACCATCAAAAGATAAAACTGCTGAAAACTTGATTAGAATATTTAAAGGAATTCAGAATCAGAAATCTTTAAATATTACATGCATCAGAAGTGATCAGGGAACTGAGTTCACTAACAGATACCTATCATCTTATCTCGAGGAGACTGGAATTAGGCACGAGTTGTCTAGTGCCAGATCTCCACATCAAAACGACATTGCTGAGAGAAGAGTGAGAACTCTGAAGGAAGCAGCGAGATCTATGCTTGCTGAATCAGATGTACCTCAGAGGTTCTGGGCGGAAGCAATTAGTACTGCTTGTTATACACAAAACCGGTCAATAATCAACAAACGTTTTGATAAAACTCCCTATGAACTGTACTATGGGAGAATTCCCACAATTTCTTATTTTAAAATATTCGGGTGTAAATGTTTTATCCATAACAATGGAAAAGTTTATTTGACCGCTTTTGATGCTAAAACAGATGAAGGATTCATGTTGGGATACTAATCAGTAAGCAAGGCTTACAGAGTTTACAATAAAAGAACATAGACTGTTGAAGAATCCATCCATGTAGTTTTTGATGAACCTGTTGAGAGCAAATCTAATGAACCCACTGATCTTGCTGACAGACTTAAAGCGACTAGTCTTGAGTCTGTAAGTGAAGAAGAAGAAACCTTGGACAAGCGGATGGCTCTGTCTGATCTAGTGACTGATCCGGATGAAGTTCAACCAGACGTGCAAACTCATGTTCAACAAGAAGTTGAGAGTTTGGATGTCGCGGTGTCACTAGTTCAGATGACCAATCCCCTTGGATCTAACTTCAGATGGAACAGAAATCATCCACCAGAACTGATAATTGGAAATCCTTTTTCTCCTCGAAGGACAAGACGTCAATTGATGGATGAAATGGTCAACTCTGCATTTATTTCTCAAATTGAACCCAAGAAAATTGGTGAAGCTGTAGTTGATCCAGATTGGATCAATGCTATGTAGGAGGAGTTAAACCAATTCGCGAGAAATAAAGTGTGGTATCTTACTCCTAGACCAACTGACAAGTCAGTCATAGGAACAAGATGGGTCTTTAGGAACAAGCTTAGTGAAGATGGTTTAGTCATTAGAATTAAAGCTCGTTTAGTTGCTCAAGGATACACACAAGAGGAAGGTATTGATTTTGATGAGTCTTTTGCACCGATTGCAAGACTAGAGGCAATCAGAATCTTCCTAGCATATGCATCATTTAAGAACTTTAAAGTCTTTCAAATGGATGTGAAAAACGCATTTTTAAATGGGAAATTAAGTGAAGAAGTATATGTAGAGCAACCCCCTGGTTTCGTAGATCATGTCTTGCCAAATCATGTTTATAGGCTTGACAAAGCATTGTATGGTCTGAAACAAGCTCCTAGAGCTTGGTACGACACTTTAACCAATTTCTTATTTGATCATGACTTCGTTGTTGGAACAGTGGATAAAACCCTATTTAGATTTACTAAAGATTCTCACATTCTACTTGTTCAGATATATGTTGATGACATTATTTTTGGCCCTACTAACCCCAAATTGTGTGAGAAATTTGCTAAGCTTATGCAGAACAGGTTTGAAATGAGCATGATGGGAGAACTCACTTTCTTCCTTGGGCTTCAAGTCCGTCATCTAGATAACAGAACTATTATCAACTAGGCCAAATACACCAAAGAACTGCTAAAGAAGTTTGGTTTGGAGAATTGTTCTACAGCACCTACTCCAATGAGTTCTTTAATTAAATTGGATAAAGATGAAGGTGGCCAAAGTGTTGATGTAACAGCATATAGAGGACTCATCGGTTCTTTGCTGTATGTAACTGCAAGCAGACCAGATATTCAATTTGTTGTTGGTGTTTGTGGCAGATTTCAGGTTGATCCTAAACTCTCTCATTTTACTGCCGCTAGACGTATTCTTAAATACCTAAAGGGAACTCAAAATGTGGGACTATGGTATCCGAAGGATTTCAGTTTCAATTTAATTAGTTCTCAGATGCAGATTATGTAGGATGCAAAATTGATAGAAAAAGCACAAGTGGAACTTGCCAGTTCCTTAAAGATCGTCTAATCACATGGTTCAGCAAGAAGCAGACGTCGGTCGCCACGTCTATAGATGAAGCAGAGTATCTTGCAGCTGGAAGTTGCTGTTCTCAAGTTCTGTGGATTCAACAACAACTCAGAGACTATGGGATTGAGGCTAATGAATCTCCAATTTTCTGCGACAACACAAGTGCTATCGCAATCACCTACAATCCAGTTCTGCATTCTCGGACAAAGCATATTGAAATTAGGCATCACTTCATCCGAGAACACGTCAATCAAAAGAAGATTCGTCTTGAACATGTTTCTACAGATCAACAAATTGCAAACATCTTCACGAAACCTCTACCGGAAGCTAAGTTTTCTCACTTTAGAAACATGTTAGGTCTTGTCGATCTTGATTGATGTGATTACGTGCATAAATTAAGGGGGAACGTATTGTTCAAAACGCAACTGAACAGACATGAAAGACAGAGGTCTTAATTTGTCTTAAGGATTCAGAGTTTGAGAAACACCGCTACTTAGACGAACGTCTACCTTAGCAGTTTCATCTTCATCTGAAATTATCGTCTTGGTTATTCTAACCTGCATGGTTAGACGGATGCGTCTAATAGACGGACACGTCTAATAGACGTTAGACGATTTTACGTCATGAGCAAGAGGATGCTCATGTCTAACTTAACACGCGTGTCTCACGTGATGTTTTTGCATAAGTAGATGTATGCGTCTAATAGACTGATTTTCAAAAGGAAGTTGAAAATGTGAAAAGGAGAATAAACGTCTAACTACTGTTATAATTAGACTCTTCATCTTCTGGCTATTTGGACAGCTGTCCTTTGCTGGTTTCTGATTAAGTTTATTTTTCCCACCGAAAATCAAATCAGTCATTCCTCAAAAGAATTGAAGACATGTGTCTCTCAATATACAAAGAATGACTAATATTTCTGACAACTTTTGCTTGTATACATAGTATTAAATGTTCAGTTTCATGCTAAAATTAAATGATATGTTTATTGGGAACAGACTTTTGAAGTTCTTGATGGTAGGAGTAATCATTAATTATTTTCTACATGATTAAACCTTGATATTTATAGGGCTATTCACTCTAAAAGGTAGAAGATCTTCGAAATCAATCTCTTTCTCTTTAGAACTCGAATCGTTCAAACCCCTGCTCATCAAATCAAACTGTCGTCTTTCCGTCCAAAATCGATTCAAGTGGACTTTCAATCTGTATCCACTTTCCAATCTCCGGGAATGCATAGGATGTTTGAGTCTCTTAAAGCCTCCAGGCTTAGGAAGTTCCTTTCTCCTCATGAACTCTATCATGAACAGCAAGTCAACGAATTTTTCGAAACCTCTAGCTTCTATCTGGATAAAGTTATTGCTGGGGCCGTAATGGGCCAGATGATCTGCATCACCGAAGAGTCCTTCGGTACGTTTTTCGAACTTCCAAATGTAGGAATTGATGATTTCTCAACCACTCCTCCTGATCTAATGATTATGATGATGAAAGTCTTTTCCGATTCCCCTCAAGTAGACATTCATGGAAAGAAAAACCTCCTGAAGGTTGAATATGCTATTTTAAGCAATATCATGTCGAAATCCCTTCTTTCTAAGGAGTCTTCTTACAAGTATTGTACGAAGGTTTTTCATATAATGGTGGCCATCACCAGGGGTGTTCCTATCAACTGGACAAGCTTCCTCTTCGGAAATCTTGTCAGAATGGTTGTTGCTCGGAAGAAGATTTTTGGCTTTGTTGGTCCTCTTAGCTCTCTTCTTTGTTTCCTTCTGAATGAACCTGGTAAGAGTTTTCTCCTTCCTTCTAAAATTTTGAATTTCCAGAAGGTTGTCGATTATGTTCAAAGGGTGGAGACGCTTAAGTCCAAGAAAAGGAAACAACTCCCCTCTAACCGCAGTCTTAGAGATCTCTTAGGTTGAAGTCTATCCTTTTCTGAGTCAAGACTAGGAAGAAGAAGAAGACTATAATAGAAATTATCTTCATTTAAGATGAATGTTTTTGAAACATGTGTTTTTAATGTGTTGATGTTAACTTATTTTGATTATTTTTTAGAACAAGTTTCTGTGTGTTTCTTATGAAAACACTCATGTTTGGTTGTTTATTAACATGATATTTTTATGTTAAATCTGCATGTGAAAGTTTTGTGTATTTATATGATGAATGCATATTTTGGTATATGTATGCAGGTTTCCAATTTCTTCATCCAAAATGGGGAAATTGTTGGATCAAATTATTTTGACTAGGTGTTGGAATAATTTAACCACAAATTTTGATGATGAAATGACTTATGAGGTTTAATGCAGATGTATTGAAACAATATTTCATAAGACTTGGCTCTAATAAGGGTCATTAGACCGATTTTGGCATTAGATACATAGAATTAGACGTACAGTCTAACTCATCGGAGTTAGACGTGTAGTCTAATGAAAACATAGAATTAGACGTAAAATCTAACTCATCGGAGTTAGACGTGTAGTCTAATGAATGCACAGAATTAGACATACAGTCTAACTCATCGGAGTTAGACGTGTAGTCTAATGAATGCATAAAATTAGACGTACAGTCCAACTCATCGGAGTTAGACGTGTAGTCTAATGAATGCATAGAATTAGACGTACAGTCTAACTCATCGGAGTTAGACGTGTAGTCTAATGAATGTACAGAATTAGACGTAAGTCTAATATACAAGTCTAATGAATGCACAGAATTAGACATACAGTCTAACTCATCGGAGTTAGACGTGTAGTCTAATGAATGCATAGAATTAGACGTACAGTCCAACACATCGGAGTTAGACGTGTAGTCTAATGAATGCATAGAATTAGACGTACAGTCTAACTCATCGGAGTTAGACGTGTAGTCTAATGAATGTACAGAATTAGACGTAAGTCTAATATACACGGAATTAGACGTAAGTCTAATGTGTTAGAAATTAGACGTACAGTCTAACTCATCAGAGTTAGACGTGTAGTCTAATAGACTTGTAATTAGACGGATGGTCTAATAGATATTCGGAGTTAGACGTGTAGTCTAACATATTTGCAATTAGACGGATTGTCTAATTTATGCGGAATTAGCCGTACAGTCTAACTCATCGGAGTTAGACGTGTAGTCTAAAAGATAGTTAAAGTTAAACGTGCGTCTAACTCCTTCAGATTAGTCTGAGGTACAACCGGAATTAGACGTGCAGTCTAACTTAGTGGAGTTAGACATGCAGTCTAATGGTTATCGGATAATTAAACGTGAAGTATAATTAGTGAAAGTTAGACGTGCGTCTAACTCCTTAAGACAAGTCTGAGGTAGAACCGGAATTAGACGTGCAGTCTAGCTCAGTGGAGTTAGACGTGCAGTCTAATGGTTATTGGATAATTAGACGTGAAGTCTAATTAGTGAAAGTTAGACGTGAGTTTAACTCCTTCAGACAAGTCTGAGGTAGAACCGAAATTAGAAGTGCAGTCTAACTTAGTGGAGTTAGACGTGCAGTCTAATGGTTATTGGATAATTAGACGTGAAGTCTAATTAGTGAAATTTAGACGTGAGTCTAACTCCTTCAGACAAGTCTAAGGTAGAACCGAAATTAGACGTGCAGTCTAATGGTTATTGTAATTAGACGTAAGTCTAATTCTATTAGACTAGGCGGTCTAATAGACGTTTTTATTAGAAGGAGATGTGTGATTTCAGTAAACTGATTTTATAATCCGTCTAACTGAAATACGTCTAATGCTCAGCTTAAGCAGTATGCTTGAAGCTAGCATTTCACCTAACCACGTGTTATAGCTGTACCCTACTCTTGCTCCACTTTCTATTGAAGATTAGTACAACAGATATATGCAACCAACCAAAGAATGCCACGTAAGAGAATTTTCCTCACATTACTTGTTTTGCAGGTACATCCCTGATGGAATATTCGACGCACTACCAGTGATGTACGGCCACGATCCTTGTGCTCAGATCTTGCTGTGTACAATGGAGGCTTTCCAATGGAAGAGTGTCACGTATCATTCTAAAAGATTCGACCTTTAGCTCCTGCTCAATATTTAACAAATCTAAAGGACAACGGACAATCTGACTTAACAAGCACAACTGCTAACCTTACGAACTTGCCGATCTTAAGAGAATTCAAGCCTTTGAATACTGTGAAGCTGCTTTCTGATTGTACTGTGTGTGAATCAAGAGAGAGCTAGAATCGAAACACCTTTAGCTGAGTGATATTCTTCATCTTGTAATTGAACAGAAAGTGTTCTGTTCAATAGTGAGCTAAGTGTGTGTAAACAATATTTGATTCGAATCATATTAAAGTGAATCCTTCCGGTGGTTGGAAGAAGGGGTGACGTAGGAGAGTTTCTCCGAACATCCATAAACAAATTGCTGTGTTCTTTCATTTCTGTCATCTTTTCATATTTCATCTTGTGCTTCAAACCCAAGTAAACAATTCCGCCTTGAATCTATTTCAAGTGTTTACAAGCGTTTGCATAGAATAGAAAGTGAATTAAATCCCTAACAGGATTTCTTTCAACCCATTTTTCATAAGCCTTCATCCTTAGTCAGACCCTGTCTCTATCGATAAAGTCGATCCTATCAGATACTCTCAAGACGAATGATCTTAATCGGTCTATTAGACAAGGGTGTCTAAAGGAAATGGTCTGTACTTAGACGTATTTTTCTCACAATCTATACATCTAAGCCTATTTGTTGTGGTTTAAAACCTACACAGTTAGACGTACACGTCTAATAGACGTTAGACGTTTTTACGTCATGAGCAAGAGGATGCTCACGTCTAACCAAACACACGTCTAACACGTGGTGTTTACATGTAATTAGACGTACACGTCTAATAGACCCATGCGTCTAATAGACGTTTAGTTTTATAGAGTTGTGCAGTAAGAAAAATGTTTAACTACATGCCTATTAGATTGATCAAGGATAACTGTCCACATGAGGAGATATCTGATTTTCCCACTCAAACATTAAAACAGTCATCTCATAATAACATGAAGACACGTGTCTCTTAAGTTAAAATAGAATGACTGATATACCCTCATTATAATAATGACTCTTTGGAAAGGACGTCTAATTTTAAATTATGGGGCATACCCCTAGGAAAAACGACGATTATCATATATGACTCTTGATAGTCTATATAAGGACATTCTTGCATGAGATTGAAAGCTTTTTCTCACTTAAGATTTCTAAGAACCCTAGATTTCATTGCCTCTCTCTCTCAAAAATCTCTGTTAATCTTGTGTCTGTTCATATTCTACTGAAAATGGGAAACAAGAGAATCACGTTGGGTCACTGTACTTTGCAGGTTGATTTCCCATCGGTCTACTCTTTCGATCAGCAGGAAGTGGTCGATATGTTCAGAACCCTTGAGTATTCCGGTCTCGGAAAATATCTTTGTGGTTCGTTCATCTTTCACGAGAAGGAAGTTTGGGAGGTCTTCCAAACTGCAAAAATAGTGGACAATTCCATCGTAGAAACTGTTAACGGTACGGAGATCTCTTTCGACAAAGCCTCGTATACAGAGTTCTTCGAACTTTCGTCGGAGGGTCATACTTTTAACAGGCATCTGTCACCGAAAGTAATGGAATAAATGAAGAAGGTTCTATCTGTCGATGGCTCGGCGATTCATCTAAATGGAAGTAATAAAGTCCTTAAACCACAGTTTATTTTGCTGAATCATGTGGTGGCAAAAGCGCTTCAAGGGAAGGCTAGATCATTCAACCTCTATAGTAAAGATCGATTTGACTATATGTGTGCTATTTCATAGGGGATCCAGGTCAACTGGGCTTTAACATTATTTCAGAATCTTTGCTTCTCTATGAACCATGAGAACAAAGAACGTATAACCTTCGCTGCACAACTAAGCCGTTTGTTGGAGCATTTGGGGGTTCCGATGGGTGAACCCGAACCGATCAACTCGACTTGGGTGTATACTGTTTTCACAGTCGTCAACACCCTATTGAGAATGAAGAACCTTAAATAATTGCCTTCAGGTGCTTCTAGTCAATAGACATGTGGAAAATTTGTTACCCGATCCAGACAAATAGTTGCTTCCATCCTGTCGACAGGAGCAAAGAGATCGAAAACAATCAACGAATTAGAGGCTAGTTCTACTAGCCTAAGGAGCTCTTCAAAGAAGGATTCTGAAATATTCGATTATAGAATCAGGCAAGGTCCTGTTGAACTTGCCACCATTCCCATGTCTCCCCTGTCTCCGGCTTCCAGTCAGTTGCGGAGATCTTCAAGGTCATCTGTCTCAAAAGGTGACAATTCAAAGGCGCCCCGTGCGTCTAAATTGATGAAGGCGTCATCAAAGGAAACCTCTTCTAAATCTCTGGCCGATGTGCCCAAGTTTGATGTTCCTGTGATGGAACATGATAAATCTGTTTTTGTTCCTGAAAAGGAATCTGCTGCAGGGCCTGCTGTTGAGTCAGCTGGTCCAAATATTGAGAATATTGACAGGACTGAGTCTCCTGTTCAACAACCTGATCAAGTAGCCGATGGTGCTAAAAATTTTGTTCAACCAGAACAAGGTGCAGTCCTTACCCTTATTACTGGTGATGCTGCTGAAAAGGTTTCCTCTGTTTCTGTTAGAGAGCCTTCCTCCTCAAATCCCATTTCAAAAGATTCCATAGTAACCGGGAAGGTCACTCGAGGCGAGCTTCCTCCTAGACTCTTCAAGAAACCACCATCTGCTTATGAATTGATGCGTTCCACAAGGCAGACGTGTGGAATTGTAATTGGTGAACCAAGACCCTTTCCAAAACCTGTTGAGGTTGATGGAAAAGGGAAGGATGTCGTAACAAATGTAAATGAAGATGTTTCAGAGGCAACATGCATTGTTAACCTCATGATCAAGTCAAAGACATAGTTGTTGAGAAGATGGAAATTTTTTACTCGTGGATCCAGAACAGAATGTCAATCCAGTATGATGAGGTCATCACAGGTTCAGGAATAAGTACTCAATGGCGTAATCTTGTGGCAAATGAAAAGAAAGTTCTCAAATGGGCTAAAACTCCGGATGTGTCTGAAGCTCTGAAGAGAAAGGATCTTATTAAAGCATGTTTAAGAGGAAAAGCGCTATTTCCCATCCTTGAAGCCATAAAAGAAAATTTCAATCCTATTGAGAAAGGTGCTGAAGTGGAAGCGAAAGTTTTAAAGAGATTAGAGGAGATCATGGCTGACTATCTGTCTGTAGTCACTCGGTATGTTGATGGAGCAAATTTCTCAAGAGTTAGCTATTTTGATATTTTCTCCGATGAAGACGAACCAATGGATGTCTCGGTTGATCATGCTGATACAGATGAGCAAGCTATTGCTCTTCTAATAGAGTTTGGAAATCTTTCTGTAGAAGAAAGACGCTTACTGGCTCAACCCGTTGTCGAGCAAAATAAGGAACCTATTCAAGAGAATTAGTCCCTAGAAGAAGAAGAGGAGACTATTCTTGAGCCTGAACAAGCTCTTATAACTCTTGAAGTAAATGATGATCAAGAGCCCGTTCAAGATCTTGTGTTTCAAGAATAAGATGTTGTTAAAGAGTCTGTCCAAGCTCTTATAACGCAAGAGGAAGAAACTGTTGAGGAGATCGTTCAAACTCCTAATGAAGAAGAGATAGTGAAATACCCTGTTGTAAGAACAGAGGAAGCTCAAGAAAAGGAGGCTGAAGTTAGTCAGCTTGAGATTATCAGTTCTAAGGGGGAACCTTCAAATGACAAAGATGCCGAAGAAGAGAGCACCTCATCTGAGGGGGAACATGATCAAAATGCTAGAATTGTCAAGCCTCTACCATTTCCTGGGATTCATGCTGGTAATCTCTATAAGAATATTCTTCATCCTCTTCACACTAAGGGTAATCTGTATGAAAGATTTAAGAGAACAGAAGAGGAGCTGGAAGAAGAAGAGCAGAATAAAGCTGGAAATGTTTGAGAAGGATGAACCGGAGCAATCCCTGCAGATTCACACCGAATTTAACCCCATTCAGTGCATGGCAGCAGAATCGCAAGATAATTCATCAAATGAAGGATCTTCTGATGACGGCACCAAGCTTCTGAAGACCATGACTTCTCTGCTTTCCTCTCTTCAGAAGAATGTGATAACTCTAGGATCAAATATGGAAATGATCTTGAAGACCCATAAAGAGGACAGAAAGGACTCCGCTGAACATCTTAAAACCCTTAATGAGCTGGATAAACACTGAAGAAGAATACGTATGAGACTCATGTCTCAAATTTAAATTTCTCCAAATTTGAAAAGCAGCTCTCCAGTCGTCAATCGGAAATGATGAGTCTTGAAAGACAAATCAATCTTGATAATCATCGTGAGATCATAGAATTAATGGAATTATACAAGAATCAGCTAGTTGAAATTCAAGGAAGCATGAGAAGAACAGATGCTGAAAGACTGGAGTATGCCGACTCCAATGCAAGGAAATTTCAAGAGAAAGAGAATGCGAAAGTTGATGTTGAAAGAGAAAAAACTCGTATCACTCAAGGTGAGCCCAGTAGAAGAGGTGACAGTGTATCAAACGACACCAGATCTAAGTGAGCGCCAATAAACGATGAAAATCCAAGGCCAACTAAAAGAGGTGAAGGTCGAAGCGGTGGTGATCGCGGAGGCCGAAGCAGTAGTGGTGGTCGTGGTGGACAATCTAGTAGTGATCGAGGAGGTCATACTAGTGGTGGTGATCGTGGTGGGAGATCTAGTGGAAGCGGTCGTGGTGGTCGCGCTCTTCCTCCTTTTTGCAATCTATTAACCGGTCAAGAGATGACGGGTGAAGGGATGAACTATGAAGGAACTCGTTTTCCCATCGATCTTCGAGTAAAAAGGGAAGAACAATAATCTCCTTTCTCCTACTTTGTTAAATTTTTAAACTATGTTTCTTTGACTATGTTTTAGGAATATTGGTTTTTGAAAGTGATTATGTGTGATGGATGAAAAAGTTTTACCCTGCATTTATATGATAAATGCTTAATTTGTTATCTATGCAAAGTTTTAATCTCATCATCAAAAAGGGAGAAATTGTTGGGTCAAATTATTTTGACTAAGGGTTGAAATAGTTTGACTATTGGAATTTTGATTATGAATGGATAATCTATGCGTCTAATTATTTTTGATGCAGGTGTATCGAAATCAGATTTAATTAGACTTGGTTCTAATGAGGTTCATTAGACCGTTTTGGTATTAAATGCATGGTGTTAGACGTGCAGTCTAACTAGCGAAGTTAGACGTGTAGTCTAACTAAGCGATGTTAGACGTGCAGTCTAACTAGAGGAATTAGACGTGCAGTCTAACTCGTGAAGTTAGACGTGCAGTCTAATAGACTTGGAATAAGACGTGAAGTCTAACTCGTGGAGTTAGACGTGCAATCTAATAGACTCGGAATTAGACGTGCAATTTAACTCGTGGATTTAGACGTGCAGTCTAATGGAACCGTAATTAGACGTGTAGTCTAACTCATTGAGTTAGACGTGTAGTCTAATGAATTGTCAAAGTTAGACGTGTAGTCTAATGAATTGTGAAAGTTAGACGTGTAGTCTAACTCCTTCAGACTAGTTTGAAGTAGAACCATAATTAGACGTGCAGTCTAACTCGTGGAGTTAGACGTGCAGTCTAATGGATAGAGAAAGTTAGACGTGCAGTCTAACTGGTGAAAGTTAGACGTGCAGTCTAATTCCTTCAGATTAGTCTGAAGTGATTGTAATTAGACGTAAGTCTAATCCCATTAGACCAGGTGGTCTAATAGATTCTGTTATTAGACGGGGATGTTTGATTTCATTAGACGAGGTCGTCTAATTGAAATACGTCTAATGCCTTGCTTAAGCAGTTGCTTGAAGCTAACTCCCTCCTACCCACGTGCTATAGTTGTACGCTACTCCTGCTCCACTTTCTAGTGAAGATCAGTACGACAGCCAGATGCAACCAATCAACCAATGACACGTAAACGAAAATCCTTCCCACTACTTGTTTTGTAGGTAAATCTCTGAAAAATATTCGGCGCACTACCTGTTGTGTACGGTCACGATCCTTGTATTTAGAGTCTGTTGTGTACTATGGAGGTTTTCCAATGGAAGAGTGCCACATATCATTGAAGATTCGGCCGTTGGTACCTGTTCATATTTAAAGATTCTTAAAGACAAAGGACGAACTCCCGGATTTGCAGAGAGAGAATTCAATCGATCATTTTGATATCCAGATTACAGAAACGGTTAGTTGCTTTCTTGCTTTACTATGTGTTAATTAAGAGAGAGTTATAATCAAAGAATTGTATTAGCTGAGTGATATTCTTCATCATATTGTAAGTTGAACAGAGTCTGTTATGTTCAACAGTGAGCTATTCGTGCAAACTGTATTTGATTCAAAGTATATTATAGTGAATCCTTCCGGTGGTTGGAAGAAGGGGTGATGTAGGAGAGTTTGCTTCGAACATCCATAAACAAACTGTTGTGTTGTTCATTTCTATCATCTTCTCATTCTTGATCATAAGCTTCAAACCTAAGTAAACATTTCCGCACTTTATTTTATTTCAAATGTTTACAAGGGTTTGCGTAGAATAGAAAGTGAATCAAATCCCTAATAAGATTTCTTTCAAACCGTCTTTCATAAGCCTTCATCAATCGCCAGACCCCGTCTCTATTGATAAAGTCGATCCTATCAAAAAATAATAATTTCAAATTAAGAATATTTTTATATTTTGGTAATGAAATGTATCTAGATTTTGGTAATAAATAATCCTTTTAAAATGGTTAATATTAGTTATTATTTTAATGTATAATGTTATTTAACAAGTATTTTCATGTTGTTATTATTATATCAAATTAAAATAATAATTAATATTATTGTTTAACAAAAATTAATTAAATTATTTTAAAAAATATATATTATTAAATTATAATGTTAAAATAAAATAGAAAATTAAATAATAAAAATATTTGATAAAATTAAATTTATAAGATAAAATACATCCAATTAAAATATTAACTTTACAAGTTATTAAAAAATTATAACATTTATTTGTTAATACAAAATTATGTTGTAATATAATAACTAAGTTAAATATAAAAAAAATGAGGGAGAAAATGATTTATATATAATCCTATTTAGTTTGTTTGTTTAAGAGTTAGACCAATTGTTTGAAAAATATCAAAATTTATTTAATACTTTCATTTCATATTTTTTTTTTCATAGATTAGAAGATAGTAGGTGAATTTATTAATTTGTAAAAAAAAATATTAAATAATATAAATATACCTAATATTTAGGTATATTTAGGTATACTATAATATATATAAATATTGTAAAACATGCATAAATATAAATCCAAAATATTAAAAAAATGAAAAAAGTATATATTTATAGTAAAAGTATAAAATACATCTAAGTCTTAAGATTTAAAATTATTGAAAAAATATAATATTTATTTGTTTATACAAAATTATGTATTTTAATCACTAATTTAATAACTAAGATAAAAATGAAAGATCGGAGAGAAAATTAATTGTTATCCTATTTAATTAGTTGTTGTCCTGTTAAATTAGTTTGATTCCTTTAACCATTACCAAATTGTTTGAAAATATCAAAATTTATTTAATGGTTAGGTTTGATAGGTTGGAGAATCTTAGATGAATTTATTGTGTTTGTAAACAAATATTATTAAATAATATAAGAATTCTTAAATTTAGGTATATTTGACCCAAACCCATTGAATTCGGGTTAAAACCGGCTCAAGCCCGTGTATTTGACCCGATTCGTGACTAGGACACCTTCCTAAGGGCCTGTTTGTTTGGGAATTTAATTTCTAATTATTTTTTAACAATCAGAGGCCATAAACTATTAAAAATTCCGAAAATATAAAACGATTTCAAAATATTTTTAGAATATTTTTATAAAAATTACTTTGATAAAGGCTTGTTTAAATTTATTTTTAAATTATAATGTGTTAAACTGATATTTTTGAAGTGTTTCTTGAATAATTTTCGACATCAATCGCATGTATGAACATTTAAATATTATTTTATAATTTTAAATAAAAGAAAAATACATATATATGTCTACGAGCCGAAAAATAATTACCCAAAGAGTAATTGGGCAAAATTTAGGACTTCCTCAAATAAAGATATATAAGGTAATCAATATCATCAAATTATTACTATTTAGCATCTGTAAAATAAATATTATAGATACATATTATTTTCAAATGATAAAAACCTTTTATTTTTTAATCGACAATATCACAATATTGACTTGAGAGTTGAGATTTTAATTTATGTATCTAGTTAACAAAACTTAATATTTATAAAGATAATAAATTTATTAAAAACAATTTGTAATGTCAACGTGTAATTATCTAAAATGAATACACCTAGATTCTACCATCCAAATAAATTACTAGAGGGAATCCATATAGTTTACTGAGACTCTCAGTTTTTAAATAAACAAATAACAAACATATCTACCCTCTTTATTTTATTTTTTATTTTATTGTTGTGAATTTGAAAAAACTCTTTATGATAAATATAATTATCTTAAATCTTTTAAGGTCTTAAAATATTTTTTCTTAAATTAGGTTGATTTCATCTTTCTCTTATATTAGATTATTGATTCTTTGTAGAACATTATTATTTTCAATATCAACCTTTTTTTCTTAAGATGTTTTATTTTTATTAGATTTGTTGTTGGTTTACAATAAAGTCAATATTTATAATTCATTTTGGGTTATTGGCTATTAGTAAATCTTTAGAATTGATTTATTTGCCAAGTCTTATTACATGTTTTTTAAACTTTTTTTTTTTTTTTCTTTTTTTTTTTTTTGTTCTTTTTGAGTTTTAATGAGGTGTCTATAATTACTAGCAAAAAAAAAGTTCTATATATTTATATATACATATTTTATTTTCTTATGGTAATATATGAACGAATATCTTTAGCTGCATTATTAAATTTAGAAAAGTAAAATATTTATTAATAATTCTATATTATTATTTTTTAGATGGTCTATACAGTCTTTTAGAGTTACAACATTAGAATTAGTTTATTGTCATGCATTTTCTTTAAAGTATCTTTTAAATATTATTGAGATATTAAGATGGCAAGTTCAGAAAATTGTTCGATAATTTACTAGCTAGCTCAAAATACTCACTCTCAATTTACATTCTAGGAATATCGGATCTTTCGTCCGATTAAATTGTTCTAGGAGAAGGAGGAAAGGTTAAAGAGGTCCTTCAAAATGTTCAAATTCTGGATGGAAAATAAAAGATTCACGAATATTCTTGAAAGTGTCTGTTCTGAACAAATTAGGAGTTCTAATATGTACAGAGTTTCTGAGAAACTAAGGCTCGTCAAGAATCATCTCCAAAGCTTCGACAAGAAAAAGTTCAGCAATATCTCCAACAGGGTTCTAGTTGCAAGGGAGAAACTGGATTAGGTTTAGAAGAGATTATTAAAGGAGGACAGCGATGAACAACTCAATGATGAAGAGATGGATTCACTTGAAAACTTCAGGAAGCTGAGTCTCCTTGAAGAGAACTTTGTTAGACAGAAGTTAAGACAGTATTGGTTCTCACTAGGGGATAAAAATACGGCTTTCTTCTATAGAAAATGTAAGGCCAGAAACAAGAGAAACAATGTGTACATGCTAAAGAACGACGACGGAGAGTACGTTCAGGGTCAGAAAGGTGTGCATGATCTGGCTATTAAGTTCTATAAACAACTAATGGGTACTAGAAAGAAACATCAAAGTCACCTGAATACCCTGTATCAGATTATCGACAGAAAAATCTTTGTTGAAGACAGTCACAAGTTAATAAGGGTTGTCACAAGAGTTGAGGTTAAAGAGGCTCTATTTAGTATCAATACGAACAAGAGCCTGGGTCCGGATGGGTTCAATGCATAGTTCTTCAAGGACAATTGGTCAGTTGTGGGTAATGATGTTACTAACGAGGTTTTGGAGTTTTTCAAGAACAAGAAGATGTTGAAGCAATAGAATATGGCTATCATGACCTCGATCCCCAAAACTATAGTGCCCGAGAAAGTACAAGATTTCAGACCAATTTTCTGTTGCAATGTAGTTTATAAAATCATTTCTAAACGTTTTAAAAATGTCATAGGAAAAATTATAAATCTTAATTAGTCTGCATTCATCCTTGGTAGAATAATTTCCCATAATATTCTTCTCATGCACAGCCTTCTCAAAGGCTATGGGGAAAAGAAAATAACCCCGAGAGTGACTTTTAAAATAGACATCAAGAAATCTTTCGAATCTATTAGATTGGAAGCTATTCGAGATTTTCTGGTTATTTATGCTTTTCCTATAATTTGTATTGATTGGATTATGCAATGCGTTTCTTCAACCTGTTTTGTTGTTAGCGTCAATGGAGTCCACAGAGGTTACTTCAAGGGTGAAAACGGGGTTATCTCTAACCTTTTTAATTTCTGACTCATTAAATTATATATACCAATATAACTCCTTATCATCAACTAAAACCCTTTTACTCATTTAAGGTTACATACTAATAAAATGAAAAAGAAATGCATACTAATAATGCGAGAAACTTACCCATTATGATTACTTAAGCTCCTATGTAGTATTGAACTAATAAGTGTTCTAGGACTTTCTTTTCCGGTCAAATTGTCAGGTACAAAAATGATATTTTCATATTATAATAAGTTGTGGGTAATGATGTTACTGACTGGGTTATGGAGTTTTTCAAGAACAGGAAAATGCTGGAGCAATGGAATACGATTGTCTTAACCTTAATCCTCAAAACTTCGGTGTTCGAGAAAGTACAAGATTTTAGACCAATTTCTAGTTACAATGTGGTTTATAAAACAATTTCAAAATTAATTTCTAAATGTTTTAAAAATGTCATAGAAAAATTATAAATCTTAATCAATCTGGATTCATCCCCGGTAGACACAACTTCCCATAATATCCTCATGTAGAGCTTTCTCAAAGGCTACAGAAAAAGAAAATATCCCCGAGAGTGACTTTCAAAATAGACATAAAAAAAGCTTTCTACTCTATTAGATGGGAAGTTATTCAGGATTTTTTGGTTTTTTCTATTTTTTCTATGATTTTTATTGATTGGATTATGCAATGGATTTCTTTAACCTATTTTATTGTTAGCGTCAATGTAGTCCACATACGCTACTTCAAGGGTGAAAAAGGGATGAGGTAAGGGGACCTTCTCTCTTTTTACCTTTTTGTAGCTATCATGGCGATATTTGAGAGCATCTTCGCAATGTTCTGAAAGAGTCGTCCATACATCTTTCACCATTTCTGTGAGGTAGAGGAGGTAACTCATTTATGCTTTGCTGACGATTTGTTCATCCTAGCGCACGCTGATGTTGATTCCATTAAAACTATTAGGGCTGCACTAACGTTTTTTTCTTAGGTTACAGGTCTTACTATTAATGAAAGTAAAAGTGTAGCATTTTACGGAGGCGTGAACGACGAAACAAATGAAATCTTCAACATCATGGGCATAGCGGAAGACAATTTTCTGTAAGGTATTTAGGGATTCTGTTAACCGCGAAACAGATTGAGATATCACACTGCAAGCCACTAATTGAAAAGGTAAAAAACACAATATTTGGCTGGGCAGTGAAGAAACTTTCTTATGCAAGGAGGATTGAGCTTATCAAGAGTATAGTCATGGGCATAGTTGGTTACTAGGCGCAACAGATGGTCATTCTGAAGAAAGTAATGAAGGAGCTTGATACACTGATGAGGAACTTTATTTGGGGCAGTAGCGGAATAGGAGGAAAGAAAGTCAAATGGACTGCTCTCTGCAAACCAAAGGAGGAGGGAGGCATCGGCCTTAAGATGTGTCGAGTGGAATAAAACTCTAACCTTCAAGCATCTGTGGGCATTGGAACGCAACCAAGAATCACTATGGATTAAATGGGTACACACGAGATTTATGAAACACGAAACCAGTATCTGGACTTGCAGAATCAACGAAGGTATGACTTAGTCTTTGAAGAAAATTCTTAAACTGAGAAACGATATTGCAGATCTTTACGACATTCGGCTAGGGGACGGGAAATGCACTTTGTTATGGCACGACTCCTCGTTCGAAAACAACCAATCATTCATAAGGAAGAGTTCAAAAATACTCGCATTAGAAGGGACTCTGCAGTGGCGAAAATCAGAGACATTAAAGACGGGAATTGGAACTCGCTCTTGAGAAGAGCTCAAGAGAGACAGAGAATACTGGATCACATAAGCATCATACAACTCTACGACAGACCCGACGTTCATGAGTGGAAAGCAGAGAATAATGGGAAGTTGGTTTCAAAGAGAATATGGGAGGCAACTCGGAAAAAAGCACAGAAAGTAGAATGGGCTCCTCTTGTATGGTCAACCAAGATCATTCTGAGACGCCAGTTCATCATATGGCTTGTCTTCTGGGAAAGACTCAGCACTCGAAACCACATCAGCAAGTATATGAGTGTCCCCGACGTGAGTTGTCTTTAATGCAACGGAAACGAATAAACTATTAATCATTTGTTTGGGAGCTGCACTATCGCATCGAAACTTTGTGATAGATTTGCAAAGAGTCTGGAGCTTTTCAGTTTCTCGAAGAATGGAAAGAAATCAAAGATGTAGCAATGCTCAAAGCCAAAGAAAACAGATTCACAACAAACGTATTCAAGTGCAACTTTGGAGTAGTGATATACAATATCTAGCAGGAGCAGAATGCAAGAGTTTATTGCAGAACCCGCAAGAGCATCGAAGAGCTATGGAGAGATATCGTCTCAAATTGCGGCGCCCTCGCGGTAACATGGAGGAGAATTCTAAACACGGAGCATAATTGGAACATATGCAGAAGTTGGAATCCACCTTTTACGGAAATCATTAGAATTGAAAGCATTATAATGAGATAATACATTTACGTTCTTTGCTTTTTAACTTTTATTCAGAAACGGTTATGAACTCAAAATCGTTTTAGGCCTGTCTAGAATGATCCCTTAAAACTCGTTATTTTTTTCCTTTTTTTAGAATTTTTAATGAAATGACGTTAAGTCGTTTTTCTAAAAAAAACCCTTAAATTCTCTTTTATGTCTTAATTATTATTATTATACTTGAAATTTATGTTGCCTCTAAAAAAAAATTAGTGATGAATAGAAGTTAATAAAATAAATAGAAGATGTTGAATGATGATCATTAATTATTAACGAAATTCTAGAATCTATAGGTTAACATTTAATAATGGATGAACTTAAATTTTATCATCAAATCTTAGGAGCATGACGTGATGTTATTAATTGATTTCTTCTTGTGTTCAATTTTATTTCTATGCATGGTGAGTGTAGAAAATGTAATTTTCTATGTCCTTATTTTTCTTGATACAAAATATCATAACATAAACATTTTTGTGGACACTATTGGTCGGGTCTCCAAACTTGATTGTAACAAATAATTTATGCTCATTTGGTTCTCGTGATCTTTCTCAAAGAAGTTTGGATTGAAATTATTTTTTTAATTGATTTTATAATCTATTCTTACGTCATTAGTTAACTGAAAATTAAAGATTTTTATTATGAGAAAATTTTTCTTTTTCAGCAAATATATCAAAAGATAAATCCATTAATAACAATAAAATTGGTAAAACATTTTTTTATTCATAAATTCTTATTATCTAGAAGAATTTTACACTACATGACATCTTATGGTCATTAACATTTAAATGTTGGTTCAAATGATGAAGCACTACAAATTTTGAGGACGGATGATCCCGCAAACCAACAATTCGACTCATTTACACTGACATAACGGATGGTACATTATGGTGTATGGATTCAATAATTTGTAGTCAAATGTTATTATATATATAAATATATTTACGTTTTAACATGTATTTTAATAATTAAAACAAGACATTAAGATTTAGGTTAATGAGTGATTCAAAAAATGCAACACCCCTTTGAAAAATAACCTCTTTATTTTTCTTTTTTCTTTTCTTTCATGATGAAAACTTTTTCATCTTCTTTAGAGGTCTTTAAATGCAAGTCAACCATGTGGTAGGAGGCAGTTCAAGCTCATCCTATATATATGTACTTTAACCATAATTATAGCCTACTTGCATTTTTCAACCCAAGTCACTTTTTCCTGAAATCCTTATAGAACTTGGGTTAATTTCTGCATATATAAGTATAACTCCAACATTTTGATACTTCATTCTCAACTCATGCTTTCTTTTGTTTGGGTAAACGAACTCTGAGGTTTTTTCACCAACCAACTATCATGACTACTTCTTACTCAACTTGGGTTTTTAACTTAATAATTAGGTCAACAATTCTACCTCTTCTCCTCTTTCATGCTTCTTCTCGAGCAGATAAAGGTATAACTAGCTACTTAATACACTTTTCTTACCATTTACATGTTAATTTATATTTTTTTATCATTAATATCATGAACCCTAAAGTTGTTTGATCTTCTCTTGAAAATGGTTGTTTGATCAATATTTTCTATTTTCCAGGATGTTTTTTTATAACATTTTAATCTCTTGATCTGTTAATTTTTTCTTTCATTATTGTATGCAAGAAGAATGCATAGTTTATAGAGATTGTGTTCTAACCAAGTTATGTTTTCAAATTTAAATAAAACTTTTTAGGTTAAAATCATGTAATGACACAATTTATTTATTTATCGATTTATATATAGCTCCATATTACACATTCGCCAAAGACGCAACAAGTGCGCCTCCAGCTGCATTCTATGACTACATCATTATCGGCGGAGGTACCGCCGGTTGTGCACTCGCGGCCACCCTCTCCGAAGGGGCCAACGTTCTCCTTCTCGAAAGAGGAGAAATGCCCTACGGAATCCCATCCATTAACCACGTAGAATCGTTCGCCAACACACTAGACAACGTTTCCTCGACTTCTCCATCCCAAAGTTTTATCTCCACCGACGGAGTAAGAAACACCCGAGCACGAGTCCTGGGTGGTGGGACGTGTCTCAACGCAGGCTTCTACACCCGAGCGAACCCCGAGTTCTTGAACCGGGTAGGGTGGGAACCACTGTTGGTGAAAGAATCATATGAGTGGACTGAGAGGAAGTTGGTATTCGAACCGTCGATTCTGCAGTGGCAGTCGGCGGTTCGTGATGGGCTCTTGGAAGCCGGAGTAGAGCCTTATAATGGTTTCACTTACGAACATATAATCGGAACTAAAGTTGGGGGGACAATTTTCGATCAAAATGGTAGACGTCACTCGGCCGCGAATTTATTGGAGTATGCCGATCCTCATAGGCTTACCCTTCATTTCAATGCAAATGTTCATCAAATCTTGTTCAATGAAAATGGTAATTATTTTAAATGGTAATTATTTTTTCTTGCATTGTTAATATAAAAATGTAATTAATTTCAGGGAAGATAAATCCAATGAGCTATGGTGTTCTATACAAGGACTCTAGAGGAAACATTCACAAGGCTTTACTCAATAAAGGGGTCATGAATGAAATCATCTTATCAGCTGGGGCTTTAGGGAGTCCACAATTGTTAATGTTAAGTGGGATCGGGCCTAAAGCACATCTCATGGACCATGGGATCAAAGTCATATTGGACTCGCCATTGGTCGGGGAAGGAATGTCCGACAACCCGACAAACATGATAGTTGTTCCTTCCCCTCGTCCGGTTGAAGTGTCCCTCGTACAAATTGTGGGTATCACCCCGTTTGGTAGCTTTATCGAATCAGCTAGTGGGGAACAGTTTGGAGTCAAACTTCCTAACCTAAACGATTATATTGCACTAATGAATCGCGTAAGTGACTAAGAATTATCGGCTTGAGTTTATCTATGTCAACTACCTTATCTATTATTTTTTTCTTTAGACGGATCAAACTACAACTATCTTGCCTCAGGCTTCGAAATCTGGAATCATACTTGAGAAGATTAATGGGCCTTTATCGACGGGTCATTTGGAGTTAGAATCAACTAATGCATATCTTAATCCAAAAGTAACATTCAATTATTTCAAAGAGCCACAAGACTTAGAAAAGTGTGTGAAGGGGTTGCAAACCATAATTCGAGTACTCGAGTCGAAAGCCATGTCTAGTTTTCGTTATCCATTCGTGACGGTTCAAGCCTTATTCGATATGATGTTAACCCTACCCGTGAACCTTCGACCTAAACACCTCTCCTCTAGATTCTCTTTGGAACAATTTTGCAAAGATACGGTTACAACCCTTTGGCATTATCACGGAGGTTGTCAAGTAGGAAAAGTGGTTGATCGTGATTACAAAGTTATCGGAGTCAATGGTTTGCGAGTCATTGATGGCTCTACTTTTTTAGAGTCCCCCGGAACCAATCCTCAAGCTACTGTCATGATGATGGGAAGGTGAATATTGTCATTTGTGTGGAAATATTTTCAAATTGATCAATTATTTTCTTACTCAATTCAAAATTTGTTGATATTTTATTTATTTATTTATTTGGTAGGTATATGGGACAGAAAATCTTGAATGGGAGGCAAGCTAAGAAATAAAAGAGGAAGGCTGGTTACTTTCTTGATCTCTAGTATCTTTATATTTTCTTTCTATTAATAAGATTCGGAGTTCGTCGACTTGAGGATCATTCATATAGAAGTTACTTTATCAAAAGAATGCTATAATATTTGGATTTCAGAAAGTGATCAAAATATAGAAGAGTTATTATATGTTCCTTTTTAATATTGTTCATTCTTTCTTCAATTTTCTTTTACATTTTACATGAAGAATGTTAAGACAATAACTTAATTAACCTCTTAATTAATTTTGTTTTTTTTTTCATGTTTTTCAATGATAGTAAAGGGAGACTAAAAAAAGATTAATGGGCTCTTAAGTAAATTATAAATGTTATTTAAAATAAGTTTCTTTTTTTCAATTATTGAAAATATGTTTCTTGATTTTGAATCTATAATTCACTCAATTTGCAGAAAAAAAATACTTTTACATTTCTTGAAGCCTGTCATAACATTGTTTTCTAAATTACACTAAAGTAGACTAACAATTGGCATCACATGGGATTAGCTCTATATTTATTCATTAAAATACAAATTCTACATTTCTTTTAATACTAATATCTTTTAATAATGTTCTAATTTTTGTAATTAATTATAACATTTGGTAGATATATTATTTGAACGAGAATAGGGGACTTACTTGTTGATTTTCCTGATGGAGCGGCATGGCGACTGTCTTTATCCTCACTGGATTTCGGACTGTTTCCTCCTTGCTGCTCCCCCGTCGGTTTGGATGATTCGTCGAGTTAAAAGATTGGTTTACTTTGATAATCTCCGGGATGCAGAAAGCAATCAGCAATTTTTTCTTTGGATTCTTCCTCCATTCGTGCGATGTCGGTTTTTAAGTCTTCCCTTAATTTTTAACTCTTTCCACCACTTTCTTTTCAACCTCGGTTGGTTCCCCTCGGGTCTCTTCCAGTGCTCTGGTTAGAGCTTGTAGTCTAGCGTGTTCGTCGACCAGCTTTCCTTTTGCCAAGATCAATGGAAGAAATCGGATTTCGCCAGATTGAATACCTCGTCTTCCATGGCAACCATTTTCAATCAATGCTCATTTTTGGTGTAGTTAGGGAGCATGTGCATGAATTTAACATCACTTCTGATTTTGCACCAATGGTAGTAAGGGCGGGATATTTCTTCGGCCGCCTCCTCCAACTGTTGGAGAATTTGTTGAAACATTTCCTCACTTTTTGTTGAGAAACCGGAACAACAGGATCCGGTATGTTAGCATGTTGTCCCAACTCCTTGTGGGGCGGATTCTGATCATGTCCGGTTAGAGGAGTTTCCTCAGGAACCGAACCGGTAGAACTCTTTTCTGAAGTATTTCCTCCTTTTACCGGAGGATCTATCATCTCTTCGTCTTCTTTTCTTTCGGCCTTTTCTTTGGTCTTGTCATCTTCAGTTATCCGGTTGACATCATCTGTTTGATCGGTTTCGGAGAGCTTGCTTGTCACCTCGGTTTCTATGACCCGGTTGACATCATCTATAATTTTATTAATTTAGTCTGAAGTCCTCTCAAGGACTTCTTCATTCACATTCTTGGCCTGCTGGATTGGAGAGACTCTGGATTTAGAGTTATGAGATGGAGTTGGGGTACTTACCGTATGTACAGGTGCCCCTTTGTGTGTAGATTTGCCGGATTTGCTTGCCGATGATTCTGTCGGTCTTGAGTATATAGTTGTTTCGGGTGCTTCCTTCTCTTTTTCTAGAGAAGAGTGAACTGAAACTGGAATCACCACATTGATTAGAATCGCTGTTATGACCGGATCAGATGGTCGGGGCTGAGCCAAATCAGATGGATTGGGAGAAGGAGTCTTCTCGGAGTTATAAGACTCGCTAGCCGCTTTCTTCTCAACCGACTTTCTCTTCTTAGCCGCTTTCTTGAATCTCGGCTCCTTACCTTCACTTCGGTTTCTTTGTCCTTAGGCTCATCTTCTTTAGGGCCTTTGTCTTTTGGGACCTTTGGTTCGGCCTCTTTAGGAGCTTTGGCCCTTGGAGCTCTATCCTTGGCCGGTTTTTCAGTCCTGGCCTTGACATTCTCAGAATTCATGATTTTAGAGTTTGAGAGAGGTGTACCTTATACGATTGAGATTTGTAAATGTTTAAGAATTTTCCCGATTTGCATGGCGTAAGCTTGAACCCGATCCTTGGTTCCTACAACCACTTCACATAGTTGCTCGAAAAGTACCCCGACCTAGTCGATTTTGTCACTTCGGACTATACCAATCATCATCTCAAACTTTAGCCGGGTCATGTTGTCAAAATTTCCTCCTTTTCTTTGTAGGGATTTGGAGATAATGCCCAGCAGGCACCTAAACTCCGGTTTCAGTTTACTCTTCTTGCTGGTGTGATCCACCAGGTTGGCTGGATCATTTGATATAACTAGCCGAGCTTCCGCAGTATCGGCTTCAGATAAACCGGTTTGAAAATCGCGACCCTCGCTTGGTAGTTGAAGAGCCTCAGCAAATGTTGCTTTGGTAATGTAGAAAGTTGTACCGCAAACATATTTTATCAATTTGAATACTTTCCTGTTGGCCTTAAGATCTTCGATATTTGAGTGGGACGGAAAGGATGCTTCATGCGATCTTAGCCGATCCGGCTAGGAGAGTAATACCGATTTTCTTGATTGTCCGGATTTCTTTGAGACAGAGTTTTGAGACTGGTAAAGTTCTTTGTCCGGTTTAAAATTAACTTACTTAATTTTTCTAACATTCTTAATCACAATCAAATGTGTTTGTTGCTGAAAATCGGGGAAAACATGATAGTAGAGGTAAGAAAGATAAGTCGAGACATAAGAGTTAGAACAAGTCTAAATCTAAATACAAGCCAATTGAATGTTACCATTGTGGTAAAAGTGGACACATGAAGAAGAACTGTTACAAGCTAAAAAATGAAGAGAAAATATGTTAGATAAAATTAGACCGGTTCAAAAAACCTAACACATAAACCTTCCATGCAGGAACAAGGAACCGGACCGGACAAATAAATGGACCGGTTAAGAAGATTAACCGGTCAAGCTATTAAACCGACCAGGAACATCCGGAACATCACCGCACAAAGAAAGGATCGGCCAGAGCTAAAAACCGGAAACAGCAGACAACCGATCAGCCACAAGGCAAAGGAATAACCGGAAGTTGTCCAATTAAACCAATCACACCGGAAGCCATTCGGTTAAGTCAAATGACCGACCAGCATAAGAAGACACTTCGGGTATCTGTTAAGGATGATACCAAAGGAACAGACTGAACACTTCCATATCCATACAAGTCTGAGGAAAGTTTGCAGGCTGTAGAAAACCGTCCTACAGGATCTTTCCACTTCGGGATAAGTCAGAAAGGATATCTTCCAAGTACAGACAACTGTCTAACCAACAGTTACCTCATTGAGTAAAAGACAAACCTAGCAGGTTTGTCTTACACACCGGAAGAACAGACTGCCAAGTCTGTGAAATTGACCGTCAGGTTTGAACAATTGACCGCCAGGTCTGATTCACTGAACCTCTGCTCAGCCAATCAGATTCAAGGAAGTGAAATATGACCGTTGGCATATTTCACCTATAAAAGGAGCATGTGAAGAAGAGTAAATGCGGGACACACAGCGAGACATAAGTGATACAGCGAGCATTTAATTCACAAGTGATAAGATTGTGTTCTATCTCTAAGAGAAAGCCTAAGTGCTAAAGTTGAAGTGTGTATTTTACAATTTCGGTGTAAATTGTAAGGGTATTATCGAGCAGGAAATAAGTCTCGATCGGATTGTACTTGTATTCCTTAGTGAATATTCTTCTCGCGGTTTCGAGAGGAATGGGTGACGTAGGAGTTTTATCTCCGAACATCCATAAAATCTGTCTTGTTATTTATTTTCTGCCGGTTCCATTTTCTAACCGACCTGTACTAACTTACCTACACCGCTCTAACCTACTTAACTCTATCCAAACGGATCACCAGGTTACAAAAACCGACCCATCAATCTTCAAACCTTCATCATCCGAAACCGGTTCTGCCTATCATACAAGTGTGCTGCTTCAACCTGAAACAAACCTCTTCCGCGCTTGAACCTAGTTCAAGGGTTTGTGACAGTTTGTGTAGTATTGAAACCCCGGTGTTAATCTCTAACCGGATTAATCACCACCCTTTGAGTGGGACGCGCTGATCGGTCCAACCTCGGTCCTCCAGCCGCGACCTAGATCCTAACAATTGATATTAGAGCAGTTAGTTTCAATACTCAAGCAAGCATGTCTTTCGATAGGCCACCAATGCTAGAAGGTGATGACTTTGCCAACTGGAAGGCACGCATGCACCTACACTTAATCACCTTGGATGATGAGATGGAATCCATTCTGGCTGAAGGACCGATAATCATTGATAATGACAGAAAGGAATGGACAGCTGAAGATAGGAGAAGAAATAACCTGGATAACCATGCTAGAAACCGGATCTCCAACAGTGTGGACAGAAATACGTACTGCAAGATCAGAGACTGCAAAACCGCAAAGGAGACATGGGACACGGTTATTCAGATCTTTGAGGGAAATGAAAGAACAAAGGAAAACAAGGTGATGGTAGCTACTCAGAAGTTTGAAAGCATCAAGATGAAACCGGGAGAAACAATGAAAGAGTACAGTGACCGGTTCACTGGTGTACTAGACGAGCTAGCAACTCTTGGCAAGAGGTATGACAACAAAGAAGTCATCATGAAAGCATTAAGATCTCTTCCAAGTGCATGGGACATAAAGACAATGGTGATGAGGGAATCAAACTGCCTAGGTAAGATGAAGCTACATGATGTAATCGAAGATCTTAAGGCATATGAGTTTGAAATGAGGTCTAGAACTGAAGAAGATGTTTCGGCCTCAACCTCAACCAGAGCACTGATCACTTCCACCGAACCGGCTGCACCTGCACCGATCAGAACCGCCGAACAGTTCACCAAGGATGCCATGACAATGCTTGCACAGAAGTTTGGGAGGTTCATGAAAAGAAGCCAACCCACAAACTACAACTATGGTGATAAATCCAATGTAAGGTGTTATAACTGTAACTGTTTAGGACATTTCAAGTGGGAATGCAGAAAACCGAGGAGGGATAACCGGAAACCGGATAACCAAGATAACCAAAACAACTATCAACAAACCGGTGAAGGAAGTGAAGTTCAGAAAGCACTGATAGCCGATGATGGAGGAAGCTTATGGGCTCACAGTGATAGTGATGATGAACTCACATGCCTCATGGCAAATGAGGAACATGTATTTGACTCTCCCTGTGAAGAATTTACTAAAGATGAGTTATATAATGCATTGAATGATATGGTAGAAGAGTATAAGAACCTACTAGCCATGTTACCTAAGCAACTCAACCTTAGAACCGACCCTATAGTACCCATTCCGACAGAGCCAGAAGTACCTGTTATAACCGAACCAGAGGTCATAGAACCTGATGAAATCCCTACCTTAGAAACCGAGTCAGAACCTGAACCACCACTTAAGACCGAACAGTCTAGTGAACCAGCTAGAGAACTAACCGAGGAAGAAAATGCCCGACTCCAGTATAAGATGGCCGCATATAAGAGATCTAGTGACATGGTAAAGAAAATGTGTAGTCATTACAAACATCCTTTTTGCATGTTCGGCTTAGGATACAAAAAGGATAGATCCAAAGACCAAAAACCCGTAGAGAAAGTAAAATTTACAAGGAGTAACCTTCCTCTTATAAGATTCATTAAAAGCTCCTTAACCGCTGAAGAAAAATTGACCGCATACTATACGGCAGAAAAACTAAACCACAACTATGTTGGTCCAACCGACTCTGAGAAGTGGCTTGACCTTGAGAAAAGAAAAGTCGACCTGCTCAAAAATAGGAAAGCCAATCCTCAACCGCATAGGTCAAACCAAAGATCACCCTCATTTAAGACCTTCGTAGAAAAACCGAGATACCCAAAACCGAGTGCCAAAAGGATGGTTAAAACCTTAGCAAAGAAGGCTGTCCGTTTTGTCAAGGTTTGGATGCCCAAGGGACTAACCGCATGTGGACCCAAGTGAATGTGGGTACCAAACAATTATAAATATGTACATTTTGCAGGATCTAAAGAAACGACTAGGAAACTCTGAATGGTACCTGGATAGTGGTTGCTCCAGGCATATGACCGGGAACAATAACCTGCTAACCGATATCAGAATAGAAACCGGTGCACTAATCACCTTCGGTGACAACTCAAAAGGTAGAACTGTGGGCAAGGGTAAGATTGTCCATGGTAACTTAACTATTGATAATGTACTCTTAGTTGAAAACCTACGTTTTAACTTGCTAAGCATTAGTCAAATGTGTGATGCTGGATACACGGTTGAATTTCTTAAACATGCATGCCTAGTTAAGAATTCACAAGGTATTTTACTGCTAACCGGAAACAGGTTAGGTAATATTTACAAAGTAGACTAGAAAACTAAGGTAGAATACCCTATATGCATGATAGCTAAGACTGATCAAACCTGGTTGTGGCATAAGAGACTAAACCATCTAAACATGAAAACCTTAAACTACATTCGCGGTAAAAAGCTAGTTGAAGGTATTCCTGACATAGTATTTAACAAAGATAAGGTTTGCTCAGCATGTCAAATGGGTAAACAAACTAGGTCAACTTTTAAGAGTAAAGGAAATATTCAATCTAGCCGATGCTTAGATCTCCTTCACATGGATTTATTTGGACCGATTCAGGTCATTAGCCTAGGAGGTATGCTTTACACCATGGTAGTTATTGATGATTACTCTAGGTTCACATGGGTAATATTCTTACCATCCAAACGTGAAACCGCATCAAACTTGATTACACTGCTTAAACGTTTGCAAAATGAAAAATCAACTCGCATTAATAGCATTAGAAGTGATAGAGGTACCGAATTTACCAATAGTACCTTAACCGCATATCTTGATGAATCCGGTATTAGACACGAGTTGTCTAGTGCTAGGACTCCTCAACAAAATGGTCTGGCCGAGAGAAGAAACCGAACTCTCAAGGAAGCCGCACGGTCCATGATAGCCGATTCAGGCATTGCTCAGAAATTTTGGGCTGAGGCTATCAACACTGCATGTTATACACAAAACCGGTCTTTAATTAACAAGTTTCACAACAAAATATCGTATGAGGTTTATTTTAACAGGGTTCCCAACCTCAAGTATCTCAAAATTTTCGGTTGTAAATGCTATATACATATAAATGGTAAAACCCATCTCTCTACTTTTGATGCAAAAACCGATACTAGGATCATGCTAGGTTACTTAGCAGTGAGTAAGGCATATAGAGTGTACAACAATAGAACTTTAACCATGGAGGAAACACTTCACGTTGTTTTCGATGAATCGGTTGAAAGTAACACTGCATCATGCTTTGATCTACACAACAGATTGGAAAATAACAATATCCATTCTGATAGTGAAGATGAGAATCCGGTCTTCAGGTGGTTTGTCCATGACCAAATGGGTAATATTGAAACCCAACCGGATCAAGCTGTCCCACGACAGGAAGCTGACAACCCGGTTCAAACCGAGGAAGTCGGTCGGTCTGACAATCTTGTTCAGCCTACCGATGTGTCTAGTCTTGATCAAGTAAACGGTAATTTGGTAGACATCCCTGAACCGAACCTCAAAAGAAACACTAAACATCCTCCTGAGCAAATTATAGGTGACCCTTCAGAACCTGTTCGAACTAGGCGTCAAATTCTGGAGGAATACTTTAATTCCGCTTTCATATCCCAGATTGAGCCGAAAAGAATAGATGAAGCATTGTCAGATCCGGATTGGATCTTGGGAATGCAAGAAGAGCTAAACCAGTTTGAGAGTAATAAAGTCTGGTACCTAGTCCCTAGACCGAAAGATCAACCGGTCATAGGAACAAGATGGGTATTTAGAAACAAACTCAATGAGGACGGTTTGGTCACGAGGAACAAAGCCAGATTAGTGGCACAAGGTTACAAACAGGAAGAAGGCATTGATTTTGAAGAATCATTTACCCCTGTAGCTAGGATTGAAGCTATTAGGATTTTTCTAGCCTTTGCTGCTTTCAAAAACTTTAAGGTTTTTCAAATGGATGTTAAAAGTGCGTTTTTGAATGGTGACCTACGTGAAGAGGTGTATGTTGAACAACCACCCGGTTTCAAAAGTGCTGAGTTTCCAAACCATGTATATCGGTTAAACAAAGCTTTATACGGTCTAAAGCAAGCACCTAGAGCCTGGTATGATACGCTAACCGCATTTTTGTTAAAACATGATTTCACCATCGGTTCGGTGGATAAAACGTTGTTTAAATTTGAAAAAAAAGAACATATCCTACTTGTTCAAATCTATGTAGATGATATCATCTTCGGTTCAACCGATCCTAAGTTATGTGATAAATTTTCAACCCTGATGACTAACAAGTTTGAAATGAGTATGATGGGAGAATTAAGTTTCTTCCTAGGTCTTCAGGTTAAACAACTCGAAGAAGGAACGTTCATAAGCCAACCTAAGTACACCAAGGAGCTCCTAAAGAAATTTGGTATGGACACATGCTCCTCAGCGGCTACTCCAATGAGCTCATCGGTTAAATTGGACAAGGATGATGAGGGTCAATCGGTAGACCAGATCGCTTACCGGGGCATCATCGGTTCTCTCCTATACCTGACAGCGAGTAGACCGGACATTCTATTTGCAGTCGGTGTATGTGGAAGATTCCAAGCAAATCCAAAACAATCCCATTACACAGCCGCAAAGCGAATATTAAAGTACCTAAAGGGAACACCTGATGTCGGCCTATGGTATCCAAAGGACTCGTCCTTTAACCTAACAAGTTATTCAGATGCAGACTATGCAGGTTGTAAGATTGACAGAAAAAGCACCAGCGGAATATGTTAGTTCCTAGGTGACCGGCTTGTTTCATGGCATAGCAAGAAACAGACATCGGTAGCCACATCAACCGCAGAAGCTGAATACCTGGCGGCCGGAAGCTGCTGCTCATAACTCCTTTGGATCCAACAACAATTGAAGGATTTCGGTGTCACAGCCGAAGAGTCTCCGATCTTCTGTGACAACACAAGTGCCATAGCAATTACCTACAATCCGGTTCTCCACTCCAGAACCAAGCACATTGACATAAGGCACCACTTCATCCGGGAACATGTCATGCTGAAGCATATCCGGCTGGAATACGTACCAACTGATCAACAAGTAGCCGATATCTTCACCAAGCCTCTACAGGAAGCTAAGTTCTCTCAATTCAGACTTACTCTCGGTTTAACTGACATTAGTCAGATCCTTCCTAAGGATGCTTAAAGGGAAATCGGTTCGGACAGACAAAACTGATAGTTCCTCCTAAACTGTTGGACTTCAAATTTTCAGGGTATCTGTGGAAGAACCTTCCGGTTTATCAGATAGAGTAAACCGACCGGTTACTTGGTGCATGCACTAAATAACCGCATCGAGATGAACAACTGATAAACAGACCAGTTCGGAAATAGGTTATCTTAGATCATTTGAAATTCAAACAAAAGTGGAATAATTATCAGTGTTTAAAGATATTTGTTCTGAAACATTGCCCTTTCAAAGTAAAATAGTCGCACCTAAAAAGACGTGAAGATCTGATATCTTTCATGGTCCAGGTCTATGACCAACACCCTAGGCTGCAAACATGCCTATTTCATGCAATACTTTTTATCCTGCAGTTAATAGATATCATCATCTGTAATACCTGGATAATAGGATACTCCCCCAACTAGTATTTAAGTCAAGCAAACATTAACCAAAACAATCACAAGACAAAGATCATTCTCTCACTAAGACAAAATGTCTCAGTTTCCTAATATCTTTCAAGTTGATTTCCAATCTGCCTTGAGCACCGAACACTATGATGTGTACAAAGTGATCAAATCCCTTGAAGACACTGGTCTTCGGTACTTCCTGGATGACAAGCATACTATATACTCTGAATCAGTCCTGGAATTCCTTTATAATGCCAGGGTGTTTAGAGGAACTCCTCACTTCGATACTCATATCCAATCGAAAGTGGGAGGTATAGTCTTTGACTTCACCGAGAATGACTTTGCGAGGTGTTTCAGCCTGCCAAAGCAAGGGTTAACAGATCTCAATGTTCCGGCCGACTTAAAGGCCGAGATTTCCCTCACCTTTGCACGATCTAACCAATCGGTCTATGATCATGGTACTAAATCACTCTTGAGAGCTGAATATCAGCTCCTCAATGACGTGATAGGTCGAAGCATCTTAGGGAGAGATGTGACGAACACCTACTGTACCGCGACATTCAATATGATGGCTGCCATCACCACCGGTACACCGGTTAATTGGTCAAGGGTACTGTTCGACGTCCTAATCTGGATGATTGGCGTTCGAACAGTCGGCCTCGTTCCCCAACTGAGCTGCCTGCTTGTTGAGCTTGGAGTACTGACCTGTCTAGGCGAAGGTCTGAACCAGGCTCAAGTGCTAACTAAAGAAATAACCGACTCCTTCTATGAGCGGTTTGAAAGGGCTTGGATGAGGAGGAACCGCCGCAACAACCCCAACGGTGTCGTCAACTCCAACGGACACTAAGTTACTCCTTCCTACACCCGGTCATTTTGCTGCATGCACCGGGTGTATCTTTACTCAACCTACCTATGATCGTTTCGGCTTTATCCATGTCTTCTTCGGTTTTATTTACGTTTTCTTCGGTTTTATCTATGTTATTCTTCGGTTTTATCTAATGTTTTCCTCGGTTTCCTTTGGCTACTTTCTAGTGTATTGGTGCATCACTCTTTAATGAAAAAGTAATATTTAATTGATGAGGTAACCCCCAACTACATAAGTAATCAATACCCAACTAACTTGGTTACTTTTCAAACTAACACCTACCTCGAGCTCCGCAATCAGCATATTCCCAATGAACCTTGGAAACATAAAGATTCTCTTCTCCAATGAGACAAAACTGTCATTCAATGCTAATAATTTCCCTCCAAAACCGAATCTATATAAAGAGACCTTTCCTAATCAAATGAACACATCTGAAATCTTAAACTCCCTCTCTATCTAGTATCAAAGTTAGAATCATGCCAAGAAGAACTCTAGGAAATTTCTTGAGCATCAACTTCGACTCATGTATGGAGCATTAGGACGGGGAAACAAAGGAGATCATGTTTGAATCTCTCATTGACACCGACCTTCGAACCTTTCTCGAAGAATCCGGTCCCATACTTATTGAGGATGTCAAGACGTTCTTCAGAAGCGCTTGCATCAGAGGTAACTACATCGTCTCCACGGTGAGAGACCATACTTTCTGGCTTGATGAAGCCGAATTTGCCCACATGTTCAACTTGCCCACAAAAGGGTTTTCTGACTTTCCAACCCAGGTGGGGAGTGCGGCATCCGATCACGCACTGTTCTTCTCTGGAACCGATGTTCCGGTGGAAAACTATGGGTTAAAAACCCGCCTCGCTCATCACATCCAACTCCTTCTTGAGATTGTAACCCGGTCTATCATTTGTCAATCTCCAAATCAGCGTTACTCCAAGAACACATACAACATGATGACACATATTGTTAGCAACACGGCCATCAATTGGTCAACCGTCATCTTTCAGAACCTAAAAACCATGGTGCTAACCAAGAAAGGTCTCGGTTATGCCCCTCACATCAGTCGGCTTATTCTCAAGTACCGCCCGGAATTTGGACCGGGCACACCGGCATCCCCTTCGAACATTCTTGACATGGATGGGGTGGAAGAAAGGCTTTCTAAAGTGGTTATTACATAAGTTATATCTTTCCATCTTATGTATGTCTATTTTCACACCGATCTACTCTTCGGTTTCTATTCTGTAATGTTTCTTCAATATAATTCTATTTCAGTCTAAATGATCGGGCCATCCTAAACAATTTGAATATCTATCTAAGTAATCGGTTAAATAATCGCGCTCTTATCCGGTTTCAAAGAAAACCGCTTAAACTCAAAAGATTGCGAAAAGTCTGCTTATTCAAATAACTGGTTAACTTTCGATAACCAAACTCTCCGGTTAAATTAAGAAAACCGCAGCATCACACGGTTTCAAAGGAGAGATTACGTCATCAAAGTCGAAATCAATAATTTTGGAGGGAAATTTCCCGCTCAAAACTCCCGCTCAAACTTCCCACCTCTTGGTTTACCGCCCATTGAATTGGCGCCTTTTCGATTACCGTCGTTTGGATTACCGCCTTTTGGCTTCCCGCCCACGGTTTGCCGCCTCTTTGGCTTGGAGGGAAAATTCCCGCCAAAAGTTGATGGGACGGTTGGATTTCCAAACCGCGCCTATATAAGGAGTCCTTGGGTATCTCATTTCACTCTTGCGCGAATCAGCTTTCTCTCTCTAAACTCTCAAAATCTCTCAATGGCTATTCCCTTGTCTTCTCAAACACTCTCAATCATCTAAGATGGGTCGAGGCTCGGCTTTGTTCAAACACATGATTCAGGTGGATTTCGAGGAAATCCGACAAAAGGGCACGCCTGCAGCAAAGGAAGTTATTAAACGGGTAACCGAAGCCGGACTTGAGTATTTTCTCGGCGGTCCTTTTATTCTATACAGAGAAGCGGTTGAAGAATTCTTTAACACCTCAACTCTATTTGGCGACAAGATCACCGCGACTGTTAGCGGTACTGAATTCGAGATAACCGAAGAATCGGTTGCGGAGAGCCTACGCCTTCCAACAGACGGCCGAGATGCCTTGTTGGATCTAGAACCAACAACGTTCGAGGCAGCCTGCCAGATTCTCTCAGCAACCAAGGAACCGGTGAAAGTATCCGGTAAGAAAGCGACACTACGACCGGAGTACATACCGCTTTGTGACATCTTCACAAAGTCGGTTCAGGCGAGAGGTGGAAATTACAACAGCCTCACCAAGGCCAAGATCGAGATGCTAGTCGATTTGATAGAAGGTACGAAAGTCAACTAGGCGAAGTAAATATTCCACAACTTGAAAGACATGGTGAATCCGGACTCCGCACAGTCATGGGGATACGCCATCCCTCTTAGAAAAATCTTGCTCCACCATAACATCAACACCGGTCCTGGTGTCATTATCCCATCAAAAAGGTTAATAAGATCCAAACATTTCCTGGAGAGGAAGCAGCCGGCCTCCGGTTCCACAGGTGGCCGAAAGAAGAAACCTGCTGCCAAGAAACCGGCCCCAGCAAAAGAAAAGTCCGGAAGCAAGAATAAGGAGAAGATAGTATTCATGGAACCGCCACCGCAGGATGAGGAAGAGTCGGCTTCCACGTCTGAACGAACCGATTCTGAGAAAACCGATGAAGAAGGTCCGAATGATGAAGAATATTCGGGTACAAGCCCCAACAATACCGGTGCGGCCGGTAGCCTTGAGAACACTGATGGCGGTGCAGACGATCGAGAGGAGGAGGAGGAGGCTACCCCTGATGACGACTAGAAGAAGGCCGGTATTATAGCACGCCGAATCCTGGAGGAAGTTGAACTGAGAGTTCAAGCGGTTGGCGCATTATACCGGGAATGGCATGAGTACCGATGCGACAAACTCTTCAAGCACATGCTACCGGGCCTAACCGATGAACAATACTTCAGTAGGCTGAAGGAGATAGAGGAAACCGCTCTAAGCCTCACAAACGCCGAAACTCTTCACGAAGCCATGGACCGATGCGCCATCGTAAGACCGCGCGCTCGGCTACAAAAGTTAAACGCACGTATCCGGAAGCTTAAGGAAAGGTACGTCGAGGGAACACCGATAGCTAACCTGCAGCTCTTGGTGTTAGAAAAGCTTGAGATAGCGAAAGGAGAATTCGCTGATGAAATCGATCGGCGTGAGGCGGTGTTCAGACAAAGAGAAAAACAGCACTCACCAGCTCCTGAGACCAATGACGGTCAGAACCGAAGTGCAACACCTCTTCTGGCGGATCCGGTGACAAATGAAACCGATGAAAAGACGGGGACTCCTCTCACCGGACAACCTGAAACTGAACAACCTGGGGTTTCTGAACCAGGCGTCACAGAAGAAAGGGTCAAGACCCTTATTCAAGAATTTGCCAACTCCACGTTTCAACCGCTACAGGAGAAAATCAAGAAAACCGTGTGCCTGGCACTCCGGTTCGCCGAAAAGACGAGGGATGATCAGGTAAAGGCAAATGACCGGATCTCAAAAATCGAGGCCGACTACCGAGACGACACTATTATGCACAACGAACATCTTCAACAAACTAAGGCCTTGGAAGATAAAACCTCAGGAATAGTAGATGACTTGGATCGGCTTGAA